>NC_044245.1:127639975-127949975 GCF_003957555.1 Calypte anna
GTGTCACACTGGTGGGCACAACCTGGCTGCCAGAGACCCATTTTTTACACGGGTTTTCTTGTCATGTTCCTTGCCGTGGAGGAACAAAGGCTGATGCTATAAAACCCAAAAGGTTCAAAGTGCAGGCTATGAAGGAAGTAAAGGATATCTCTTCCTGTCAATTAAAATTACTTTATGTGGACCATAAATGTTTCCAAACGTATGTCTATGGCATGAATCACTACTCAGGGGCCTAAAGAGAAAATAGGGCTTTATTTTTGGCCTGTGTTGGGCTGGCATCCCTTTTGAAGGCATCTGTAATAACCATGGAGTGGCTCCATGGGGATCAGTGCTGCCACAGACAGCAGCTCTGGAAATAGGAAGGAAAAAGGAGTTACTGACTACTGCACATCAACCTCACCCCCAGGGTCTCCATATTCTGAGGAACTTCTTTTTTGTAGACTTGGATTTAACTCGTTTTTTATCTCTGCTGCTCATTTAAATTGTAAAGTAGAAGCCACCATTGTAACCTTTACAGACATCAATAACTCAATTGAATTTAATAAATGAGGCCCATATATAGTGTAATTAATGTATCTCACCTCTAGAAAGTCCTCTGAAAAAGGAATCTTATAGATGGAATAATGAAGATAAATAATTCATAGATGTGGTTTAAACTCTACGCCATTAAATGCCTTAGAATACACTTAATATGTCAGCACATGTATGAATTATAATACACATGTGCACATGATGCAGATATCTTCACTGTTTGATTTGTTTCAGTATTTTTAAATCTCATCTATCATGAAATTCATTTGATGGGAGAAATAATTTCTGATAGGAAGGCCCATGAGGCAAGACAGGTAAATTGGTTTCTTCTAGGTCTTTTTTTTTTTTTTTGGTTGGTTGGTTAGTTGGTTTGTGTTGGGTTTTTTTGTTTGTTTTCTTTTTCACTATTGACTGACAAATCTTCTTAACTTCTGGCCATGGGGTCACACACGTACTGGGGCCAGGCTCCCACACCCCACACTGCAGGCACACACTGCCAGCCTGACCTGCCTCATGGGCTGGATGGAGCTCACAGCTCACTGGCAACCTTTGCCATTTGCTCCCAGATAAACGAAGGAAAAGCTGTAACTCACCAAGTGAATGACGAGTAGAAATTGAAGTCCACACAGCTTAAACATACTGGCATGTGCTTCTCTTTAGTTCCTGCAATGAAGAGGCAATAGGCACTTTAACCCCGCAGAGGTGGCCCAATCTATTTGTGACTAAAGGCTACAGCCAAGCTTCCCCAAGGCTGTGGGCAGAGACAAGGAGTGATATCTGAAGGACCAGGTGTCACTTTGCCCAAGGGAGATGAGACTGATAGCATCACCAGGCTGGTGAGATTAAAACAGACACAAAACGTTGAGCCATGCAATCTCATTGTTGCAACGATTCTGTGTCATGCAAGCCCCATTTTCATTTCTGCTTTACCAAAGGCAACAACACGTTCACAGGAAACACTATAACCACAAGAAGATGAAAGCCTTGCAAGCACCATCCTCAGGCCTCTGTCTTTGGTTACAAAAATCAAGTGTTCAGTGCAGCTTGCAGAGGCAGTGGAAAGCCAGAGGTGTCTGCACCCCTTAGAACTACATGGCTGCTGGAAACGAGCAGCCAAGGATGTCCTTGGACATGCTCCCAAGTCCAATGAACACTGCCTGCATTCAGTTTCAAAAAAATGCTGAGCACATGCTGGAGTCACTTGTGTCACATCCTCCTCGACACTAAATGGACTCCTTAGAAATGAAATTTTGCTTTCTCACTACTTCTCTATTTTAACAAAAAGGAGAAGGCTGGCTCTGAAGAGGGATGAAGCTGGTGAACAGTGCTGCCATCTTCAGTGCTGCTCCATGTTCCTTGGCTCACACCTCAGGTATCCTTCAGCCACCACAGCTCTGTCCCATGGAGGCTCCCAAGAAGAATTCACTGTGCAGAATAATTCAATTCAATCCCTCCAGATGCCTTCCCACTTGGGCTTCCCATCACACCTTTCCTCCACCCCTCCCCTTCTCTTTCTTCAACAGCTGACTAAAAAGGATCTGTAAATACAGAAACTGCTGTCCACACTGCTGTTGTCCCCAGCATTCTTTTTAGGACATGTCACAGGACTCTATCTCGCAAATCCCAAGCTGAGCAGCATCTTTCTGTGTGTGCAATCCCACCCTTTGAAATCACTGAGCTCCTTCCTTGAGCAGGAGCTGGCTGCATGGCCACTGGGAGAAAGTAAACTTACAGTCCTGTGACTGTAATTTTGTCCTATTTTGATCAGCAAAATAATTAAATTTGCCAGGAAACAAGGGCTGAAGGTGAAATCCCTGTAAGCTGCCTGCAGCCAGAGGAGTTGGATTTGGTGCAGGTAAGACAGAAGTGTAGAGAAGACACTTTGAACCTCTTCAGGAGGCACTTTGAACCAAGACACAGAAGTGGAAACAGCCATTTTGTAGGTTTGTGTGGTAAGTGCTTTTGCTATTCCCTTCTCTTTGAATATATATATCATTCCCTAATGTTGTGCCATTTATGGTGCCTACTGCAAGGCCAGGATGAGAGGCTTGATCAGACCTCAAACATTCACTTCTGCCTGGAAGCTGCTAACAAGTCTCAGGAAGTATTGCACTGCCAAGGATTGAAGCCCCAAAATTCATACTACTCCATCACTCAGAATAGTTTCAGCATATATACACTAATACAAAAGGTTTCAATAATAGTGTCAGGATTAGAATAGGACCAGCATAACTAAAAACAGGCCAAGATCTGGCTGGTGACACGAGCCATATTTTCCTCATTTCTTAGTTTCATCTTGGTGTTATATCCCTAGAAATCCCTTATGGTTCCCCTGCCTGAACAGAAATCTCTAGGATAACCACACACAATATCCCAGTAACTTTCAGTAATAAACATTCAGAGAACAAAGAATATCCCGTGAGGTTAAAGATCAGTAACAATCACAAGTATTTGGTTCCATGAGAAACAAAAATGTTGATTTTCCTTTAAGGCTTGATTTCAGATGTTCAGTTCAATAAAGACAAAACAGAGGAAATTGATCCAATTCAAATACAAACCAGGCTAAGCTTTATCACAGCAGTCATCCATTATACAAGGACAGCTGAGTTCCCAATGCTGCCAGAAAAGACTTCATCAAAACCTTTGCTTCAGCTTTTAAAATATTTCCATGAAATGACAGTTAGATCACCCCTTACCTGTAACATGAAAAGCTTATTTTGCTCTAAAAATGCTTCTTTCTTTCAGCTGCAGCAATCACCTTTGCACAGGTAGTGTCTGTTCACAGTTTATAGTTCCTCAGACTCGCCCTAGAGGTTCAGCAGTTCAAACATTAACAGCATGGAGAATTATTGATTCTTAATGACTAGGTGTGGTATGAAACAGAAGCCATGTAAGGAAGCAATGTAGCTGTGAGACCATTTACAGACTTCTGTATCTTTATGTCTTGCAGGATTTCCTCTCTCAATTCATTTTTTTCAGCGGGGCTACAAGGAATGGGCAGGTGGGGCACAGGTAGGAGCCGTAGGATGAAAGTTTGCCTTTCTGTAGGAGAGGAGGAGACAGCTCTCTATCTAGGGAAGATAAAGTTTGCTATTTGCCTAGTAGCAAGGATAATTCCCATTCAGAGACAAGAATTTGGACATAAAGGAGACTTGTTTTCATAGCAGATCTGTGCGTGGGAAGGACCCAGCCGAGATACAAGAAAAAGTCATCAATCATCAACTAGAAATTTCAAGTTGGGTCTGAGCTCTGCAACAAAGTTACTTTGGTTAACTTTGAGCAAATCACTCCATTTTCCCATTTCCAAATACCATACTCATCTCATAAAGCATGTAATCATTCCCTCACGTGTGGCCTTTGATATCTGTTGGGTTTTTCAGCCCTTCAAGGGAACCAATCCCTGCTACTCTCTGAATGATAGCACCGGTGGTAAGGGAAACTCAAATCAACAGAACTGTAAAGCACTACGTTAAGATAAGTAATAAACTAAACAAATTTGGGAAAAAAACAGAAGTTTTAAAAACATTATAATCCTTAAAACATTATGCTATGCTTTCTGCTAACTCACTCTTTAACATCATGCTTATTTCAGAAGTTTTGAATAGTTTTTTTTATCTCTCCTGAAATGTCACTTTTCCTCCAGGTTCTCACTTCTGCTTTCAGTTTTCTCAGTATGTTAGATTGCTCTTGAACATTCTGATATTATTTGTGCAGTGCATTAAATATTTGAACCCAAAGAAAGAAACATTTAGAATCAAATATAATTCTTGGAAAGGTGACCTTTCTGCTTATGTTTCAGATCACACTTTCCCCTCCAAATCAGCTTGTGTTTTTCCAAGAAAAAACCCTTTAGACTGTGCTTTCAGCATGTTTTCAAACACAACTGTTCTCCATTTTCTTGTGTACTCGGAGTGGTTCAGACTTTCTCAAAGCTGCCTGGAAGAGTGAGTTATCTTTAGAGCACAGCTCAAAAGCAAGAGTTTCCATAAAAGCATTAGAACTCATTGTCAAAGATTTCAAAGTAAATATAATAAGGGGAAGGGAATTCAACCTTCTTGGAAATACTTTGGCTTTTAGTGGCTTAGAGACAGAATTCATACTGCAATAGCAAATTCACATAAACAATTTCCTAATGTCATTTTTATTCCACCTGTACATGACAAGCGTGGATATCACTCAAGTCCTGATGTCAGAAGTCAGAACTTCACATACAAATTAGATGTTTTTCTTTCAAATGCTAGAGTCTCTGCTTGAAAGTCCAATTCTTAGAAAAAGCAGTTGGGCATTGGAAATACAAGTCTGAAGTACCTAACATGATTGATTGAATACCTATATTTTTAAAAGTCACTGGAAGAGGTGAGCCTGCTCATCCCTAATGTCTTTCTCTGGTTGAAATAACTTCCCTGCCACAGAGCAACTGCTTACAGGTTGTAACCACACAGGGAAAAAAAAGTCTCCTATGTCAAATGCATTACAAAGTCCATAAGCACTTAAGGCTTTACAACAGCCATGACATGGTGCCACATCTAAAATCACAAGATGAAACTCAGCAGTGAGACTGATGCCTTCAGCCAGCTATTCCTCTCAGTAAATCTGATGAAAAGAAGGCAAACATCCAGGTGTTTATTGTTTGAATCATTGTTCAACGAGTCAGTTTTTTCCAGAAACAACTCATATTGTTAGTCACATCCTTTTCACTCTTCCAATTTATCATCTTTGTCATTCCTCCCTCGCTTCCCTTTAATATTTTCTCTGTCTTTTTACTTTTACTCCTTTTTTTGATTCACCTGTTGTCACTATGCACACCTCTTCCATTTCCAAAACCAATGGGACTTCCCTAACCTCAGCTTCTGTACCTTTCTGCTTGTTTAGAAAATATTTCTTTTATGGATCTCTTAGGGCATGATGATTTCAAAACATCAGCATGTGTCAAAACAAGCTAGCATAAGTGGAGGGAAAAAAAAACAGAAAAATAATGATTTAAAGACACTCAAGTTTCTGGTTATCTAGCTCCTTTACCTCTCTCTCCTGAGGCAGAATCAGCAACACCTGCAACCTTTCTGATTGTAAAAAATGCAAATAATGGCCACTCCTTGTCTCCCTAGGTAAATGATTGTGGTGCATCCAGACCTTTGTTTATTCACATGGCTGTCCTCTGGATGCTCTCAGTCACTCTCCACTTTTGCTGCTGAGCTGTGCCCCAGATTCTCCCAGGTGAGACTTCCCAGTGCTGCTGAGGACAGGCTCTTAAAAACTATATTTACTGAGTAATGCAGCTGTTATGCGCTTATAAAATATTTTCATACTATCTCCCTTGCATTGGTAGTTGCACTTCAATAGTTCTGATCTTGTCTGTACTTGCCTATACCATACACTCACCCTTAGTGGTGTAACATACTTATGATTGTCTTTGTGCTATGAGTCTGAGGATACAGAAAGCTCTGATTTAACACTTTTACTTACTACCCTTCCTAATTCTGCTTCTGCATTGGAACAAATGCTCTTAATTTCATTGATGCAGAGACCTGGTCATTCCTGATAATGTTTTTCTTTGGTGTGTTTCCTATGAGATTGTTTTTATCAATAAGCTTATTTTACAGAAATTTGTGTTTTTCAAGTCCATTGTTATTTTTTTCCTTTCCTCTCTTTCTGTATGCAAGGACTGTGGTTTCTCATCATGGTATAACTTCCAGACACTTACATTACTCCTGTATCCTGTACTCTGCACTTCAAAGTAAACATATTCATCCTCACCAACATTTTTCTTTTTTTTCCTGACAGCTATTTCTGAAGTACTTTACCCTTCTGTACAACTGATCTAGTCTCAAATTAGTTGGCCAGATCTCTGTGTTTCTCACATTACTGAGAACAAATCGTTACAAGGCCTCATATTACTTGCATTTAAGATGTTCTTCAGACCTTCCTCTTACATGTGTTTTTCTATTTTGATAGCTCTTTCTACTGGTTATACACCTGTTCGTGTTGACATAGGAAGGAGATGTACCCAGCATCTTATGATTGATGGTCAAGGTCAGTGAAGCTACACCTCCTGTGTAACCCTGTTCCCTGCCCAGGAGATATGGCCCTTGATCGAGGAAAATTTTACCCAAGCTGTTGTATCAAGTTCTTTCCAGAATGTGATGCTCAATTTTGACCTGTTAACCTTCATTCCTGGCCAGATTCCTGGTGAGCAGCTAACAGCACCAGGAGCCCAGGTCAGCTGCCTAAAATGAGCACTGCCTCAGAAGCAGAGAAATTGTCTGCTTGCTTTCTTTCTTTCTTTCTTTTCTTTCTTTCTTTCTTCTTTCTTTCTTTCTTTCTTTCTTTCTCTTTCTTTCTTTCTTTCTTTCTTTCTTTCTTTCTTTCTTTCTTTCTTTCTTTCTTTCTCTTTCTTTCTTTCTCTTCTTTCTTTCTTTCTTTCTTTCTTCCTTCTCTTTCTTTCTTTCTTCTTTCTTCTTTCTTTCTTCTTTCTTTCTTTCTTTCTTTCTTCTTTCTTTCTTTCTTTCTTTCTTCTTTCCTTCTTTCTTTCTTTCCTTCTTTCCTTCTTTCCTTCTTTCCTTCTTTCCTTCTTTCCTTCTTTCCTTCTTTCCTTCTTTCCTTCTTTCTTTATTTCTTTCAGCTGTCATTGTAAATTGCTCATTTGTAGTAAGACATGGGCTCTGTCCTTCCTCATGGAAGCTCATAGGTTGTTTCCACCCCACTGAGGGGTCTGCTCCTCTGCTCTCTCTGCTCTATATCACCAGCATCTTTGTCCATCCCTGGAGGACTCCATATCCACTATACTGATAAAATTCTCCCAGCCACTGATGCATCTCAGCCCTTGCCACCTCCTCTGGCAGCCCTTCACCCATGTGTTACCTTGTTCTTGCCTTGAATTGATGCTGATGCTACCTCACAGTTCAATAAATCCCCACCAGGACTTGGGCAGAGATACCTCAAGCTGTTTTCCTTTTCAGGTTCCTCTAAGCAGGACGAGGCTGAATTAGAAGCTTTCCTGGCTCTGATGAGGCAGTACATCCACATTTTTGTTCCCAGAAGGTCTCCTTGAAGGCCTCAGTCATCCCCAGCCCTGCAAAGGCTGCCCCACACATGTAGTGCTCCCAGCCACAGAGCACATCTCCCCCAGGAACAGGCATCTGACCTCTCACACAGCACACAGACAGGTCCTGCTGGTTTGCCTTCCTCACTCCTGACAGAAAAGGCCCATTGAGAAGTTCCCCCATTTGCCATTGTTGGGCTGGGGCCCCTGCTAGGTGCTGAGCTAATGCTGTTGTACTCCTGGCCTATTAAACTTACCCAGGCCAAGATGATAGATTTTAGTTTCCCTTTTTCTTCTTGCAAGCTATGACATAATGGAGCCAAATGGCTCTTCTGGAATAAACAATGCATGTTCTGGAGATTACTTGTGTTTACACTACTTATTGCAAGACCTCCAAAGGAGATTAAAACTTGAGGTCCATATGGAAACACAGGGAAATTCACTTTCTTTCAGCTTACTGGTGTCCTCTAGTTAATTCTCATGACATTCTAGGGTGGTATATGTGTTAGATGTTATGAACTGCATATTTAAAAATCACATCTTTTTTCATTATAAATCTGTAAGAAGGATTTTTTTACCCCTTCCATTCATTACCTAATACATAAAAAGACATGTCCATAATTTGCACAGCTCAAAGTATATAAAAAATGTGTCAAAACAAAATGGGAAACCCAAATCTTTTCTCAGCTACAGTCTGTTTAGAAAGCATGATAGTATTATGACATGAAACAATCAGCAAGCTGGCAGGCTGACACCATTTTTTGTTTATTCACACATGTATGTAAATACAGATGGCCTTAAGACCTGTGAAGCAGATGGTCTTATAGTACTCTATCATCTGCATGTACCTGCCCACCTGTAGGACATTGAAAAATGCATGATAAAACAAAATGTTCTCTAGGGCCTTGTTTATCACCGTGATCACAGATTCTGCTGCCTGGAATGTTATATATAGCAGTCACTGGATAAAAATCAGAAATAAGCCTGGGAGCAAAGCCCAGATGCCAAGATTTCCCTTTCAAATTGAAGCAGCACTCAGGTGCCCTCTATTTCCCTGCTCAGCTCATGGGAAATCATGGCCAGGCAATCCCCACAGATTCTGGGGTGAGATCTGGGGCTCTGGGTCTCAGATGCAGGGACAAACAGGCATCCATGTCCCAGAGCAGACGTTCATGTCCAGCCTGGTGCTCAGCCCTCCCTGGACCCCATGCACCTCCCTGCTTCTCCTCCTCCCCTCCTGGTTTTGCCCTCCCAAGGTGCTTCACTGTCCTTGTTAGCTGGGTCAGCAGTAAACTCTGGAAAGTAAACTTTGGGGCTGGATTTTACTCTATGTGCTTAAGAAAGAAGCCAAGCAGTGTTTAAGCTTTTTCTGTTATCTGTTTCTCAACCTCTTTATTAAAAATGACTGTTATAATATACAATGTGCATATACTCCAATATGCATATGTATATGGTGACATACAAAGAAAAGCTAAACCAAAACTCACTGCACCATACAGACAAATCTGCAGTGCCTGGGAAACCCTCTGCCCCATAGCTCAGATGGAAATCCAAAAAACTGGCCTTGGAATTAAAACCTCCTTCAAAAACTGGCACAAGCAATTGGAAGCTGATGCTGTTTGTCTCTGCTTCTCCCACCCACTTTTGAGTACAAAATGTGTTCCTCCTGCTCAGGCTTTTGTGACTTTCATTTAGCCCTGGCTGTGTAAAAGCAGCAATAGAGCATCAGTCCAAGACCCTCATCTCAAGTTTGATGATTTCTCTAAATGGTGAGATTTATTGTTACCGTGCTAATACAAACCTAAAAAATTAAGAGTTTTACCAGAAAGACAAAATTTGCTTCATCTTTATAGTTTATAACCAGATTGTTTTACTGAGATGGGTTGAAAGAAATCAATCTTTCCCTAAGCATAGATGAGACAATGCTGGCTTATTTTCTTGTGGATTGAGCCCTTCTCTTCTTCACATAACCAGACTGACACTGCTTTACATCACAGAGGGGAACTTTACAGCCTCATAAGACACTAAGTGGCTCCCTGGAGCATCGCACCTCTCATAAATGTTTGTCCCAACAACTGTCATAGCCAGAAAAGCAGCAAACTTCAGCTCATTGTTAATTCTTACTGGTAGCTGAGTTCCCAGAGTATGTTTCCCTAAACAACATCTGTATTTCCAACACTGAATTGGCTTCTTTGAAGACTTTGACAAGGGGAGGAATTGGTAGCAGGGGACTGAATATTCACATTGATTGGGACTAACAACGAAGGTATGTTACGACTAAACATTAATTTCAGGGTTTGTTTTAGTGCACATTCTTTTCAGAGGAACTGCCAGATGGCCATAAACATAATTTCTATGGAAAAAATTGTCATTAATCTGTTCTATTACTTCTGATCTCAGCAGGACCACAACGTCTGGCTGCAGCCATGCCTGCTACTGGGAGTATTATGAATTGCCAGAGAAGTGCTTGGAGGGGACTTGAGCCTCCAAGGGAATTTGGCTATTTCTTTTCACAGAATCACAGAATCATCCAGATCAGAAAGGACCTCTGAGATCATCAAGTCCAGCCCTTGATCCACTCCCTCTGTGGTTCCCAGACCATGGCACTGAGTGCCACATTCAGTCCTTAAAACCCTCCAGGGACAGAGAATCCACCACCTTCCTGGGCAGCCCATTCCAGTGTCTGATCACCCTCTCTGTAAAGATTTTTTTTCCTAATATCCAACCTAAAACTCCCCTGGCAGAGCTAAAGTCCATGCCCTCTTGTCTTACTGAGAGCTGCCTGGGAGAAGAGACCAACCCACCCCTAGCTACACCCTCCTTTCAGGGAGTTGTAGAGAGTGATGAGGTCTCCCCTGAGCCTCCTCTTCTCCAGATTGAACACCCCCAGCTCCCTCAGCCCTTCCTCACAGGACTTGTGCTGGATCCCTTCACAGCCTCCTTGCTCTTCTCCCTGCTCCAGCACCTCAATCTCCTTCCTGAACTGAGGGGCCCAGAACTGGACACAGTACTCGAGGTGTGGCCTCACCAGAGCTGAGTACAGGGGCAGAATCACTTCCTTGGACCTGCTGGCCACACTGTTCCTGATGCAGGCCAGGATGCCATTGGCCTTCTTGGCCACCTGGGCATACTGCTGGCTCATGTTCATGTTCAGCTTCCTGTCAATCCAGACTCCCAGGTCCCTTTCTGCCTGGCTGCTCTCAGCCACTCTGTGCCCAGCCTGGAGCTCCCCATGGGGTTGTTGTGGCCAAAGTGCAGGACCTGGCACTTGGCCATGTTGAACCTCATCCCACTGGAATCAGCCCAACTCTCCAGTCTGTCCAGGTCCCTCTGCAGAGCCCTCCTGCCTTCCAGCTGCCCCCCAACTTACTGTCATCTGCAAATTTGCTAATGGAAAGTTCTATGGAAATTTCTATGGCTCACATCATTAACCTGCATTGATGATGAGACTGAATTTTATGTTTTGGAAGGAATTTTACATTCATTAGAGGCCAAGCTGAACATAAATAATCTCATTTGTTTCAATTACCTCCTTTGGAGATCAAGACCTGGTGACATGAATGAGCCATTAGAAGATAAGGCCTATGGTCTGCAAGAGAGGACTGTGTACATTTTGTGTTGCATACACCCCGATGAACATTATTTAAAGTACTAATTCCTGTGCTTAGAATAGAAAAGGTCAGAAATACCACATCATTTTAACCTTTGCCAGCAGTGGATAATCAGCTTTCTTTGGCACACCATACACAAGCTGGGACCTCAAGGGACAATTCCTGTGACTAAATAGCTGTGGTATTGGGCTGTCAGTGCATGTACGTTTCTTCTGTAGTTCCATAGACTGCAGTGCAGCCATTTTAGCTCTTTCCCTGAATGATTTGAGACTTAAATGGAAATGCCTCCTTGAACATATACCCCTGTTTGCTTGACATTAATGGAAACTGCAGGACTTAATGCCCCCCCCTCATCTCACACCTTAAAGTCTCACACTAGTATTGGTCTCATGACATTTCAAGTTAAAAGGGTTGTTTGTAGGATCAGTTTGTCAACTGAGGGCTACCTGTGCCTTTTTGCACCTCAGTGTCAGTGCAGCCAGAAGCTGAGCTGGTGCCTGTGAGCAGAGATGCAGCAGAACCAACATCCATCCTAGACTGCAGAGACCAGCAAAGCTGAAACAAAATGCTATGCATTCAAGGATGAATTTCATGGTTAAAGACAGCAATAACACGGGGCAGACTCACTCCTCAGGAGCCCAAACACAAGGTTAACACAAAGTTTAACTAACAAACAGAAGCTCAAAGCCATTTCCTTTTACTCCAAGACTCCAGTGAGCTGCAGCAATCGGCAGAGCTGGGTCACAGCAGCTCCTCTAATCTTTCAGGCTTGCATTTCCTTTCCATAGCTGTTTTCCTGAACATATCCCCAGCACAGGTACAGCAGGGCAGGGCTGAGCAAACAGTTGCCTGGCACCCAGCAAGCTCCCTGCCATGGGTGGATTCTCCTCCCAGTCCAAAGGGAGACAACTATGCTTCAGTAGCATTTCTATAAAACAAAACCCAACTTGCTGAGAAAGAGCGTGCCTAAACTTCTTGGTTTTAATGGGTTTTCTGTAAGTACTGAGTGGACCCAGAAGTTTGACTAATGTCAAAGTTACATTTAGATAAGGCATTATGGGAGTTCCAAGAGTTTTGAAGGCATGGATTAATCCAATTCTAAAAGAACTCTGTAAGAAAAATTATCTTCTTTTCACAAAAGTAGTGCCACTGCCAATTCCAGGAATTGAAAAACTATAATTCAAGCCCCAAAATACAAGGGCTTAAAAAGTTCTTCATAAGAACAACATGAATTAATGTCTTTTTTTTCACCTTTTGCTGTGTGACTCATAATATTTCTTTATAGTTATGAAGAATAGATTTTTTTTTTTTAACAAAAGGGAACTTCCCACACATTCACTGAACTGTAGAAGCTATCAAACAAAAAATACAATTTTTTCAACAGTGTGCTGAGAAAACAGAAATATAGCTTTGTCTAAACTTTCTTTGTGTTCTTCGAATTAATTAGTATGCTCTTTGTAGCTACAGAGATATTGAGCTCCTATCTTCAAAGATATTTAGCTCCTATCTTTAACTAGTATAAAGGATGAGGAGGCTGTCATCAGTGTAAGGACTCTGAGTTATACTTATGAAACAGTAGTCCTGGTAGTAATTTTTTTATTAATTCTGCTAGAAAGCTAAGCAGCATCACAAGCAGTGAATGTATAAATAGAAGCTATTCACCTCCAGCACCTTCCATGTTCATGAAGTCTATTGACAGAGAGGAGAGATGGGATGAGGACAGGGTGCTGCTCTTTGTGGTAAATGGTTAGGGGGTATTGATAGAATTGAGGGGGGGTTTTTTTGTCCTTTGTTGCCCTAAACATGTTTAACTAAATTCTTAATTATTTTGGCAACATTTTAAATTTTAGGTCAGTGTTCAGACTTCTGCCTTAGGTAGGTTTTTGATTAATTTCTTTTAGCCTTAATCTATTTGCATCTTTTGGTTACGGTGCTGCATTACTTGTGCAAAAGAGTCTTTTTTTTTTTAACTTTTCATATTTAGAAACTGAGAAAAGCTGTTCAGGAGGTGTGTCTGTTTCTTTTACTCTTGTGGCAATGGTTTAGGGGGCAGGTGCTCAGTAGCCAACACAGCACACAGGTGCTCCCAGGTGGATGCTGCTGTGCCCACTCCTCCCCATGGCCAGCTGCACCAGAGTGAGGGAATACCCTTAAGCCTCAGCTGCTTTAAATTCAAAGTCTGGAATCTTCTGGCCAAGACAACTTCATTTACAACACTGTGCAGCATTTTACACCAAGACATTTACCCATCTTTCCTTTGCTCTGCTGTGAAGTTAGAGATTTCCAGTGAAGTGGGCAGCAAAGGCAAAATCATTTCATCCTTTGGAGGAAACATCACCTTTGTCAGAATTGACATTTTTATTAATTCTCTTTTAAATTATACTATTATTTTAAACACTTTTTTTAGCAAAAAGTGTATTATATTTACTTTAAATATATAAGTTTATAAATAATAATTTATAAATTATTACAAAGCTTGAATTTTGAGTTAATATATAAAACAAATAAGTTTTGTTCCTCCCATTAGAGGAGGGGCAGTTTCAAACTGAAAGAAGGTAGATTTAGACTGGGCATTATGAAGAAATTCATTAGTGTGAGGGTGGTGAGACACTGGCACAGGTTGCCCAGGGAAGCTGTGGTTGCCCCCTCCCTGGAAGTGTTCAAGGCCAGGTTGGATGGGGGCTTGGGCAACCTGGTCTGGTGGGAGGTATCCCTGCCCATGCAGGGAGTCTGGGTCTGGATGATCTTTAAAGTTTCTTCCAAACTGCTCCATGATTCTTTGATTCACTGATTATTTTCTTAATCCCCATTAAGTAAGAGTCCTTTTGCTTCCAATAACACTTTAACTCACAAAGAATTAAGGCTTTTATTGTGTTTGCTGTTTCAGTTATTTTTAAAAGCAGGCATGAGAGAAGTACCAGGTTTTGACAATGATATAGTCTTCCAGGTAAAATTAAAAGCTGGACTTGCATGTGTATATAGTATAAAAACATCAGGATTTTTATAGCTAAATCCTACAAGCTATTAAATACTCATGCAGTTGATAGCTTCATGTCACTGCAAGTTTTTATTAAATTAAATTTAGTGAGCACAACAGAAGCAAATTTATTTTCCTTATTTTTTTGTTGTGGGGTTTGGTTTGGTTTTTTTTTTTGCTGCTTATAACCCAGTTTTAGATATGCCACATTTGCAGACTTTCTACTGTATTCTAAGAATAAATGTCAATTTTGGTGGCTTTACTTTGGCATTTTTTACTTTGCTTTTAATTTCTAGCTACTATGGAAGTCGTGTGTATTTTTTAATGTAGATATTTTCTAGCTTATTTGGAGAAAGGAAAAAAGTTTGTTGATTAAGCACCAATATTTAACATAGTAGAAAGGCTGTGAAGGACACAAGGAAGGGGATGTTACATTAATGTTAAGTAAGTTCTATTTAAAAAACGTGCAAGTATTGCCTCTTATAAAAAAGATTTTATCCATATAATATATAAATGCATACATTCTTTACTTTTTTTAAACATTAGTTCTTTATCTCTTTTATGGCTAGAATAAACACTTTACTTTGTACCTTTAACACAGTTCCATGTATCCTTAGTACTGTTATAAATTTTGTTACTAATTTTTTACCGAATGTAAAAAAAAATAATTTATCAAAGATTTTATTAGAGGTCTCCCAGGAATATTTTCATGCCATTAGGGATTTCTGTAGGTGTCTTTTGCTTCTCTACTTAGACAACTTGTGACTACTGTGTGAGGATCTGCAGAAGATGCAGATGATAAATGCAATCAAAACTTGCTTTTAGGGTGGTTTCTACTCTTTACTGAAAGCTGGAATCCAGCTGATCCCTAGGAAAGTTCTCCTGGCCAGTGCCACAAAGCACACAGTGGGCTTTTTGTTGGAAGAGTGAAGCTGCTCAAGAGGAGATACAAACCTTCTGGGTGAAAAATGAGTACATTATTTTATGAGAAAAATAATTTAGTTATGAGAAAAAGAGCTGTGATCATCCTGTGTGCCCCCAGAAGGTCTTCCAGGAGGAACATGTGGGGAAAGTTCTACTGGTGACAACCTGGGCACAGCTGTCACCCTCAGAAGCCAGCACAGCTGAGCTAAGCAGGAGTCTTGCACAGAGCAAGCCTGTTCCCCCCTTCATCTGCAGCTGCCATCTCACCACTTCTGAGTCAGTTGTTGGTCCTGTGCACTGCTACCAGTTTAAAAATTTTCTCTTGCTCCTGCCATTGCCTGACTATCCTTATAGGCAGAAAGGAAACTTTCTGGCTGGCTGCATTATGGTTCCAAGCCCCACCCAACCCTCATTCCTATGTGCTTTGAAATGAAAGACTTGCAAGAGGAAGGTGAAAAAAGACAAAAAATAAACAAAGAAAAGGAAAGAAAATGCAGCATTCCTAAGGGCTTTAATTATATTGGCTTAGGAGTATTCAAATCCAAGAGGTCACTGGCTCAGTCTTTTTTTGTCTTTCCAAGGAGAGCAGTAGTTCTCACATGCCCCTCAAGGTCCCTGCTTGCCACTTTGAGCAGGATCCTATGGTTTTTAGTTGTATTTGGCCTCCTGGCAGAGCAGCTGTGGAGTGGTGGGGTCAGCTCCAGCTCAACTGTGAGATCCCAGGGGCTGTGGTCAGAGCAGTGGGTGGTAGATGGGCAGCACCTCTGAGGGCTACGTCTGTGTTGCTGATCACTTCTGATGTAAAGTCTGGTTGCAAAACAGCAAAAATCACAGGGCAGAGAGAAGCCACATGAAGTGAACAGCATCAGTGCTATTTGCACAGCCAGGGATGGCAGGACCTCCATGGGCAGAACAAGGGGACAGCAGTATGTGGTATTCCAGGGAATTTTCTGAGGTGCTGTGCAGGGAAGCTCCTGCTGTGCTAAAATCCTTGTAGATCTGTGAAAAGTCACATTAGAAACACCAGGGGCTTTTTCTTAATTAGAATTAAAATTGTTTTGTTTCCTTTAGCTACACTTAGTACAGACTTCAGCATACGTGTCAATAGCTGATTGTGGCCTTTTATTTCTGTAAATATGGTTAATATTTTTGTAACTGCTTTAAATACATATTGCACGCAGGTTCTGTGGCTTCTGAGGAATTTTTTAATCTTGTAGTACAAGGTCAAAGTCTCAGCATTACCTATCTATGTACCTTACACACACTGGCCTGCCATCAAGATAAACTAATTTTTTTAATTAGCAAGGTTTCTTTGTATTTCAGTAAGCTTTGGCAAAGACTTTGCTGAGGATAGCTACAATCACTTCAGTTCAACATGAGCCATCAGTGTACACTTGCAGCCCAGAAAGCTAACTGGGACTTTGGCTGCATGATGAGAAGTGTGGCCAGCAGCTCAAGGGAGGTGATTCTCCCCATCTACTCTGCTCTCATGAGACCCTACTTCCAGTTCTGGAGTCCCTTTTACAGGAGGGACGTGGAAGTGCTGGAGCATGTCCAGAGAAGGGCCATAAAGATGATCAGAGTGCTGGAGCACCTCTCCTATGAGGACAGACTGAGAAAGTTGGGGTTATTCAGTCTGGAGAGGAGAAGGCTCCAAGGTGACCTTATTGTAGCCTTCCAGTATCTGAAGGAGCCTACGAGAAAGCTGGTGAGGGACTAAATTTTAGGATGTCAGGTAGTGATAGGACTGGGGGGAATGGATTCAAACTAGAGGAGGGTAGGTTTAGATTGAATGTTAGGAAGAAGTTCTTCACCATGAGTGTGGTGAGACACTGGCACAGGTTGCCCAGAGAGGTAGTGGAAGCCCCATCCCTGGAAGTTTTTAAGGCCAGGCTGGACAGGGCTCTGAGCAACCTGAGCCAGTGGGAGGTGTTCTGCACAGTCCCTGTAGTACTGGTAGCAACTCCAGCCTTCCAGAGGCAAGTGTTTAAATCATTTTGTGAATTTAAAATGCTCTGGTTATTTCTCTCTTCTATTTAAACAGAAATTCCCAATCATCATGCTGATGAAATACTGCAGGTAGGAACTACTGAAGTGTCCTTCAAGATGTGGAGCTGGACCATGACTAAGTTTTGCCTGGACTTCTCCCAGCTGGCAGGCCTGTAAGTCCTCAGCCTCAAGGCAGAGCCCATGTTTCTTATCATCCTCATATTCGCAGGGAGCAGATGTACTGTGCTGCCCACAGACTGGAGCTCACCTTCTGCTCCCTGCACCTCCCAAAATGCAGTGAGCTCCATTGAGACCTGCAAAGGCATTCAAAGTGATATCTCAGCCACTTTTGGTTGAAGCAGTACTGCTCTCAACATGCAGAGGGCAAACTGAGATATGTGCTTTTAAGAAGCCTGGCTCTAATCAGATCTGGAGCCAAGGAAGGGATCAAGAAGGCTAACAGCATCCTGGCCTGTATCAGAAATAGCATGGCCAGCAGAACTAGGGAGGAAATTGTGCTCCCATACTTGGCACTGGTGAGGCTACACCTCAAGTAGTGTGTTCAGTTTTGGGCTCCTCAAGACAAGAAGAACATTGAGGAGCTGAAACTTGTCCAGAGAAGGACAACAAAGCTGGTAAAAATCTAGAGCACAACTTTTATGAGGAGAGTCTGAGGGAACTGGAGTTGTTCAACCTGGAGAAAAGGAGGCTGAGGGAAGATCTTATTGCTCTCTACAACTACCCGAAAGGAGCGAGATGGGGGTTGGTCTCTTCTCCCAAGTAACAAGTGACAGAAGTAGAGGAAACAACCTCAAGTTGTGCCAGGGGTGATTTAAATTGGATATTAGAAAAAAATTCTTCACTGAAAGGGTCTCCAGGTGCTAGAGTAGGCTTCCCAGGGAAGTGGTGAACTCACCAACCCTGATCTATTTAAAAGATGTGTAGTAGTGGTGTTTCGGGACATAGTTTAGTGGTGGACTTGGCAATGCTGTATTAACAGATGTATTCAATGATTTTAAAAGTCTTTTCCAACCAAAACCATTGCATGATTCTATGAAAAAAATTAGGGTGTCATCCTTAATCCTGAGGTCTCTGTGAGCTTAGAGAAGCCTCTTCTTAACTGCATTCTATGCATAAAGTTACTTTTACAATGGAAATGTTAGTTGACTAGTGGGTCTACATGCTTTCATGGGTTGTAGTAATTTTTAATGGCTTTCAGCAATCTGGGCTGCAAGTTACAGAAAAAGTTCCCTGTACAAATGGAATGGAAAATTATATTTGCACATAAATTTGATTCTTCTCTATCCAACATGCCTCCAGCTCTAAACAGTTTGGAGAAAAGTCTGTATTTAGTCTCTACACAGTATCTTGTTTCAGTGTGTGCCAAAGTGCAGAACACTTCCCACGTTTGGGTGCCACTCATAGGAGATAAGAGCACATCTTAAAGAAAGTATCAGATAGCCCAAATGACACCATTTCCTTTTCATGAGGGAAAATGACATAACTTCTTACCCACAAACAAAACAACAGATCCTTATTTAGCACTTTGTCCTTATTTGATTCAATAAAAAGGATACTGTCTAGTCCTCAAAACACCACTAGTGTGGGTGACATCAGCTGGACGACTTGCTTGAGCAAACATCTGGCAGGACTAGTGGCAGTGCTCCTTGTATAATGCAATCCTAAACACTGACAGGGTTGACAGAGATGCTCTTTTCCACATTGCCACCACTTTTCAGTTTTCCATATAAGATTTCTAACTGCAAGAAGGCTTTGATCTAAGAATCCTTATGAAGACAAGCTTTGTTCCATGAGGAATAGAGAAGTTGTGTCCTGCAGCCAAACAGGGACAGTCTTAAGCTCACAAACCAAAGAATATCAATTTGCTTTGCCAACAATATCAGAGGAGAGTGTTCTGTATGGGTAAAACACTTGGGATGTGAGGGGGGGCATATTTATTTCATCACATATCTAACCCACAGGCTTATTTACTACAAGCTCTTTCCATACTTTCTTTCTTAACAGCCTAAAGAGTATCTGGGACATGGACAGGAACCCAGCATGCTCCTGCCAAAGTGTTTATTTATTGATTGATTGATTGATTGATTGATTTTTACATTTCCAGGGCTTCATCAGCTGGACACAACATGAAGCCACGGCACAGATTCTACAGGAGCTTCACCAGGGAAAGTCCAAGTGCCCAAGGATTTCAGGCATACACTGGTGTAGCTGGATGGTTCCCAAGTATGACTGGTAACAAAAGTGCTGCTGCTATGGATGCTAGGGGAGCATCCTAGCTCCAGTGATTCACTTGTGAACGGATCAGGTTGAGAAACAGTGGAAAGATTGCAACTAGAGGAGGAGGAAAGACTTAACATGCAGAAAACTGAAAATATAGCTGAAAAGCAACTAAAAGGATACTGTGGTGGCAAAGCTTGAGAACTTCCTACTAGTCATCACTCAGTGATTCAGTATTTTTTAGAGAGGAAATACATCCTGAACACCTTCAGAGCAAAGCTGTGAAAAATACACACATGTTAGTTAAGCCACAGGCAGGCACAAAATCTGGATCCTGGATATGTCAAAATACAGTTAGGCCCATTCCAAGTTCAAGGGAAATTAAACCACTGGGCAATTCAGTGAAATGGGAGAAAACTTGGCAGAGCTGGAGGTCCCTTCCCCAGAGAGGTGGTCGTTGTCCTCTTCACCCTGGGAGTGCTGCCTGCCCAGTGCCCTCAGGTCCCCAGCCTGATCAGCTTCCCTCAGATGGGCAATGCTAGGTCCAGTGGGAGATGTGGCATCCCAGGGATGGCTGCACCCATGAAGGCAGTCAGGGGGGCACAAACTCCACTCCCTGTATGTGGTACTGCCACAGTCAGACATCAGTCAGAGTATCCATGTGATATTCTGAAGTTTCCCATTAAAAATTTCTACCTCCCTTTCTTTTGTCAGCTCATAGAGCACACCAGCTCCAGGCAACATCTGCCTTGCTAAGTGGAGGGTTTTGGGTGCTCACAAGCAGAGTCTCTGCCTTCTGCACACCATGCAGAAATATCTGAAATACGATGTCTTCTTGATGTCAGAGCACTTGTACAAACTTGCTGTTCAGCATAGAAAGCATAAATAGACAGACACAGCTACCACCTAGAAAATAATTTGGTTTTCAAATTACTCAGGCATAACCTTCAAAACCTGCAGGAACAGTGTTACCCTAATCAGTTTCTTAGCAAATTATTAACCAGGTGATGAGACAGAGCTGGCGTGAGCCACACAGGACGAGGCTGCTCTCATGTGGGGCTGCATTGTCCTCACTGGCTGACAGCAAGGAATCTCTGGCAGAGCAATTGCTAAAACCACAAGTAATTGGTACACTGAATTTCAGTGTCTTTTGGCAAAAAGCCTTTGATGATCTTACCTAGGTGATCACAGAGGATAAACATGGAAATATTGCCAGCCCCTGTTTGATGTGGTCACTGAGAGAGGAGGTCCTGCTTCCCATGACGTCTGCATGTGTGAGGGTTAAATCCACAGTGCTTCCATTGATTTTATTGATAATGTCTTTCTTTTACTTGGCTAAATTTTATCAATAAACTGAACACACGTAGAACCTTGTGAATGTCCATAGAGCCAAAGTAATGAATAATTTCTTAGCGTAGTTTTGTCCCAAAGCATAAATAAACCTTTCTTCTTGCATTTAATCTGTCACGATTAAATTAATGCCGGGCATACTCCCTAATTCCTCTTGTTGATCTGGTCTGTCTTCCTAAAAAGAGCTTTTTATAACAGCTATTACACTATAATTGGCATTCCTTGTGTTCTTAGCTTTTTTCTTTTTCTGTATTTATTTTATTTTATTTGGACTCTGTTACAGTTTTGCCATTTTGGCCTTGGTGTGCTCACTGCTGTGACTCACGTATTCCACTGCCACTGCCAGATCTCTGAGGCAGACATTGTAATTATCACATTAGGATCTGTCATTGTAGCCCTGACTGAGTAAATAGCCAGAGCAGTGATTAGAATTGCTGATTGATCCGTTTGGTGGTTTGGGATGCTCACATCTGAGATGAACAGAGGGATTGTGGATATTAAGAGTCTGAAATGCCAGCATTTCAGATTAAATTACTATTAATTAGTCATTCCAGGTACACTAGATGTTATATATAGTAAGCAGAATGTATTTGACATCTGGAGAGATAAGCTACAATGGTGACTCAGATTCATCTTATAAGCTGCAGAAGGAAGCCCTGGCTCTGTGTGTCCACAGCTCACTGGAGACACAAAGCACACAGCAGATGAGCAGGGGCACTCCCAGGTGAAAATGGCAATGCCCTTCTGGCATGCACCTTGAGCATTGGAGTCCCAAGTGGGCATTTGGCCCATAGGACCAGGAACGAGCTAGAGCTCATCCAAAACAAGAAATGTGCAGAGTGTAGATCCTCAGCACCATCCCTCTCATTCCACATTCAGAGGTCAGACATTAACACACCCTGACAGCTTCTGAGCAAACTGAAGCAACAGCACCATGGAGGGAATGTTTTTGCTGGTGGATTTTCACCCCACAGCTTCCTCCCTGCTCTTTCTGAGAAGTCAGGGCAAGCCAGGAGCCTGCAGGGTAGACCAGGAGGGTCAGCAAGATGTTGACTTTAACATGCAAGGTGGATGTAGCTCTTTAAATGATTTGTGTCCAGAGGCAGTGCTGTGCTGTTCAGAGGGATCAGCCCTGGTCCAGAAGCAGCACCAGAAGACAGACTTGCAGCAATGTCTGTTTCCCCTGCCATGGGAAAAACATGGTGTTGGGGCATGTTATACATGACCAGTACACAGCTCTTTGTGGCAGCCTGTGGCATGTCTGAGGAATGGGCCTACCACACTGTTTATTTCTTTTTAAAAATCAATATGTTTTAGAGGGAAATGTTGATCTCCTGGAAAGGCACAAGAGGTGATGAGAGAGTCAGTGTAAAGTTACTAGTTAACACCAAATTTTTATGATAACATCTGTGCACAAAAAGGATATTGTGAGCATGGATAGCTCCTACCTCTTAAAGGCTGTCTGATCAACATGGACACTTTGTGTATCTTCAAAACCTACTTGGTGTAGATTTGTTGGATCCAGAGCTAGACTGAGGAAATGTGCTGGACGTGTTCAGCTATACTTTCAGTTCTTTAAAATTGATGTAAAAATTTGATTCATTTACAAGATTTTACTTCTATTCTTGAAAGGGGAAAAGGTTCTGAGAGTTTAAAAGTTCTGAAAACTGATACCAGAGTGAGTACCATTGTCAAGATTGCTCTGGCTTGAGCTGAAGTTGCATGCTGACAGCTCCAGAGAGCTCATTCAAATCCAGCAGCAAGGGTCTTGTCTGTGCTCCTTTCAAACTGTTGTTTTCTGTTCTCGCCGGCCGTTTATTCTACATCAGGAATTCCCTTCCAGAGAGTTCTGAAGACTGCACAAGCACAAAGTCATCCATCATGTTTTACCCTTAGAGAACTGCTAAATTCATCCCCTCAGCAGAGGCAGTTTTGGGCAAACATTCAGCAAGCTCCCTCCTTTCCAGAGCATTTGCTGCATGAGAGCTGTGAAGCTGGAGATGGAGAAGCCAATTCACACCTAATTAGTGTTTCATTTTGCTGCCTTCATACTCAAGGAAGATGAGCTGCTAGGCTGCAGAGTTGGCTTTTCTGAGCCATCTGTGGGAAAAATGCAATGACTGTGCCTCTACCTCGAACTCTCTGTCATGTGCCCACAAAAACCAGCAAAGTCTGGAGGAAAATAATACAATAATACGCCACATTAATTGAGTTAGGGAACACCATGGCAGCTACTTGCTCGCTATCCCAGAATACAGCATTTCACTTTGTCGCCTCTAAAACTGGGGTAAAGGTACTCATTTAAATTTCTAAAATATTTTCAGAGAGAGGGCCAAATACCTTTCTTAAGAATGAATTATTTTTGTCTTTGTCACCACAAGCCCATTTCTCATGAAGGTTACCATGGCCTCATAGCTCTGCGGCTGTGGATGATTCTTGCTTTGTGATTCTGAGTTGCTAAGTATCCTGTGTTCAGAGATGAAAGCAATCCTTGCTGTACTTGTCATATAACAATCTTGTGCAGCATTCAAAATATTTTCCCAACTTGAAAACATTCTTAGGGATTTCCTGCTGAGGCTCACAGGCAGTCATATATTTTATTTATTTTATTACAAGGCATGTAAGTAAAAACTTGCATATCTGAAAAAAAAGATATTGTATAGAAAACAGTAATAAAATTAACATTATTCTTTTAAGAAACTTGGTAATAAATACATCTCCCCTCAACATTAAAATGCTTGTTATTTTGCACAACAATAAATCAGCGTAACTCTGGCATAGAGAAAGTCCAAGGCAGGATGAAACAAGTCCATGTGGTTTCTTAAAAAAGCTCAAGTGATTTATAAAGGTTTGGCATCCTACACTTGATGCACTTTGATACAACTTGCACAGTAATTTTAATTTTAGTATGATTTTTAAACAGTCTCACAGTATGAAAATATAAGAGGAAAAATTGTTTGAATATAGGATTTTTCCTTTAAATATTTTCAAAGTAAGAGATGTTCAAACTCATTGAAACTAATCCTTGAAATAAAATAAAAAATACCAAAAAAACAAGTGTCTTGGTTGCTATTCTACAAAAATGCAGGTTTCTCAGCTGTGGGTGCTCAAGCCTGACCAGCCAACTGGCAAAGGACCAATCCCCAGTCAGTTCCTCAATTCTTTACACATTTTTAAAAAAAGAAACAATAATAACAAGGAGAGAAAGCAAAAGAGTGTAGTATTCACTTCTCAAATCAGGATGGCTCAAAGTTCTTATGCTATTATCCAAAGGTGAGAGTAGGAAGAACAAGTATATTCCAGAACGCTTCCCTGCATAACTTCAAGTCATTCTGGTCTACACTTTTCTTTTAAAACTACTGAAAAAATACAAGGAAGAGAGATATTTCCATGCACTGTGCTGTTCATATGCCAGCACGTATCATCACAATCACAGCTGTGAACCTAAGTCACTTTGATAGCCCAATCTAATATAGATTGATTGATTGATTGATTGATTGTCCCACAACATAATTAGAGAGTGTCCACAAAATGCCACAAGCTCTGGCAAGGTCCAGCGTTCTTAAAGTACCGATAGATCATGGCAAGACTTAGACTTGAGTTTGAAGGCCATGTTCTTGTTGTTCTTGGCAACTATTTTTCCCCAAAACCTCCTGGCTTTCTTGGGGATGCTCTCTCTCCGTTTCTGGTACGCCAGCCTCTTCTCATTCTTTTCCTTGCTGTCCCTCCGGAGCCGCACTTGCCGCACGATGCCCTCAAAGAGCTCCTTCACGTTGTGCTGCACGGCCGCAGAGGTCTCGATGAATTTGCAGTCAAACACCACGGCACAGGCTCTCCCCTCTGCAAAATTGCAAGGTGGATGTGTCACACAGTGTCACACACTGTCACACACTGTCACAAGTGAGGGGGGGGCAAAGCAGCCGCAGGTGGCCATGTGTGGGGGGGCAGTGACACAGGGGGAATTCCTCAAGGCTAAAATAGGCACGGATAAGTCTTTAATCACCTCATGCCGCCTGCTAGCCTATGATTCATCTGCTCTGTGTCACAATCCTTTCCCAAAGAGGAGGGGTGAATCCCCTCCGGGAAAAGCCCAGTCCCTGTCAGCTGTCAAGAGATCTGGGGATGACCAGCTCGGAGGCTGGGAGGTCAGCAGTGACTCCAATCACCTGCTCACCTTACATGCAGACTCCCTCATCTTCTGCATTAAAGGGTGATGACAGCACCAGCCACAGCACAGCTCATGTCACCGTGGGAGGCAGAGCCCAGACTCCTCCTTGAGTCATGGGTATCAAACAAGGTCTTGGGACAGCAGCAGCTTTGGTGTGAATGGATGCACGTAGAAAATCCTTAAATAAAAGCAGAACTATGCTTACAGCTTTAAAGGTGTATCTGAAATCATAGTTCTGATCCTTCATTGAGTGAACCTAAGATAAAATTGACAGCTGTCTGTCACACATAAGCCAATTTATTCTGTCTTCTGTCTTGCCATGTACTTTGACCAGGATGGCTAAAATGCACCTGACATATTTCAAAAGATTTTTCAAGTGAGGCAGAGGAGGAGACAGCAAATAAGCATCCTTTGGCTCCTCATGAGCTACCTCAGTTCAAACCCTTCCCTTGGGGCAACTGTGACAGAGGCCAGAGAAACTGTGCATATCCCCAGTAGAAAAAAAAATCCTAATTTGATTGGGAAATAGAAAAGACAAATGGAGGCAGAGAGAAGAAAACACCAAGCAGAAGAAGCTATGTTTCTGATGGACCAAAATGAGATAATCTAATGCATTAATAATGTGTGTTATGCTGTGCCACCTAAGTCTCATGAAAGACTGTCCAAGAAGAGATATTACTGACTACAGATTTTGGGAGCCAACAGCAGCTTTCCCAGCAGTCTCTCTATTCCTGTTTATGGGCTTGGGGGTGTTATGAGAGTGACACAGGTGGGTTATTCTTTTGCATGCAGCAGTGAGGACTCTCAGCATCCCAAAGCAAGGCAACAAGGAGACCTCTCCTGAAAGATGCCCAGTGCCTGCCCAGACAAGCAAAATGACTTATGAGAGTGAATTTTAATTCATCTGGAAGGCCAGATAACTGGTTAAATGAAAAGATAATCTTTGGCAGCAGAATAAAGAGGGCTAAAGACCATATGCAAAAGCACATATTGGAAGCCCAAAGAGTTTCTAGCTACCAATGCCACAGCAGTCTCTACACAAGGGACTGAGGCAGGCATGAAATTGAAGCTGCTTTTGTTTTGTTTCTTAATTTTAGAAAAGGAATTATCTGACATGTAACAGAGAGGCTGAAGGACCTTTCCCAGTCCTCTGCCCTCTGTTCCAATCCTCTGCTGGATTATTGCTCATTTATTGCCAAACATGATGCCAGCAGACTTCCTCAGCCAGAGCTCTACATTTTGTTCGAAAGCTACTAGATGTCCCTTAATGTTTCCATCAGTTTTACCCTCATCATTTTTCTCACCTGCCACTGAAACTTCCCGGCACCTGACAAGGTCACTTTTGTTGCCAACCAAAATGATGGGGATGTCCTCTTTCTGGCGTGCCCTGCGGAGCTGTATTCGGAGTTCAGAGGCCTTCTCGAAGCTCGCTCTGTCTGTGATGGAGTAGACAATCAAGTATGCATCTCCCACTTGCATGCAGTGCTCTCGAATCCATTCTCCCTCACGCTGTTCAAACAAAACAGTCAAATATTGTTATTCCCAGAGAGATTTAACTTAAAAGGTATAACATTAGAGAATCCAAAAACATTCCTAATGTAGCTGTAATGGGTATGGTTTGAATCACAATTATACTAAAAGTAATTCCAATGAGGTGATGGTATGAATACTTCACCACAAAGGAGGGTAAAACTTGCCCCAAATAATTAATTGTGCTGGATTTTGTCTGGAATGAACACAGTCTGAAAAATGCTTTGAATGTTTTGTTTTATCATTAAAAAAATAAAGAAGGCTCAAGCTTCTCAGGCTCATACAGCAGGGCTGTTAGGCATGCTTAGCTTGGTGTAGACGTGAGCTTAATACCATATTTTCCCTAACGCTGAAGTGTGGAAAACACCTACTTTCCTTCCCAAAGCATACCTACTTTGGTCATTTATATACACTATTCTTATGGCATTTGACCAGAGCAAGTTAAAGTACCTTATTATCCCACATGTCAATCAGGATAATGGTCGCACTTTCCCCATCCACCATCAGGGTTCTTTCATACGTGTCTTCTAGAAAGAAAACCAGAAAGGTTGGAAACATATTATATGACATATTGTACATCATAAAAAACAAATAGTTAAACATGTATCATTTGTTCACAGTTCCAGTTATTGAGCCATGTTTTATGCTGGCTCACATTCAGCTCTTTCCCCATTTCTATCAGCACTGAACCTGCCCTCTGTTCTTTACTGGTTATCTTACTTTCCATGATATATGAAGGAGGCTGAAAGATCAGGAAACGCGATGTTCATTATTTTGGCTGATATTCTCTTTATCTTATGTGGGAGAGAGAAAATAGAACCAGTGGAAGAAATAACCAAAGACTGAACATTTGCCCCATGGGAGCAGCAGAGTCCAGCGAGGCTGAGTAATGGAAAATATTTGCTTTCACTTTAGCAGGGACAGTTCACGGGTGAACAGTCACTGCTGCTGAGAGCAATATAGCCAACAGCCCACAAAGCAATGAGGAAAAGCTTTTGTGAGACAAGAGTTGTTGAGTTTTAGAGAGGCTGAATGTTCTGCTGCATCGTAGTTCTCTCTCATTCCACAGTTTCCCACATAATCTTTGAAGTCAAAAAGCAGTGGAATCAGTAAACCACAAAAGTTCTGCTATTTTGTACTGAGGCCACAGAAATTCATATCTAGGTTATAAATGCCATGAGACAAAGTTCTGCTTAGACTGGGAGGGTGGGCTGTTCTCACTTATAACATGGATCAAGCCTTGCTGTGAAACCTCAGTCTAGCTTCTTCTTCACATACTAATTTTCCTTCTTTCTCCCAATTCTGGGAACATTTGTATGAGCAGTATGGGGTTTGAACTCATCTGTAGTCTTGCACTGCTGTTCAATAAAAAATGCCAGGCTTTGGGCTCCTGAGCAAACCATCCCTCTCATGGCAGTGTTTAAGGAGTCTAACTCTATCCCTGTAGATGGGTCTGTGTCTTAACCCTTGCCTCATAGCATTTCTCTCAAGCATTAATGGAGTGAACTTTCTCCTCAGTGGTAATCAGAGCCTTTCCTCAAAGTCAGGAATCTACACCCATGCAGAAAAACAAAATATTAAACATTTAAAATAATAGAAAAAAAAAAAAGAGACAGGCTTGGTGCATCTTAAGATAAGGAGATGATAAAGGCAAAGCTAATCAAGAGGAGCATTTTTCCTTGCAGGCCCAATAGCAGGAGAGTTGTGTTCACCAGTCCATAAAAGCCACTGCATTCCCTCTGTGAGCTGGCTGCCTTGAAACCATCCTCTCAGGTAATAAAATTTCCACTTTACAAGCTTAAATTTTGAGAAGAGCTTCTTCAAAGGACCAAGCAGCTGAAAGGAAGCAAGCTCCATATTCAGCAGAGGACAACATCCAGAGGGGCTGATTCTCCACTCTGTTACACATGGAGAGGCTAAAAACACAGAACCCTACTCTTCAAAAACATTATGGCCATATTCAGCCGTGCACCTTGGTTAATCAGAAAGAACTTCTGTAAGATACAAAACACACTGAAAGTGAGCAATTAGTTCATCTCATGCTTATTTTGATGTTGACACTGAACAAGGAGAGATAAAACAACAGCAAGTTTTCCAATCCCTCAGCAGACGTGGCCTTGAAAATCTGTCAGTGCTACGCTCCAAGAAATATTGCCAGGAGTATGAATGAAGGAGGAAACCATATGGCTTCATGTGGAAGAGAAGAAAGCTGTCTGACAAGGGTGTGCAAAGCAAATCAGCTGCATTTTCTGACTGCTTGCTTAAGAGTCCTATGGTAATACCACTGGTGCAGCATGAGGAAATGTTTCACCAGAGATACTCGAGGCTGAGGAATGAGATTACAGGTAAAGTCAGTGGTAGAAGCTGAGGACAAGGTACACCTGGATAATTTACTCAGAATTACTGCACCATGGGGAATTTCAAGTCCCCCAAAAGGCACAGAGGTCTGTGCCCCCAGCCTGTGACAGCAAGTCAGGAAAATGTGGATCCAGCCTTCCTGCTGCTGGGCTGTATGAAATCCTGGGTACGAACCCATCCTGCCTGTGCTCCACTGAGGACAGGAAGAGAAGCCCAAAAGTTCTGTGTGATAGCACTGGCACCACCACACCAAGGGAGCACAGACAGGAGAGGGGAAGGAGGATATGGGAGAGATGAGGAAGGTCCTGAATGCTCATGAGCTAAACCTGCCAGCAGCCCGCATGCCCTCCAAAAGTGACAGTGTCTGACTCCTCAAAGCCACAGTGGATTTCTGTTGAAGTAAAAGTCACATATAGTATAGGTCAGGGCTTGGCACCACAGCTTCACCTTCTGCGTGATCTGATCTTTGGGATTAAAGACCACTTTGTAATCCCAAACAAAGCAGGAGAGAACAGCAAAAGGGGAAGCTTCAGAGAAACCTTACAGCTTGTGCCTTTTCCCCCTGTGTGGGCAATAGGAATTTTCCTACACTGCTGAAGGACCTTTGTCTGGTTTTCCCCTAGAAATCCATGTTGTGGAAGTAACATGAAATGAGGAGTAGATACACTTTATCCAAACTCCATACAGCCTGTGCTGAGGTTCTAAGTTTATACAGAATGGCTGAGATGGCCACTAATGACAAATATTTTGGAGCACCTAAAAACCCAGCAGTGGGTTATTAGATGTTACTTATTAGTATTTGCTTCTTGTAGACCACAAGGACTTTCAGGATTTTTCTCTCCCCAGAAAGCTGAAGTCAGCCCCAGAGAGACAGTGGTGACATAAACGCTGAACAAGCATGACAGCTGAACCAGCATTCTGTGTAGCATCATCACAGGCAGCAATGAGGCAGCTTCCAACAGGTATTTTGAAATGAAGCATCATAAGAACCTGAATTGTTCTCTTTCAGAGACTCTCAGTCATGGTTGGCATGTATCTTACTCATCTTGCTTTGTCATTTTCTTAAGTGAGATACATGTGTTGGATCCATTCTGGTGATCAGATCCAAATGGTTTGTAGCTCAGTTTTTGACTAAATGGCCTCTCTGATTTTCTGTGTCAATTACTACTGACCGCAGGCAAACACAAAGCCCCTAGGACAAACACAGACACCTACCTCCCAGCACCTCACAGTCACTGTCGATGCTGTCGTGCACCCCTGCAAAGATGTTGGCCAGCGAGGACTTCCCTACGCTCTGCTCCCCAATCAGCACAACCCGGTAGCAATTGCTGCCAGACTCCGAGGAGATGACAGAGTCTGATGACTCTGAGGACCAGCTCCTTCTGTAGTATTCATCAGGACTGATGGTGTATCTCTTCTGTGGGTTGTACTCGTTGGAGTCTTTCTGGACCAGCAGATTCTTCCCGTCAGCAGGGATGCTCCATCGCTGCTGCTGCTGCTGCAGGCTGCTGTTGTGGGTGCGACGCATGGTAACGTTGTTGAGGGTCATTTTTTACCCCTAGTGAAAAATAGGGAAATCACAAGCATTACCCACAAAACGTTTAGAAATGCACTGATGCCTTCTTCTTAACTTAAAGACAGCATGTCCTGCTTTTCTGCAGGGCTCTAGTATACCAGAGCTAGACTATTAGACTTTCTGCACTCTTTTGCAGTTACTGGTACACGAAGAAACATTTCTGGTTAGTGAGTCGGAGGCTTTTTCCTAGGGATGATACCACCCTCACACCCTAAATCCTATCTTTATTTAGCCTTTACAAGCTCACGGATCTGCTAGGTGCAGCCCAGCCCTGGAGAGGCACTGCTGTGTCCTAGAAGGAGAAGGAAGGGGCAACATTCACCAGGGCTCTCCTACATGGGAACTGCATTCAGGCTGAAAGGCAGCCTACAGTACCAGCAGCACCCACAGGTACTGGTCCCCATCCTTTTTTGCCTAACTGGCAGCAGAGAGGGACCACTCCCAGTTTTCCTCAGCTCCCAGTGCAGCTGGGTGTACAGCACCTTTCATGTTCTCTTAGCTGAGGGCAAAAAGTTTTGGGAAAGCACTTAAGGCATCAGTCACTGCACTCTTAGACGACCCTGATATGAGGGAAGAGACACGCAAGCTAGTCTTGCTATGATGGGCTGGACTGGGGTCTTGTCTACATCCAGGTAAACAATGAATGACTGCTTCAGGCAGTGGCTTTTTGGTTAGTAGTAAGGAGTACACAGCCAAGTCCAGTGGCTTTTCTGAGGAGATACAAATTCTAACAACCGCAGAAGGCAGAGCTGGGAGAGAAAGCTCATAAATTTACAGACAGTAAATCAACAACTTCACTTACTGCACAATCAGCTAAGTAGGTTTACTCTTCTTATCTAAGCATGGCTCTTAATTACATTTTACTCAGCAAACTCTATTTTGCCTTGCTTGGAGGCAGAGGACAGTGATGTCATTCTCAGGGGCCAACAGCTACCATTTTTAGGAAAGTTACTTCAACACATTCCAGCTCCCAAAGTGACACTTATTCAGACATTTTGCTTTTGCAATAAATCTGATGTTTCTCTGCTCTCTTTTCCATATTAGTAACGAGCATAACTCTGGATAAAATGCACCCAAAAACTTTCAAAGCTGAATAATAGGTGATGAACAGAAGAAAGTACAGCCAAGCAACTGAACTTCTCACAAAGAACTGTTCTTCTCACAAAACTGTCTGTAAACTTCTTTGAATAAATGCACAGCAGGACATAGATGAAATATACAGAAAAAGCACACATGATCTGAACCTCTTGCTGCATACACAATATTTTCTCTGTGATGTGCAGTACCTAGCAGCCAAATTAGATGGTTTGCATAGTGCCAGTCACAGTAACTTTTCCAGCAAGAAATATACCTCAACCTGAAACCAGGAACCAATCAAAGTCTGCTACACAGACAAAAAAAAAATATTTACTGTAACTGAATTTTAAGAGGCATATTTTTCTTTGCAGTTCCTCCACTGAAAAGCCCAGATGAGAAAAGCCACCTCTGATTCAGTCAAACAAGAGAGCCAAACTCGCAACCAGCATAAACATTCACTCTCTTAAACAGTTGCAAACATTAACCCTTTATCATTTCACCCCTAACAAACTATCATCCTTCATTAAACAAAGCCAAACCGAGTCCATATCGCAAATTATGTCCCAAGTTGAAACTGATTTTGATACCCCACCCTGCAGTTCCAGCTGTCTGGGTCTCTAGCAGTGCCAGGAAAAGCCTGTGTCTGACCCAAGGCTGCCTTACTTCTGCCAGGCTCCTCCAGGCAACCACGTCCTTTGTGAGCTCTGCCCTTCTCTCCCGGCGAGTGCTCTGAGCTGCTCGGCCGAAGTAAATCCTTTCCTGCTTTGGGGCTGCCTCTTTAATTCTTTCTCAGCAAACCTGGTTTATATTAAGCCCATCTGATCAGAGTCAGGGCTTTTCCGTGACGTGGTTGGCCTTTTCCATACAACAGCCAGCCCCCAGCTGGGAGGAAACAGACACGCAGAAGAGCAAAAACTTGCAAACAGTCTCAAAAAGACTTACTCAGAATCATATGATTGTTTTAATATTGCCAGTAAAATAAACACATTTGGTTCTTGCATGGTGAAAACAGGAAAGTGGAAAAAACCAAAATAATCCATGTCATTTCACCTCACTCAGTTTTTCATTCAAACATTAGCAAGATTGATAATGTTTTAACAAAGACATAAGTTTCATTAATGCATAAAATGCTGTAAATGTATTGTGTTCTCTGTCTGCAAAATATACTTAGCCTCCTGCTGGGGGGCTAAGAATTAAATAGTTCTATAGAATTAAATAGTTAAGTAATACCTTCAATTATCCTAAAAACAGGAATATTATTCTGGTTTGTTTTTTAAAAATAAATCTAATCAATACAACCCTATTTTTCTCTGTCACCCTCCAAATGACTGCACCCAGTTTCCTGAACAGCACAATCAGCTCTCACTTCTGCTGCAGCCTTTACCAACAGGGGCTTGAAAAAACATCCAGCTATAAAATCAGTGTTACTCCAGCTGGATCATGGCAAAGGCACATCAGAACACACAAAGCCTGCACAAAGTCGGAGTTGCACGGTGCTGATTCTGTCCAGAGTACATTAGGAAAGATTAATTTATAGTGTTCATGCCACAAAACCAGGGTCTGCTCCTTAAATTTTCATAAGCTTGTAGCTATTTGCAGAACAAATTTTGAAGGAAGGAAAAAAAAATCCAAACATGTTATGTGTGCCACCACTAGGCACTTCTAACAACATACACAAAATATTTCTTATTAACAAATGGAGAGTAATATATTTTCACAGAACTACTTGGTAAGGATACCACAACTTATACAAAAGCATATGGAAACTCTATTGTCAGGTCCAAAGTATGCAGACCACAGATTAACTATGACAAGCTCAAACCCAAGCTCCTATGGTTTTCCTTTATGTTTACAATCTCCTGGTTACTCTGTCAGGCCCTGAAGCCAACAGGTGACTAATTCTTATCCTGCATGTCTGAAGGCTGAACAACTTCACTGCTCAACAGGCAAGAATACATTTCTTCATGAACTCATTCTTCTCAGTTACTGTCAAGCAAGCCTCTAAATGACCAAGTACCTTTACTGAAGGGAGCAGGGATATGCAGGAAAGAATATCTATTGCTATGATTGCAGCTTAGCATTTATTTTGCACTCCTCCACTGTAAAATCGATTGTTTTCCTCAAAAACCCAAGACCCTTACGAAACTCTTAACTGAAATCTTCTTGCTTTCTTTCTCCTTTGGCTTTGTGGCATTCCTGTGCCTTTTGTGAGGATTTTTAGGACTTTCCTGAGCCCGTTCACAAGTTTAATATGCCAAAATTTTTTTCCAAAATAAAATGCACTCATCAATGTATATGGAAACTTTTCAGAACCATAGAGGGGAGACCTGGTCAAAACTATGTCCTGATTTTCCTTCACCTGTGTTTCACTGTTTGGCAGCATCTGAACTGGCCCCAAGTCCTGCATCTCCACCTCACAAGTCTCTGCTACTTCGTGATAACCTGGAAGAGCACAAAGTGTCACATCTCTCTGTGCAGGAGGTATTCACTGCACAAAAGGCAACAAGATCTTTGTTGGGTAAGGTTTATGCCATGGCCAGGGGTTTCCAAGAAGACTTGCTGTCTGTGAACTTGACTGAGGTTTCTGATTTTCCTGAAACATGCTGGAAATCATGAGTGGGTGGCTGGAGTACTGTGCTCTGCACCTCGGGTTCACTTAGCAGTCTTTAAGTTGTCTGTAATTTGTCACCAGGAGTGAAAAAGCAAAACCTGCCCACTGCAAGACTGGAAATATTTACGGCCAGGCTGATCTGCGCAGAACTGTAAGCTCTAACGTCTGACCCAAATGCTTCACATATATCATAGTAGAAAGCACAGACAGCAGAAATAAACACAAGTCAGAAAAATCCTTGGTTTAGTTGTGGTTACTGTTAGGAATTGCTAGGTGTCATCTTTCATATCCTCATCATAGAATTCAAGGTAGACAAAGAATACACAGCTCTTGAGTGACCACTTGCATGTGTGTTTGCATTTGTACTGCCTCTTCTGAGCCAAGTCTGCTTTTCTAGATGGACAATTAACCTTCTAGATCCTCTTCTGTACCATTGCCTGCTTGTGGTGAAGAGCTCTTGTTCCTCAGGGAATGCTACCACCACCCATAAATTTCAGTCACTGTATCTATGGGGAAAAACTTGAGCATACTGTTTTTAAAAGTTGGTGTGAGGTGCACAATTTTCAGCCTCCTGATCTTTATTTATGAGGGAATAGAAATTGATCAATGAAAGGTATGAACTCAGCCCTTCTCAGTAGGCTGACTATAGGCTTGGATTTCCAAATGCAGCCCCTTGGAACAAATGAGATTGATGGAGGCTCTGATGGACCTGGTCCTCAGTACAGGACCAATGGAGCAGTCCTGGACTGCTCAGTCTCTTGCAGTCTTCACCAGGCAACAGTTGTGCAGCTTAGGCTGCCTGAGACATAGGCAGAAGAAGAGACAAACCCCAGGGCCAGGTGCTGTTGTTATGCACACAAATGTTTGGATGTTACTGCCTGGTACAGTATTAAAACTCAGAGTGATTACTTTTCACCCATCTTTTCCATTCTCTGCTTCAGTAATCATGTCTTAAAGGAATGCTCCCTGAAGCCAGGATGAAGTAAACAGTGCAGAGTTAAAACTCTGCAAACCTTTTCAAACTAGTTACAACTAGACCAGGTGATGCCCATAGAAATTAGGAAGAAATTTTCATTTTGATATAGAACAGCAGTGTTTTTTAGCTGACACTTAATTAGCCATTTTGTAGTTATGTATATGCAGACAAAAGTAGTTCCTCAAATCCAATGGCATAAGCATCATGAATCAAGTTTGAGAGGCAGAGGAATGCAAGAGGAAAACAAAACATCAAGAAAAGCAGGGGAAAAAATCAGATTTGTTTTAGTAGAAAAATTCAGAGTTGTTTCAATAGAAAAGAGCCTCTGGAAGTGCACTTCATCCCCATGAATTTAGCAGGAGAATACATCTTAATTTTCTCCTCAGAGCACCTGACTTAGTAGACTGTGTTCCCAGTAGTCAGTTGCCTGTGAAGGCAATTAATTAAGTCCACATCTTCCTTTCCTCCAGACCACTGTGACATCACACATTTTGCTCTGCTTCTCACACCTGTGCTGGCTGTCAGTGCTGGCTGGCCCTTGGAAGTTCTCAGCCCCACCAATAGCATCACCTTTGGACAGAATGGTTTTTTGCAGCGTCTGACAAACCTTTCAGTGAAGAAATTTTTCCTAATATCCCACCTAAACCTCCCCTGGTGCAACTTGAGGCCATTTCCTTTCATCCTGTCACTTGTTACCTGGAAGAAGAGACCAACACTGACCTCCAACCTCCTTTCAAGTAGCTGTAGAGAGCAATAAGGTCTCCCTCCCTCCTCCCAGTTCCCTCAGATGCTCCTCATAGGATTTGTGCTATAGACTCTTCACCAGACTGCTTGCCCTTCTCTGGACTTGCTCCAGCAGCTCAATGTCCTTCTTGTAGTGAGTGGCCCAGAACTGAACACAGGGCTTGAGGTGCAGCCTCACCAGTGCTAAGTACAGGGGCACCATCACTTCCCTGCTCCTGCTGGCCATGGTATTTCTGATACAAGCCAGGATGCTGCTGGTCTTCTTGGCGACCTGGGCACACTGCTGGCTCATGTTCAGCCAGCTGTCAAACAAAGGTGAATGGAAGTAAGTTAGACCCACAGAAATGGGACCAATAGATCATTTACAGTGACTCATGCCCACAGCCTTTCCTGTTTCACATCCAATGGCCAGGTAAGACATTTTATCCTAAAAAAAGGTAGTAGGGATAAAATATTCTAAAACTGTGAGGTATAAGGTAGGGAAATGAAAGATTATGTGCCTGCCAAGAACTATTGAGGCTCTTAAGTGGGTGACAAACAGAGAAGGATTGTCAGAAAATAAGGAATAATAAAACTTACATTTGTTGAAATGGAAACAAAGTCAGGAGAACATTAAAGTGCCCCCTATTTAACAGAAGGTCACTGCCCCCCTCAGAGAATGAGATTTGGTATACTGGTCCCAGGAATTCTTTTCAAAGAGTACTGAATTTATTCCAGAACCTTCTTTTCCTCCATGCCACATCAGCATTTTTACAGTTCTCTAACTGAGCATTAAAAGCAAAAATGATCCTCTGATGATGAAGCATGAGGACAGGGAAGAAGCACTGATCTGTACTCCCTTGTGCACAAGACAGCAGTAAAAGCCACCATTAGAGCTTTCTGGGAATAAGATTGCCTTTAATCAGTCACCTCATTAAAGAACCCATAATTAGTCTATTTCTTGCAGATAATCTAGATTCTGATGTGCCAAAAGGAAGGTGTACTCCATTGCAGTGCACTGCAGAGCTTGGGTGGCTCTAATGGGTATTTTCCCCATTAAGGCATTAAGCCAGCACAGTCTCATTTAGCAGAGAGTGAGAAATGAGCAGCCAGAGGAACTATGACAGCTCACTTCATAATAAAATACAAGTCACTTTTTAGTATATTTAATTGGAAAAAAAATTATTAAACAAACTATCATCTATGGAAAAAAAAAAAAAAGAAGAACAATGATAAAGATCAAATGCCAAAAAGGGATTATTTCAGTAAGAGAAACTTAGGAGAAGTACTGCCCATTTCCCTTGCACTGAATGACGTTTATGAATACTGCCAATAACTGTCCAGGGAACAGGATTAATTGTGTATGACATAAATAAATGTACTTTTGAAATGGAATAAATGCAAATGAAAAAAAAAATCATAATATACTAATAATAGTAGGATGTGAGTTCGCCATAAATGTTCTTCGAATGCTGCTCTAAAAAAACCTTCAGACAAATGGCACCAGCACAGATCATTTTTTGCAGCTGAAATATGTATAGTATGTTGCAGCACTCACTGCATTCAGGTTCAGGAGTCACAATCTCCTTTGCAGCCACAAGAATCACAGGTTTCAATAACTTGATTTTATAGCATTCAGTCATGGTGGTAATTGAACAATAGGCAACTTCTGCACAGCAAACCCTGGGTTAGAAACTTTGGCAGGATAATCTTAAGAACTGCTGAAGGGAGATCCAGGAAAAGATCTTTTGCTCCAAATGCAATTTCTTCTTCACTGTGGTGCCCAAGACTCTTACATTGACTGCAACCAGCAGTAACAATTAATACGCGAGGGGGCTGGGTTATGCTGTTTCAACTCACACAAAAACACAGAGGAAGCCCTCAAAATCCCATTGATTAAAGACAAGTTTACTTCAGAAACATTCTATGTGGTGGCCAGAGCTTGACTTTCAGGCCCTGATTGCATTTATCTGCAGGACAAGCCTGCCTGGGATGCCAAGGGAGGGCTATTGAGTTCTCCAACCCACATTGGCTTGATAACTCCCCCAGAATGTTGTTTCAGGGTCAATGTTTGGGTGGAGGTATCTCATTTCTGGGACAGAAGCTGGCATGGGGTCCTGGGCAGGGTGGGGGAGACCTGTAGGGAGATGGCCAGGGCTGTGTGTGCCCCCAGAGCCCCAGCACCCATTTGGTGCACCCCTGGAGGAGAAGTGGCTGCACATGGTTGAGGTCTGAGCTCAGCCAGGCCAGTATCACTGAAGGGGTCATACTAGGGCTGTTCTTCACATCTGCACCAGGAGAAAGGTAACGTCTAAAAACACATGGCACAGGACAGTGCCTAAACCAGCTATGCCAATCTTACAAAACAACCTCAGGCCACAGCCTGAGTACTGTTTGGGTATCTCATCCCTCCCCAGCTCTCTCGTTTCTGCACAGACAACCAGCAGCAAGAAACCCACAGCTAAATATGGTCTGCTTGGAGGGAGCCAGCAGCTCTCCTCTTTCCCCGTTTATACTATCGTCCATCTCATGCCCCTGGTTCAGTGCTTGGCTGCCTGCTAGCTGCACCAGCACCTTGTAAAATGATGCTTCATGTGATTGCTTGGTGATTCATCACCTTGTTTGGATTTTCTGGCTCCCAGGCTCATGTTTATCAGCAAAACACAGGAGCTGTCCAGTGTCAGGCTCTAAGCAGATTGGAGCTGTATGAAATGCCTTTGAGCGAGATGCTCTACCCAGTCAGGTGCAATTAATGTCTATTCAATTGAACAAAGGAACCTCTCTTATTTACATGGCTTTACTATCATGCCTTTCAGAATGCACTTTACACTTTTCCAAAATGGAAGATGTGAAATGAACAGAAAAGTGAAGATACATTATTTCTTTCCTTTTTGAAGATCTAATTCTTCTCTGTTGTATTGTATTCATATCAGGACAACTGAGCTCTGGGCCCTGCAGGTTGGATTCACTTCACCTCATTTAAACTACTTCCCTTATTTCCCAGGGGGAACCAGATGGGGTTAACCAGGAAGCTCCACCATGATTCATCTAACACAGGTTGCAGGAATTGTCCCTGAAGCTGCCTCTGTCCTCACTGACAACAGAGGGACCTTAGGGAGATGAGTCCCTCTGCACTAGCCTTAAAATGCACTGTCTGAAAGCTCAACTGGCAGCCAAATGAACTGAAATGAAGCAGTCCCTAACATCTTAATGGCTAACTTTCACCCATGTTTTTTCACATGGGAAATAAGTAAGACAAGGTGAGCTTCAATCTTACTCCACAAAGCCAGTTCCTTGGCACTAAAGGCTCTCACATTCTTACAGGGAGACACAAAAGGGTGGTACAGCTGCAGCAGGCTCTTCTTGAGCCCTCCAGCTGGGACACCCATGTGCACACATGTATTGTCCATGCTCAAGTTGCTGGGTGACCTCCTACAGCCACCACTTTTTTTGTCTTTCATTTTCTCTATATTTTTTCTCAGAAAATGGTCGTTCATAGCAATGGAGACATTATTTTAATGCTTTCTGAGAATTTTCTACAATGAAAGCTACTAACATTTCACATTAATAAGGGAGAGCCTCTCTTCATGAAGGCAAGGGCACTGAACATGCTGCTGATTAGAAGCTGTGGGTGGCTAGAAAAGGGAATATCCATCAGTTGCTCAAACACATTTCTCAGCTGAGCTGCTCTGAAACCAGGTACTTGCCATGCCTTGTTCCTGTGACACACAAAATGAGAGCAGCTGGTAGGAAACGTTTCAATGTCTTGTGCATTCTGGAGTAGCTACAGGCCTGGTTTTCATAAATCTTCCTGTGTTACTAGAGTTTTAATCAATGGCAGGGCTGGTGGATTTAGGATGTAAAAGAAAAATAGCTAATTCAAATTCAGAGGCTCAAGAAGCATAATTCTACACTGACTCACAAACTAGATCTGACTGTGTGTGCTTTACAATTCTCAGTTCTCTGTCGCTCACAATTTGGCTGACAGGGCAGAGCAAGCCAGGAGGCTGCATGGCCAGGCTCTCCCATCCCTCCCCCTGCTCTCTGAGCCACCAAGTGATGGATTTCAAACAGTTCTGTCATGCTGCAAAGACCCAATGTAACACAAACATTAACTGAGATGATAAAACACACCATAGTGAACAAAGAGAGACGTGAGGGGGAACAATACAGACACATCCCATTGCAAAAGGCAGAGGAAATATTTTGATCTCCTAGTTACAAGCTGACTCCTGTTTGACTTCTGACCCGAGACCGTGCTGCGAGCAGTTACATCACGGCTGCCTCCAGAAGCTCTTGGTCTCATTGGTATTCTACCTAAGGGGGCAACACTGGCCCCTTAAAATAAGTCAAAACCAAGCATTATTAAAATTCTAAAATATATTGAAATTATGTGTGGACATGAATACCTCATGGCCCACATACCTGTACATTTCTGGTTCAGCAAAACCCATACAACACACGTGCCTGGATGCTTCTCACACTTCACACAAAGGACAGACCACTGTTACCACATTGGTTACCCTGTCCAGGTTATTGTCCCAGCTGTCTGCCTTCACATTGCAGGCCTTTTTTGGATTATTTTCTGATTAACCACTTGATTAATGTTGTCCTTATATTTTGCATACAACTTAACATATTAACCTTCTAGCTGAATAAAAAATAAAAAGTGAGGAGAGGAAGAGAAGTCAAGAAACAAAGAAATAAGAGAGATAGAAGTCCTGCTCTCAGCATAGCCTTCTGGAGACTGTGCAGGTTCAACCACTGTCCCTTATTTGATGATGTCATATCATTTGCAGAGTGTCACTCAGCGTTTTATGTTGCCAGCATCCCAGGAAAGTGCTCTCTTTGGATGACCTTATACTCTAAGTGTCTCAGTCTCATATTGCTTAGAGTGATTGCTTAGTGACTATATTAAGGAGCCACACATCCTCAGACCAAAACAATTTAGGGGACCTAAGAGCTCCACCACTTTGGCTTTCCAAAGCATTACTCAGCCATCAGTAACATAGCATTTCTCATCATGGATTTTTACCTAGTATAGAGACAGGGCAGGACTTCCTCCAGCTTTCTGGAAAGTGAGAAGTTTCCCCTTGAGTGCCTTACCATAGGCTGGCACCGAAACACTCACAGCTCTACCTGAAGTGAGTATCAGCTGCTCTGTTCACACTGGGGGCCGTGCACCCTCGTGCACAACCTCTGCTCATATTCAAGAGGGAAGGGAACCTCCACATTTGATCGACTGCAGGCCTAAAGTCTGTAGAACTGGGAGAAAGTGTGGATGGAGAGATGAGGACAGCCTGCATTACAATTTTTTTATCTATGAAGAAGGTGAGATGATGAGGTAGATGAGATGAGATGAGATGAGATGAGATGAGATGAGATGAGATGAGATGAGATGAGATGAGATGACTTCTTCCCCAGCCATGAAGCAATCAAGTTCTGGAGGCATCAGGCATGAAATGTAGCTTTCTGTGAAGGACATATCTGGCTTGCAAGCAGCTGGTTTACAGATTATTTTATTTTCCGTTTCTGAAGAACCCTGGAAAATACTTTTCACAGTGAGGGGAAAAGTTTCTGAATTTTAGAAAAGTGCAGCAAAAAAGTCATGGAAGTGAAAGGGTAGATTGTTAATACACAATGTGTGGGAAGTGAGCTACTTCATGGAGTTGTTCTTCATCTTCAGTGTGCTTGGTGACAGTCTACTTTAGGTGACACAAATCTAATTTCACCTCAGGATCACACCAGTGATTTCTCAGTGCAGCTGTATGAAAGGTAGTTGCCTGCTGAAAATCCTGCTCCACTTTCACCACATTAGCACCCAATATTAGGGAGAAACTCAGTTGTTTGGCCCTGGCTTAGTCTAGAAGCCTTGGAAGTAGCAATCATATATTTATCCTTTTAAAAAACCACAAAACCCAGTGAGGGTGACAAACACAGCCGTGACTGAAGACTGGCAGCCACACCAGCTCTCTGCCATCATGTGGCAAAGCAAAAGACAGAATAATCCCAAGGTCAGATGTGAGATGTAAGATATAGTGCCTTGCAGACTCAAATGCAACACACTGTCTCTAGTATTAATTACTAATTTCAGTAGAGCTGCACAAATCACTTGGTAGCAACCATTTCATTTATTTAAATTCTGCGTCACTCCCTTTAGTTATTGTCTTTCCATGATGCAGTTGTGGAGTGCATACTGCCCTGCAAACAGAGCAGCAAGTTTCCAAAACCCACCTCTTTAAATGCACAAACTGTGTGTATGGCATTGGAGGGAAAACTGATTTATCAAACACCAACATAGAGGGAGAGATTCCTGAGCAGGTTTAACAAACCCTCCTGTTTGCTGTCACTGTGCCAGCTGCAGAGCGGGGAAGGAGCTGCCAAGTTCAAAACACAGCTGCCATAGGAGATGCCTCTTGTGAGGCTCAGACAAGGCAGGGAATTCTGTTGCCACCCAGACTGGTGGAAACCTGCAGGAGGCCACAGCTGAGCCAGCCCAGACCAGAAAATCTGGAGGTCACCATCCCAGTGTTACATATTCAAGTCCATGTGGCTGTAAGTGGCAGCAAGCATTAAAAAGCTTAGCCCAAGTTTTTATTTAACACAGCAAGTCTGAAACATCTTAATGATATAAATAGCCACCATTAATACTCAGTGTTACCCAATGGCTGAACTAGGTTATAGTACTTTTCAGTTCAATTGGGGATAGCCCAATATATAAATAGGCTGCGGTTATGTTTAGTTGGGTGCAAGGATTAGAGACTGGCTTAACACAGAAGTAGATCCTAATGGACCATTTAGGAAATATAAAGAGATTAATGTAACTCTAATAATAGAGCCCAGACACAATGACAACCCAGCAGCACATAATGGGTTTCATTAATTAGGGATGTTTATCAATGACCGTAGGCAGACACCTCTGATGCTTGTGTCATTTCTGATAATGAGACAAGGGCATCCCTTAAGTATTATGAGACAGGTAAATACTCCAAGTAATACTCCACTAATACATTAAAGGTTAAATTATTGCTGACATTTAAGGCATATGCCAGGAATTAGAGGGCATGTGTTGTATTATTTGTCCTGCTCTCATTAGCAAGGCATTCTGTCCCAGAAAGCAGCACTTGGGTTTCAGAGGTTGTGCTGAGCAGTTTTATTCAGACAACTGGAGATGGTGTCCATGCTCTGAGGACTTGGGCTTTAAATCAACAAAATGGTATGTACATAGCATGGTACCTGTGAGAAATAGTGGAAACTGATGTGGAAAATATTCCTAAAATAGTGATTTGTTTCTAACAGTTTAAAAGATAACTTCTGAAACAGGTGAGAAGTTGGAGATTGAAAGAAGTGGAAACAACTTCATTATAATGTAACATATGCAGTCAGAGAGCAGGCTGCATTATGCCAAGCAGTACACAAACATATATCAAAAGTACAGCCCTTGTCCCAGACAACTGTCAGCCTTGCTATTAAACTAGAGACATGGAAAAACTGAAGGAAACAAAGAGAGAGCACTGGTCAACGGGGAAGGCAATGCCCAGAGAAAATCAGCATCACAATAGTCATCAGATATTTTCAGGCTAATCAAAGAAGACTTTCATGTAGATTTCAACGGAGCATGAAATGGCTCTGAAGTCCACAGGGATCTTCTAGGCACAAGGGACAGCACAGGGAAAAGCCTGGAAGAGTGGAAACTGTAGATAAATCCTCCTTCACTGCTACAAAAAGGAAAATATATTTTCTTTGGAGCACAATCGAGTATATCTCCTGAGCAAATTCCAAGTACCTCTGGGGTTTTTAGCATGCCTTGTAGCATTTATCATCCAGTTTCAGGCTGTATTCATAATCTATGACCTAACACAACATTTGGCCTTAGTCTGTTGGTCTGGGTCTCATCTGTTTGTCTCAAAAACAAGAATCACAGAAGATTAACTTGCCCATATTAATGCTTTTTCATTTAAAAAAAAATATATCATCCTAATCTGAATTTCCAGAATTAAGCAATAACTACTTGATGACTTGATGCCTTAAGATTTTCTTCTATTCCATTTCTCAGTCCTGTAGCATGGAGAAAAACAGTATCTGAGGAGTAGGTTCTTACCAAGCCTATTCAGCTGGGCATGAAAACCTGTGCCTGGAAATGTAAAATCCTTTATATTAAAAGACTTGCCTATATTAGAACAGAATGAAATATGAAAACAACCACAATGGAAAAAGTGGAATAGATTTACAGTTTCAAAATAGCATGCACGATACAAAAGTTCATGGTTCTATTTAAACTTCAACAAAAAAAAGCTCGTGGTTTTTTTCATTAAGGAAGAATGCATTCATTGTGGGGTTTTAGCGCCTTAATTTAGAAGTTGAAGGCAGTTTTTATTAATAGCACATGTAATTCCGACACAGGAGATTCCTGTGGCAGATTTATTTGCTCCTTAACAAACACCCTTGGCATCAGTAGGAAAAAGGGCTGAGTAAGAGCTGCTTGGCAAGGGGGGCTCCTGGTGACAGTGGAGTTCCTGCTGCCAGGGCCAACTCCCCGCTGTCCTGTGGACAGGGTGGACACACGGCTCACGTTCTGGGAACAAGCCAGGGATGTGCAGCCTCAGCCCTCTGGATGGAGATGCCATCACAGAGATATCCACAAGCCACGGTGGGTCCCAGCTCTAAACATCTGAGAAAAGAGGAGCCCAGGGTGTTGCACTGCTCAAGAGTGCATACACCAGCATCAGGAGGAGGAGCAAACACTACTATAAAGCTGTCTGGAGCTGACAGCTTTTTTCTATTTCCCTCTGTTTATTCCAAGAACTCCTCTGGCATACAGGGAGCACTGGAAGGGTAGGACTGACACCATCACTGTGGTTACTACATACGGATTTGGTTCATCACAGTATTTTCATGGAAATATCTCCTGTGAGCCAGGGGAGAAGAGAAAACATACACTAATCCCACCTTCCTGAGAAAGCAAATAGTCACCAGGAAAACCCCATGTCCCATACAGCTTGACATTACTGTAAAGGAGCAATCAAAACAAATGTCCCAGAATCCACGTTATTGGAGGTCCTGGGAAATGCTGTTGCTTTCCAGACTTCCAGAACTCCAATCTCCCCCTCTTTGGGGGAATCTGCCTTCCACAACATTGCCACTGAAACAGGAGACCACAGCTTGGGAACTGCAATGGGAACCCAAGGACTGTCAGTCCTATAAACTGAAGCCCAGCCCTGCGCAAAGGGGATAGGATTAAGTTAGACAGTCCTGAGGTTAAAAAGGGGACCTTAATTCCAAGAGGCATCTGAAAAATCTTGCATAAAATCTTTAGAATTGCAAGGAAGAGTGAAAAAGCAGGGGAAGGGGCTCAGGGGGCAGTTTAGGAAGAGCTTCAGGCAATAGCAGAGCAGTGGTGAAAGGGAGCTCAGAGCTGCAATGGCATGTCTGTCCCTCTGTCCTTTGAAAGAATTTAAGGAATCCCCAGAATGGGTCTGAATACTGTAAAAAATGCTTTTTCTGTGTGGTTTCTTTTTTTCCTGATTAGTATAAATTTGATGCTTGAGTGATTTCTGGCCCTAAGAGAGGAATTTCAAGCCATCTTGAACGTAAAAGGGCTTAGCAGTGGAGTCTCTGAAAGGAGCAACAGAAAGTCTAAGACTAACAAATGATAATTTCCAGCTGCTGATGCTTTCAGTGCACAGAACAGAGCTGTCACAAGCAAGGACAGCTCTTGGAAGAGGAAAGAGAGATGCCAGGATTGCAGAACTCCTTTACATTAATCATTTTACATAAAGTTTCCAGTGGGAATCTTTTGGCACATCTGCACTCAAAAAAGTCTGTAAAACCCATTTATAAAATACTCTTCTGCTTTTCTAACTTTTCCCCCTTTGCATGTTTGGCCAATAGCTCAATATTTGCCACCAAGCTGTCCCTGAGGCAGTTCTGGTACTTCAGAAGCCACCCAACAGTGACAGCATGGGAGCTGCAGCATCAGCCCAGACCCATTGGCCAGTGAAGATACTGCCTCAGACATTCCCTGCCAAGGTGACTCCCTGGCCATGTGTTTTATCTTCTGAGAAGTTGTGCAATCCCACCAACATTTATCTGATGCTGTTATCAGGAGAGAATTCAAGATAAGTGCAACTCTCTGGTGGAAATCCTTTGCCGACGCTCTCTTCCAGGGCATCCTCTGCTCCTTAGAAGTGCAGTTACCCCTCTGGCCTTTGCATATATTAGTGCAAGAGGTTTTTCTTCCTGAAAAGGTGGTTCTCAAAGCACCCTTTGGAGGATCTGAGGTCACAGGAAATCCTCATGATGGGGAAGCTTGGGGTGAAGTCATGGCTCGGCCAGAGCCATGTCAGAGACTGGAAAGCAGAGAATGCACAGGGAGCCCCAGAGGTCTTCCTGGTGATCAGGGGAGGTGGTGAACACTAAAGAGCAAACAGCTAATAGAAGAGGTGCCTGCTGAACCTGGGCAATCCCTGCTGGCTCTACCACCTGGTTTTAAGCATTGCATAGCAGGGAGGGCTGTGCCTCTTAACCCAATGGGCAGGGTCAGGGAGTGCTCTGCAGCAGAGCACAGAACAGGGATCTAAAAAAACATGATAAAAGCTCAATACACTGTTTTTCAGTCTGGCCCACTATTGCAGTCCAGATAAGGCCTGCCAGTAGAATAAAAGACCCATAGTGTCATGTGCATGACACCATACCAAATGCATGTATTGTTCTCCAAGACCTTTCCAAATAATGACAAATTCTCTGAATGCAGATGTTTCTTTATGTGTTATTCCCTTTTCATATGTCTGCTTATCCTCTTACAGGCACTTTCTGGCACTTAGGTAAACAATTCAGCAGATTTCTGATCCATCAAAGGCCCAGGCAGTTGTCATGATAATAGGGATAACAGATATCATACAGTCTTACATCCTTTTATTACACAGACAGTCCTCATGGACCTCACTGCTGATATGAGCATGAATAAGGATTACTGCACAATAAAGCTAACTATAAAAGAACAAAACAAAGGAAGATGACAGAAGGTCAGAATAATTTATGTGGAATATCAATAAACTCTCAAAAAAGGAACACTTTTCTCTGCTTTTATTAACAAACATTTTTACAAGCACTGCACTGCTGCATCCCCTGCTGGCTTCTCAGCTGATGCTCATGCACATGGACTTTGCATGAATTTACACGTGCAGCAGTGAGGATATAAAACATGATTTGCACACAGAGCTACACTGCTGAACATGCAGAGAGAAATACAGTTCAAAAGCTTTTTTTTGGAAGACATCTTTTTTCTTTAGTGTTAAAAGATGATGAACATAATAGTCTGTTGGCAGTATAAAACAAAACGAAACTGTAAGTAAGGTCATAAATCTTACATCCACACATTGTGGTACATGGGCTGGAACATATGCAAAAATATTTGTGTTTGCATGTAGAAAGAATTAAGTCTTCCATTACAGCTCTTTCCATGACACCAAATAATGAATTTCCATCTATTTTATAGCCATTTGAATTACTTTGCACTTTATAGCTTTTCCATTTTGTGTGATATTGCTTTCTTTATTTCATATGTGCCATTTACCATCTCTGGTTGCCAATGGCTTGGATTCCAGTTCCAGGCATTTTCTGCTCATTCACTCCTGCAGCAGATACCAAGCAGCCACGTTGACTGCAACAACACACACACTCAATTCATGATTTGTTATTTTTGGTTCCTAAGAGTATTCATGATCCTAATCACACTCATCTGCAAGAAAGTCAAGTGCACTTGATTAATACTCATGAGGAAAATGTGAGGGCAGGTAAGGATGTCATTTCTGCTTCATTTGAAATACATTTTGAAAATGGAAAACCTGTATTGGTGCAAAGCCTATGTCTAAAACATTAACTGTGTTTTATCTTTCTGCATTTGCTAGCTGTAAGGATGGATGGGTTAGGAGCAGGGTTTCCCCATTACAGCTGCCATATGGATATTCTTCTTGAGACACGTGTGCACATAGTATTGCAGCCACATCACAGTTTGTCCCTGAGGCAAAATAAAATTTATAGGGAGCTTTCTATACATTTGCATGGCAGCAGGCAGCACAGTCCCACAGGGGCCACATTCTGCAAAGTATTTAGACAACTTGTCCCCAAAGATTTCATGAGCAAAAAATCTACACAACTTGCAGGATCATGGCCACAATCCCTAACCACAGAGGTGCAAAATAAAAACCAGCTTGTACCTGGCTTCATTAAAAGCCACTGTTAGGAATGACTAACAGAAATCAGCAGCAGTACATGTTCTGCAAACCCCTGAGCTGTGCCACAGTTGCTGACATACCACTTGGTTGTCACTTGATTTGTTAACACAGGTGGGCATGAGACAACAAACCCTTGATGCCCCTAGATGTGGGTAACCACAGGTGTGACACATAAACTTGCACAGCAGCAACTCTTCTCAGCAAACCTTTTGCTGGAAACTCCATTGCCCAGAGAGAGGTTCCAGGACCAGCAGCGCAGTGTTATTCCCATGGCAGTGTAACCTTCCTTTTCTGGAAGTGCAGGGGCAAAATCTCCCAGCCTGACTTACTGTAGCTCCATTGCCTGCACGGGAAGCCTGTGGACTGCTATCTCTGAGCATTTCAGTAATCCTGCTCCTTGTAAATAGCAGATAGCTGTTGCTGCAGGCTGCAAAACAGCTTATGACACAAGCAATGTTTTAATACACCAGTGCTGCAGGGCAGTGACAAGCAGCACTGGGACAGTGATGCTGCAGTGCCCAGGCTCCAGCCCCGGGAGGAAGCATCTTACTGCCCAAAGGAGACAAAACTGCTCAGCCTTCACCCCTCATCTGGGGGCAGGGGGTTTCTGTGCTGAAGTTAGCAGGGCAATGTGCAGCCTGTAGGGGAAGGCAGTGACTACTGCCACTTCAGCACTTGTGTAGGAGCCTCTGTGCTACTGTGAGTACAGAAAAGGCAGTGACTGCACCAGTCCTCCTGTCCAGGGACCCACACAAGGGACAAAGAGGAGCGAAAATGTGTGTGTGTGCGCTCTTGAAGTGCAATGCAACAGGGAATTTGGGGGACTAAAGCTAACAAAGCAAGCTGCCAAACACACCTAGCCCAGCAGCACACCTGGGAGGATATAAGCACACAGGATTTTGCCAAACCATTTTCAGGTGCTTAAAATTCTGCTTTGTGTGTGCCCCTAAGTGCCATTGCTGTGGTCAGGATTACCATGACTCCTCTGCTAAGATTTAAAACAATTAGCTGCCAAGACAGCCTGGTCCCCTAGGGATTCCCAGTGTATATCTAAAGTATTCAGTGATATCCACTTAGCAAAAGACAATCAAACAAAAAAAAAACATCCCTAACAGTAGTAATTTCCACCCTGAAATAGCTAGATTAATTGTAAGAAATTTTTCATAGCAAGCTTGTGGACAGAACACTCATGCAGGAAATGGGAAAGTGGTATTTTCTCATCAAACCCATACATTTCCTGGGCTGTTGCTGCAACATAGTCCCAAGAAACAGAGCCCAGCACTGGAACTCAAGCATGTCCCTCCAAACTGAATCTTTCAGACACTAGACCACACTCCTGATTTTATATATCAGACTGTTGCCCTTAATTTTGCCCTTAATTGCCCTTAATTATCAGCCCCATGTGCCAATTTTAGCAACAAGTTGCTCCCTACCACCTGCAATTCTGTAAAGTAGGAGCTCAGGTGTGCTCCTGAGGAAGCTGGAGAGCTGAATTCCTTCACAATAAAGAGCTCTTTATGGATGAATGTTGTAAGGATCTGTCTATTATGCAAAAAGTTACCTTACCTTCTGTGCCATCCCCTTTTCTCAAGGTGGACAGAGAAAATAAGAGAAATACCTCTCAGGTGCACGCAGGGGTTAGGTGTGATTTTGCAGCTTCCTCTATAAGGTTATTTCCCTGTGTTCCTCCTGCAGAACACCACCAGAAGAGCTCACTTGCTCACTTTTGGCTTCAGCCTTCTCCTCTCCTGACATCCCCAGGAGTGATGGTTGTGCTGCTGTGGTTGCACCCACTGAACTGTCCAGGCACTGGTGGAGGGGTCGGAAACCCAGACTGGTGCCATACTTAACATGGAAGTATCCTGTGGAGCAGTAGCCCCATAGGATACAGAATTAGGGAATGCATCCCTGCTTCAGGACGTACTGAATACACGATTCCTGCATCCAGTTTTCTTGAATTTAGCTAAGCAGCCTCCCCATCCTAAGACCTTTTGGGGATTTGAATGTTGTGCTTGCCTTCCACCTTACAGCTTTCTTGAAGAGCTGTGGAAATACCTGAGAGGAAACTAAATATTTTTGTTTGGATAGTACATCCTAGGGAACCAAAGTTTGGAGCAGATTAGCAGCAAGCTTGCTTGTTCAACCAGTTCAATATCTAAAACTCTTTAAAAACTCCATGGTTTAATCCTGTGTGTCTGAGTGTAGTCCAGAGTGCCTTGTGCCTAGCACAATTTGAGGCTTTGGGCACACATCATCATCTACTTAAAGAGACTGATCTAAGCTTCAGTAGGTTTTACCATTCTTCTTGTGGGTTTTTTGCTGGCTGACTTATCCTGTCTAATTCCCCATCTATTTTTCTGAATTTAGACCATATTGACAGACATACATCAGAAAGTGATCATCTGGGCACCTCAACCAGCTATGGTACAGGAGCTGCAATCTGTGGTAGCATTCTCTGCTCTTGCAAGGGGCAAGCGAGATCTCTTACTTGTGCATTAAGAAATCTTAGCATCTCACTTTAAAACTGGACCAAAAATATTCTAGCTAAATATCAGCTTCTTTTCCCCATTTAGTGGAAGAGGAAAGCTTTTTGTGCTAGCAGAGTCTTAGCTGTTTCAGTGTCATTGCTGCCCATAGCAGCATGGGAGGAGGAACAGCTTCAATAAAGCAGACAGAACTCAAGGATCTCTTGTGAGCCACACAGTTTAGATTTAGTTTTTCTGTGCAGCATTTTGTCATGTCAAACATTTGACACAACACTCTTGGTGCGTGTTTCTATACGTAAAGCTCTCAGCCCAACAAGAGACCAGCACAGTTTTTGGCTTTGGAAACCTCTCTTTTCTATCAGCTATGACAGCAAACAGAAGGCACAACCATCCTGATTAATTAATGCCCATACAGCACCTCCTAGCAACCAAAGGTTGTTTTGCTAACACTTCTAGCTGGGGCTTGCAAGAGTATAACTTAACCACATGGGAATGCACTATCTCATTCTCATGAGCTCAGAAGTCTTTAAAGGAAACGTTACCTACCTCAGTGCTTTTTCTGAGATGCCATCAGTGGCTGGATGGACAGCATGACCAACTGAGAGTTAGTCACAGCAGGCAGGAAAAGAAGGTCCAATGCCAAAATATGTAATTACAATTAGACACTCTTCCATTCAGGCCACACAGTCAGACCTTGGCTCCAAATGTGTCCACCACAGCAAATGATGAGGAATTTCAGAGTCCAAAATTGATGCCTTTCTGGCAGGCACCTAAAATACTGAATATGTGTCACTTAGTTTTACAGCATCAAGTGCTGATAAACAACATGATGCATGCCTGTCTGGGATGCAGGGCAACTCACAATTTTTGTGCTTTTTTTGACACCCTGACACATGCTATCCATGCAAGAGCCATTTCCAGACCCCACATCACAGTGGGGTGCATCAGCACTGAACTTTCTCAGTACTACTAGCAAGGGCAATGTGACATCCCACCCTTAACACTGCTTTCAGCAGTATTACGTTCAGTCTTGGCACTGACAGGTTATCAAGGTGTTACTCCAGAGTGTCTGTAACCATGTGTTTTTCAGATGCATCTTTTACTAGAAAATGTTAGCTGAGCAAAGCTAGAAGAGAGTCATCTCAGCCATCCTGAAGTGTGAGGAGAAAAGGAGGTGGCTCCAAGGTTTACACTTGAAACAATCCAGGAGACTCTGCAACCAATGATGTTGATTTACCTCCAGTAAGTGTTTTACATTGAGATGTGTATCCACCTGGTGTGCTTCACCTGCTACACACGCTCTTTGCTGAAACAAATTAACCTGAGGAAAGGAAATTTATAGCATAATTAATTAATTTTCAACACTATGTTATCAGAAAGTCTAAAGAGTGTTTATAACCTGTGGATCTCCATGACAAAAGGACATACACAAAGAGAGACCACTCAGGATTAAGGGCCCTGCCTGGAGTCACATACTGGAGCACAAAGGTGCACTCGATAGACTGGGACAACCTTCACAGCTGCAGATTAATTCTGCTGGCCTGGAGTGCACAGAGGGGCATCTCAGGAGTCTACATAAATGTTATCAGTAATTCTAAGTGTATGTTTCTGTTTCAGCACTTGCAACTCATTTTTTGGATTCTAGAAACTTATTTTTTAATTTAGCATTTTAGCATAGCAAGATGTATTTTACTGCCACTGATCTCTGGTATCAAACACCTGGTATCTCTGATCTCCAAGATCTCTGGTACTGAGAGGGATGTCGAAGTGATCTGGAAAATGCTGGTGCTCCTCCCTCTGGGGAGCACTGGATTATCCACTTAGGATGTTGAGGATGGTTCCTCACCAAACTTTCCTCCTCCAAGCAGCACATCATGTCAGTAACTGCAGCACTATCTACTCCCCAGGTCTTCTCTCACACATATTTGTAAAGCCACAAATATGCATCTTCTCTCCTAAAGAGGATGGAGAGACCCTTTACTGGTGATGTCCTGCCAGGCCATCTCTGAAAGTTGTTCCTTCTCAAGCCTGACCACTCGCAGCAGCACTGAGTGGGAACCTCATGACAGCAGTGGGAAGATGCTCCAGTTGGATACCATGAGGATTCAGTGGGGTGTCAGGTATGTGCAGCCTGCTGCACATGCTAGCAAATAAGCTGAGGCACCTGGACCAGGCTCTTGCTAGCAGCATCCTCACACAGCCTATGGGTCCACAGCCACAGGGCCCCCAGGAGTCCTCCTGGAGGAGAGGAGACAACTGCCAAGGCAGAGCAAAGTTCAGAGCTCCTTATCAGCACAGCTGACTGGCACAACTGCTGTCCCTTGCAAATCATGTATTGAGTTCTCTAAATCAGGTGCCATTAAGAACACAGGGCCATAACTTTCCTGGCTTTGCAAATCATGTGGTGAACTGGAAGAGTGGGAAGAAGTTATTTTTACTAATGCCTGGACTAAAAAAAACCCACTACGCTTCCTCCTCTCTGTGCCAAGGGGCTGGTGTGAGTCCCTACTCCCTGAACCCAGCCTGGCTGCAGCCCCTTGACAGCCATGGCTGTGAGCAGGAGGGGGTTCCCAAGGCCAGGGGAGGAACCAGCAAGTGTCAGAGAAGCTCAGCACAGAGAGTTCATTATTTTCCACAACTCATTTCCAGTCTAAGGGGAACATCTGCTCACTGAAACTTCTCATGCTCTTTCCCAGCTCCTGATTCTTTGCTTCCTGAGAATGACCAAAGTGCAGTAATGCAGTGTGCATCTTCTTCTAAGAGGCACAGACAATGATTTGGAGTGAAAGGGTTTCTGTATTGGATATCCTACAGGGCTCAGCTAGGACAGTTCATAGAATTATAGAATTATAGAATGGCTAGGGTTGGAAAGGATCTTAAAAATCAACTCACTCCAACCTCCTGCATGGTCAGAGATGCCTCCCACTAGACCAGGTTGCTCAGAACCCCATCTAACTTAACCCTGAACACTTCCAGTGATGAGGTATCCTCAACATGTTCCAGTGTCTCACAACCCTCACACTAAAGAATTCTTAAGACCTAAACTCAGGCTATCCTTTCTCAGCTTACAGCTCTTTCACCTCATCCAGTCACTATGTGCTTTAGTAAAAAGTCCCTCCCCAGCTTTCCTGGACTCTCCTCCAGGTACTAGAAGGCCACTGTAAGGTCTCCCTGGAACTTTCTCCAGGCTGAACAACCCCAACTTTCTCAGCATAAAGGTGAGAATCTTTGGATAGCTTTAGATAGCCTTTCTGATGGAGCTGGCATTCCCAGGGAAGCCTCCCTTTTCCGGCTATAGAGTATGGCAGAATCTCATGTCCAGGAAAGGCAGAACTTTCCCTACAGGGCCTTCCAGCCAGACTATTCACCTGAGCACCCAAACCTTCCACTGAGTTCAAAACACAGGAGGGACTGCGGTCCAGCAGCTACCACCTTCTACAGGGGCCAGAAGTGATGAAGCCAGGGTGTGCCCACAGCCAAGCCAGCAGCTGAGGTGTTCCCAAAGGGGTTCAGAGGTCTCAGCAGATGACTTCACTGTGGGTTGCAGCCTCTCCTTTAATGATTCCCCTTCATTCTGTCCACATCTTCCACAGAAGAAAATCTGCTAAGAGGTCATCCAGGGGGCAAACCCATCCCACTTGCACACTCCTTGCAGGGAGTCTCCAGGCCAGCTTCAGAGCTCAGGTTCAGAAGGACTTTCTTTTCATTCTATCTGACAGCACAACCACATTCAGCCATCCCAAAACAGGACCTGCTGATGAAAACTTCTGGTAGAAGTCAGGGGCTGGACATGAATTTTTAACTTGTCATGAAACCCATCTGTGCATGCCCCTGGAAGAGACTGTTTAAAAGCTGTATTTGTTCAAGCACAAGCTGTCCTCAGTTCCATCTCCAGGAAACTCAGTAGCTTCTCCTGGGTCCAGGAAAAATAAAGCAACCAGTAGCTTTGGATAATAATAAATAACCTCCGCAGGAGACTTCTGGTCATCTGAAGCCTGGCATATTGCAGAATGAAATGAAATCAGTATCCCCTTTCATAGACAGTTCTCAGAGATGCAAACAAACGTGTCCTCACATTTAACCAGATTTTTCTCCATGGCCTTAGATGATGCACTTCAGGTCACTATGCAGTAATCAACCCATCCATGTTTATCTTGGATGCTGTAACAGATCTATCTTAGTGGGAGGTATACTGTTCATATGGTGAGTCCCTGGAAGTATAAGAGAGGCTACCATACCTAAAGAGAGAAAATGAGTAAGACATGCTCATTTCAGACCTGGTAATCAACAGGTCAGCCTTCTGTATCATCAACTCTCTGCTGTCTGAAGCCGAACACTGTTAAGGTACCATGGCCCAAAGACATCAGGGAAGAGCAGCTGGAAAATGCCAGGCTTGCTTGAACTGGCTCTGAGCATATTCATGATTCAGGGGAAAAAAAAAAAAAAAAAGGCCAAACTTGAAGCATTATTCCTTTCCTACTCAATTCTTAGCCAAGAATTTCAGGAGAAGTGTAGCCTGAAAGAAATTTTGTGTGTGTGGTCTCAAGATTTTATTGCCTAATGGTAATGCAGTAAGAATTAATTCTGTCCCAAGGGACTCTGGCCCTCTCAAATGAAACACCAAGATCCTGGATCCTGATATAATAATGCAAAGTGGCCAAATTTGGTAATGAATAGAGTTGGGACCTTAAACACCACAGAAGGCACGTCTGAAGGTTATAATGGGTTGTGATGCAGCAACCTCTTTGAACTATTACCAGGCATTTTAATTTGGAGAAACCCTCAGGCTGTCTCAAGATACTTACAAGATCCTACTGTCTTCTGATGGCCCTGGAAATGAAAAGAACAGAGCAGTTCTATGCAGTCATTCTTCTTTCCACTCTTGGCTCGGGAGCAAGCTTTGGAGAAGGGTGCCAGCATCAGCCAGATTTGCTGATGACACAGCTCCTTTGAAGCTCAGTATTATGGCACCAAGTCTTTTGATACCACACCATCCCCCCCCCCCCTTGTTTCAGAAACCATGGCCCTGAGTTAGGTGCACAGGCACAGTCTGCAGCACCTGGGCTGAGATGGGTGACCCCGCTGCTATCCACAGGGGACAACAGCACCAGGAAAAAGACATAAAGTCATTCCCAGTTTTTTAAACCCTGTGGCAAGTCTTTGGCAACAAAACACTGACCTGAGATTACCCGCAGGAAGTCTATTTGTTTGGGTGTGTGTTTAAATTAGTTTAGATATTTTGCAGCTCAGCCTGTAGCCACAGAGTGATTTCAGGACTGGGTTTGTAGGTGTCTGTGGAAGCACGTGGGCAGCACTGAGGTACCCAAATCCCTCAGCTGCTGTAACCACCAGTGCCTGAACTCGGTTCCTCAGGCTGTCAGCCACCTATCAGCAGGTGCCAGCAGCAGCTCTGACCTATGAATCATGAGTCGCAAAACCTGCTCGGCTTGCCCTTTCTTCACTGGAAGGTATAATCCCATCACAACTCCCAACAGAGCTGGCGACCAGACTGACATGTGCCTCGTTGATTTTGAACAGAAGCAGCCATCGTGCCTTTCTTCTGCCTGGAAGCAGGCAAGCTGGCTCACATGAAGTCTTCTTTGTAGCAAAGTTGCCTTCCTCGCCACAGGCACTCCCGATAGGTGACAGAAATCCTGTGTCACCTTCACCTTCGCGGCTCCCTTTGGCCACCTCCCTGTAACTCGGAGATCCCTGATCTCTGTGTAGGTCTCTGCAGACCCCTCGCACCCCGAGTCCGGGCACCTGAGCACTGCGCAGTCCGGTCCGAACATCCCGTGAGCAGCTGCTGCCACCCTCAGGTCACCCGTGCGGGAAACCTCTGCCTGCCTCTGCTGAACGCTGCCTTTAAAACTATTAATTAAAAGCAAACGCAGCAAGGCTGCCGGATTATGAGTCTTGCACCTTAATGGGCACACTGGCATTGCTTGCTGTGAATGCGTCAAAGCTTTTAATCTAAAATACGTAAGAGCGGGAGCGGAGACAGCTCTGAGGGGGGTGGCACAGATGCAGAAGGACTGCTAGGGCTGTAGTCCAGTTTCAGGTTCAGGCAGAAGACTGCAGTGCAGACCCGCGGCCTGGGAGCAGCAGACAGTCAGTCCCTCTCTGCTGTGTGACTCCTCAGCTCTCTGCCACCCGAACCCCTCCGAACCCGGCACACTCGGGCAGCCCGCCAGGCAGCTGCATCAGCACTGCAGGAACATGAAGCTCAAGACAAGCTGTGCCAGTCCCAGGAGCATGGAACAGCAAGAGGGAAACTGGAAGACGGAGCTAAAGAGGGAGGTGGCCTGAAAGTCACCTTAATTCCCCACTTCCAAACCCCCAGGTCAATCCCAGTCTGGATTTAGACATGCACACTCTTATGCTTCTTGTTCCTCGCTGTAACTTCGTAGCCAGACACACAGCTGTGGCCAAGGCTGGAAAAAGAGTGCTGTGTCAAGCAGCCTTAATTGCTTTTTCATAAGTGTTTTCCTTGTATTTATACCACTGCACACCACCTACATGGATTTGTACCAGCTGAGGGACATAGGTCTGGACACAGTTGAGACAGAGCAGCGACGGGGGCAAAAAACACCCGTGGTGTCATGCAGGGTGTTGCTCTGAAAGACAGCAGTGACCCTTCTTACTTACAGACCTGCTGTGGTGTAGGAGCAGGGATGAGCTCAGCCACGCAAACTTCGCTTCTGCCCATTCTTTATAGCTCAAGTGCTGGGTTTTGCTAGGAAACAGTTAACAAAAAAAACCAAAAAACAAAAAAAACCCAAAACAACCCCACACAAAACAATTTGAAGGTGGGCAAAGTCTTTGTTCTCCTGCTACCCCTGTAATCTTTTCACCTCTGCTGTACTTCTGTAATTCTCCTAGGGAGAGGAAAACGAATCAGTTGTGTGTAGATCTCTCTTATTGGCACATACAAGTGCAGAACTAAATGAGTCGTGTCCTGGGGGAAATTTTATGTCCTCTCGACAATGTATGCAATATTTTGCTCTGTAATATTTTCACCTTCAGCATATCCTTACCTCCCTAATATTTTATCTGTTGGGTTCTGAGACTGTCATAGCTGCTAAGGAAGAAAAGATCTAGCAAGGTCATTTCTGGTCTGTGTTTAGTTTGAAATCAAAGCTGAGATTTCAGAACTTGTAACCCTTTAGCAGTATCTTAAAACTGCTTTTGTAGCAGTCTTTTGAGTTAGTATAACTTTTGAGTTATACTTTTCTGTATTGTACAGCTATGCAAATGACTAGACAAAGAGTAGAGTCATTGCTAAAAGCAACTTGAGAAAAGCTGGTGCTACAGTTTCAAGCAGCTCCCAGGTTCAGGCAAACTTCCACAGTTCACTTGCATGCCACAGGCTTCTTGGTTAACATTGGCTCTGGGAGCTGCCAGCAGGCTGTTAGTGAAAGAACTCACAGACCTTTCCAGGCTGCTGATTTCATGCTGGTGGTAATAAGCTTCCCTCCACAAAGCAGGATTCCTGAATTCTTTCATCATATCAGTTTTAAAATCTCAATTTTTCTGACCGGATTCTGTTACTCTACATCCATTACAGATTTAGAAGCCAAGGAGCTTCTGAAGACAGTGACTGCTAGTGAGACACAGACCTTCCAGATCTGTACTTCATCATCTGTACCACAAAGGATGGAGCTTCCACAGACTTCTGGGAGGCCTCTCTCAGTGTTAATCTCTTTAACTTTTTTCTTTTTCTTTCTTTCTTTCTTTCTTTCTTTCTTTCTTTCTTTCTTTCTTTCTTTCTTTCTTTCTTTCTTTCTTTCTTTCTTTCTTTCTTTCTTTCTTTCTTTCTTTCTTTCTTCTTTCTTTCTTTCTTTCTTTCTTTCTTTCTTTTTCTTTCTTTCTTTCTTTCTTTCTTTCTTCTTTCTTTCTTTCTTTCTTTCTTTCTTTCTTTCTTTCTTTCTTTCTTTCTTTCTTTCTTTCTTTCTTTCCAATTAGGATTTTTATTCTGCTGTTCACAACTGTCATCTCCTTTTGTTGAGCACCTCTGGCAGGAGTTCAGATCTACCTTCTTTCTAAACCCCAGGTCAGATTTCTGACTGCCCCCATCTAGCTGAGTGTTGCAAAAAATTTTGTTAATTTATCTTCACACCACTGCTGAAGGTTTATTAGCCACATTTAAGAGGTGAAACATGAAGACTAAAGACAGCAGCTAAAAGTTTAAGAAACAAAAGCCAAAGACATTTGCTAATTTGGAATGCCCCATTAAGATAAATGGTACCAGATTTCTGTGAAGCAGTTGCAGCTCAACTTACTCCCAGATCACTGTCCATCCTCTTAGCTGGATGAAGCAAGGAAACAGAAAGTATGTTCATGCAAGACTTCATTGTCATGTACATATACAAGATAATACTAATCCTGAATGCCTGCAGCTTGCAAAATAATATCTGCATCCTTTAAGAGGTCATGCTGCAATGAAGGTTGCAAACAATTTTATCTGGATCATACTCTCAAAGTCTGAGTGATTCACAAATAACAAAGAGAATTCAGTGAATGAAAGCTTCTAGATGTCAGCTAAGAGGAAAAAAATTGCTTTGTGGGTGACTTCATGGGTATTTGCCAAGAGCAGGGAATGGTGAGTCTTGGGAATCATGGGGTCCATTACAGGATCTGGAGGAGAGCATCCTCCCTCCACCAAACTCAACAGTTCTTTTTTTAGTAGTGGTACCTGGTTCTAACCTTGATTTTTTCATCATCTGATCCCCACTCTTCCTGCTCACTTAGCAGGATTGGCCTTCTTTGACTTCAGAATCTGACTCTGTACTCTATTTTAGCCTTTGCCTGCCCAGTCCCAGCCCTCCCTCCTACCTGTCCATTTCCTTGCTCCAAGAAGTGGTCTTCCCACTTCCTTGTCTCTCTCTGTGCCAATCCTGATCTCCCTGCTTTACTGTCCTCCCTGAGGCAGCTGAGATGTTGTAGGCTGATTTAGCACACGGATGAGACAGTTCCTTGATGTCTGTTGCTGCTGGAAGCAAGATTACAGGAAGAATCCTTTGAAAGGGCTCCAGTCAGATGGCATTTAGTCACTCTGTGGAGTGTGGTGTATTCAGGGCCTGATCACGGGTACAAGCTATGAGGGAATGCAGCTTGCTCAAACTAGTAAAACCTAGCAGTTCTGAATCTCATACAAGACTGGTGTGGAAGAAAGAAGCTTCAAAGAAAGAAGCCATTGCCATACATATTCCTACTGCCTTTTCTTTGCAAATATTTATAAATTGGTGCAGATTCTAAGGGGAACAGTGAAAAATGTGCTAATACAGAAGTCGTGCCTTTTCCTTCCATCTCTTCCCACCTCTATTTTAAGTCCAAATCCAAATATGAAAGCAAGAAGGTATTTCAGCAGAAGGGTTTGAAGTTCTGGAATAAGGACAGGCACAAACTGTTTTCTCCTACCCACAACCTTAGGAATGAATCTGTCATTTTTGCTGAAGCTTTTGACCCAACACAAACATAAATCATCTTGGCAGCAAGAAATTGATGGAGGGAACTTTAGTCCAAACAGGGAAAGTTTTAAAGTAACAAATCAGAAAAGTGCTGTACCAGGAATTGCTGGGCAGCTTCAGTGTTAGGAACACCTAACACCTTCTGTGTTTGTAGTACATATATTGAATACATTAACCTGAGCAACCCACAAAGGTTCACCTACTGAACTCAATGATTTGGGCTTCTAATCCAGACCCCAGGTCAGCACAAGTCCTATGAGGAAGGGCTGAGGCAGCTGGGGGTGTTCAGCCTGGAGAAGAGGAGGCTCAGGGGAGACCTCATCACTCTCTACAACTCCCTGAAAGGAGGGTGTAGCCAGGGGGGGTTGGTCTCTTCTCCCAGGCAGCTCTCAGTAAGACAAGAGGGCATGGACTTGAGCTCTGCTAGGGGAGGTTTAGGTTGGATATTAGGAAAAAATTCTGTACAGAGAGGGTGATCAGACATTGGAATGGGCTGCCCAGGGAGGTGGTGGATTCTGTGTCCCTGGAAGTTTTTAAGAAGAGACTGAATGTGGCATTCAGTGCCATGGTCTGGGAACTACAGTGGCAGTGGATCAAGGGTTGGACTTGATGATCTCAGAGGTCCTTTCCAACCTGGCTGATTCTGTGATTCTGTCTAGCAAGGTTTTGGATAAGCCTTGACACCTGCTCAGAACTTTGTTGACTCAATGAGGCTATGAAGAACAGTGTGTCCAAATCAGGTACAGGACAGAACAGAAAACCCATCAAAGGAACACCTTCTAACTGGAGGCAGGAAATTTCAGGCTGCACTTTTATTGTTGAGCAAAGTCCATCACTCACAATGAGCCTCAAAAAGCCAAAGGACATGAGGGAGCTCACTGTTACGTGACATAACTCACACTCCAGAAAACTAAAGCCTGGGCCAAGACAGTCATAATGAAGAGAGGGAAAAGATGTTTAGCTAATGGTCAGGAAGTGCCCAAAAAGCTAGCTTGTGGGGGCACAAGCTTTTGTCACAGTGGCTGATGTTTTGCCTGGTTGGAAGGAAATGAACTAGAGGAGAATGAAGAGCATATGTTGTCAAGTGGATGTAAATTGAATTAAGCAAACAAAGAAGCACTGGGAGAACTCAGGCTGACACCAAGGCTGAGAGAGAAGAGGCTGGAAGCAGCAACAGCTGCAGATGCTCTTAGACTGACTTCCTTCACATCAGCTTAGATTTTTACATGCTGATAAAAAGCCAGGTGAAAGGTGGCAGCAACCAGTGTACCTAGCCAGGGAAGTTTCTAGCAGGACACCCACAAGCTTATTGCAGTATTCAGTGTTATTATTACCTGCGTCCTGACACGTGCTGCTTGTGCCAACACGTATTACCCCTCAAGAGCAGGACATCATTCAAATCCTCCAAGTACCTGTGTCTACAAAAACAGTTATGCTTTTGTACTAAGTAATAGCACACAGATTTCAGTTCAGCTTATTCTTCAGTTACTCTATAAAGCCAAAAGTGGTTTTCCTCATTGTTTTTTTTATAGCCTTCCCAGATCTCCTAGCCACAAACACATCATTTATTTAAGCCACACATAAACAACCATAATTTACGTCAACTTCTCATTCAATGGAAAGCACATGAAAGAACTACTTTCCTTCTGTGTGTTGCTTGCCTGTGAGGGCTGCATTCTCTCTGCAAATTCCTACTGGTAACCCCAAGCAGTTGTCAAAGCTTGATCCATATTTGGCATTTTAAGAAGTTTCTGTAAGTTTATTCCATTGCTGAAACACACAGTCACCTTTTGGCATCATTTTTGCACCAGATGATGAGTCAGAGAACTTAATGATCTCTGAAAAATGCACATTCCTAACTGGACTGGATGTCAACCTCTTGTAAAAATACAAGTTACATCTACTGCAGTTGTCATACAGACTTGTATGACAACCAAAGCTTCTTGCACAGTTCCTTAAAAATAAGTGAGCAGATTTACAATTTAGATTGCTATGCTGCAAGGGAATAATAATACAGAGACATCATCTCAATCCCACAAAAAGTGAGCCAGGATGTATAAAAGCTGAATTGTCAAAAACAGTCATAGGAAACCAGTTGAAAAAATCCCTTGCTGCAATACGCAGAAATAAATAAAACACCTCCTCTTCTGCTTTTTAAATTCAGGGCTGGTCTCAGTTGAGAACATGCAGTACACTTGTCTCTTTGGCAGTATGCCCTATACCAGCAGTAACAGAATTTCTCCAAAATCTCCTCCTCCCAGCTACGAGCTGGCAAGGAACACAATATTGATTGCTGAATCTGAGGGCTGGTTGACAACCCCTCCTGCCCAGCACGATTTAGAGACCTGAAGTAGTCATCTAAGCTAAGCAGACCATCCCCTGGGAGCACATGTCTTTCTGATCACTTCTGACAGGGCTGAGCACTCCTCTCTTGGGTGTGCCCTACAGCACATCTCAGCTCAGATGGAGCACACCCTGATTTGATAACCTTCCACATCTCACACCTTTACTGGCACTGAAATATTTAGCTTGCACTGTCCTGGCCACTTGCTCAGAGGTACCTTTGTTTTCTATACATTGTTGTTAATTCTGTAGCAAAAATAAATGTCAAATACTGGCAAACTTTAGTTAGCATTTGAAAAAAAAAATATGCTGCTTTCCATTGTGCTTACACCTGTGGTTTCTGCTGCTCTTCTTGCTGCCCTGAAGAATCCAGCAATTGAGACCTATGGTTTGGCAGAGCTGCCTCATTCTTTGGCATGGGTCCAGAAGAACTACCACTTGGTGGATGAGTGTTTGTAAAAACTAGAAAAGACAGTCAAGTACATTAATCAACACCTTGTGCTGCAAACACTGTACTGGAACATGAAGAATTAGAAGCTATGACTTCAACAGCCCTTGCCTCCCCCTTTCTGCGGGATCTTGGATCTAGAGTAGGACTGTTTGGTGGGACCATGCAACATAAACTACTGCTTTACAGCTTGCATTGACACTGAAATAAAGGAGGTTGTACACCACATGGCACAGTGCAGGATTACTGCAATGGCGCCCTATTCTTGCTCAAACTCTTCCAAATTGTGTAAGCTTGCAGTATTTCTGAAAATTATCCAATCTTCTGTTCTTCTGGGCCTTTTGAAGTACTTCACTTAGAAGCTGTAAACTGATTTCAAGCTTTTGTGCCTTCAAAGGATAATATAGTAATAAAAAATAAAAAGTATATACCTTGAAAATATGTTAGATTCTCCAGTGTTTGGCAAAAGTGTCCTTAAAGGAAGCAATCTAAAATTAGATAAGGCTGTACTGAGAAATAAAGTTTGTTTATTTTGCCAAGTAAAAGCAATAGGTGAGTTTCAGAGTATTTTGACACAGTACCAAGCTGTGATCTCAGAATTTTGGACCTCAATGTCTATTGCTCTGAGTTTCATTAAATTGTAAATTCTGGGGAATGAACACCTACCTTGTTATGAAGTTAACACAAACACAAAAGTTTTCATTGCCAAAACAAAAATCCAACCAGAATCTTGTTAATAACATAAATGTATATAGCATTACCTAACCTTGTAAAATTTGGCTGAAAAGTTGCCAGCTTTACAAGCAATAAATCATTATGATCAAAAGAAAAATAGAAACTAAAGTAAATATACATAGGAATGTGCACATAAGCAATCTTACCTATTATGGTATCAGAGGAAGAGAAGACTGGAAAGCAAAGTCACTTTTAAAAATCTGTATTATAATTGAAGCAATTATGATTAACTTAGTAATAGCTGTAACTTTCTATAAACACCAGGAAACACATTCACCCAGAGACCTTGCAAGAAATACACAAAACAGAACCTGACAAACAGAACAAAAGGTAACTGTTTAGTACACCTATGAGGAGGAGGATGCAAGTGGTAGGGAAAGACACTTAAGTTTTATTAGGTGGGGGAAGTTGGATTGGTTACATTCTGGAAAATGAAAGAAACATTCTCTTTTATCCTTTCAAGGAAAGGATCAGCTAGAGTCTGATGTTGCCCAGAAAAATGTTTCCATTGCATCAACTGTGACATGGATAGTGGTTTCTTTGAATTAGGCTTCCCTTGGTTTTGTCCAAGTTGGCAACTTCTAGACACAGAAGGCTTTTCTGAAGAAGGATCTGAAAAAAATGATGCAGTAGACTAATGAGACAAAACTAGACAGAAAATTTCAGTCTGAATCAATAAGCAAGCTGGTGATAACAAAGGAGAGAAAAAAAAATAGAACATCATAAATAAACCTTGTGTGTCAATGTAAACCAAGTATGTATTCACAGTAAGAGAGGAAAGGCTGATTCTTGCTCATTGATTGAATTTATTGAAACCACCATATGCTAGCATAAAGACAAATCCTTTTACTAATAGATGGTAAAGGAAATATCTTTTCTGGCAATTTCCTTTTTTTCTACCTTTTTAATTTTGTGACATTTGGTCTACTACCATTCTTCAAGTAAATCTGAATCTAGAAGTATGTTGCAGCCAAATTCATGCTAGTTTCTATTTCCTCCCAGAGAAGTCATTCCATGCAGCTGAGAATAATTTGGATTTTGACTCAGCAGACTGGAGCTGGGTCTCTAGTGCACTCTGTACACCCAGATTATGGCAAGCCGTTCAATATACACAATATTATACACTGTGTATCACAGTAAGGAAAAGATTATTCTCTGTGAAGCACAAAGGGAGGAATTCACTTTGGACAAACGATTCTAAAGCCCCAAACAGGACCAGGCCATTGCAGGGTATGTCACACTTTGCTGGCTTCATGATTCATCTGATGCATGTGATAAGTAAAAAAAAACATTTGGGTAGGAAAAAGCTGCACCATTGCTGTTACTGGATTAAAACCCATTGTCAAATATTTTCATAGCTACATGCTATGTAACCTCAGGAGAGATTTAGGTTAAATATTAGGAAAAGGTTTTTCATCCAGAGTGCAGATGAGCAGTGGAAAAGGCTCCCCAGGGAGCTGGTCACAGCACCAAGCCTGCCTGAGCTCAAAAAGCATTTGGATGACACTCTCAGGCACATGGTGTGATCCTGGGGGTGCACAGGGAAAGGAGTTGGACTTGATGATCCTGATAGGTCCCTTCCAACTTGCCATATTCTGATTCTATGCTCCTTAGGAAAGACCCATGGTATTAGCAGAAGAATGACAGAATGACTCAGTATTCTTGAGGGTTTTTAAACTTTTGGAGAGCCCATAAAGACTCATACATGCAAGATTTTCCTTTTGACTGGTGCATGATGAGCCTTTCCTCTTTTTCATCTTGTGAAGGGCTCCAATAGATTAGAAAAATCAGCCAATATCTGGCAGATCCCTTAATGAACTTCACTCCTTCAGTCTTATTTTACTGAGGATCAGAGCTTTCTCTGTATTTCAGACCACATACTCAGAACAGATGTACTTCCTCAGCCACAGCCAGATAATGAAGAAGAAACTCACTTTGATGGTCTTTCTTTCCCATACAGTCACACTCAAGCAAGTCATGGGTAACACAGCTGGAATCTTCATGAAGTGTAAAGAGATTTCTAAGCTCCTCAATGGAAAAATGGATGTGTTCAGATGTCTTGGAAAGGTCTACAACTGCCCCAGAAAGGTCTTGTTTGCTGATCTGTCTTTGATAAATCTTTTCTTCTATTGAGCCTGTATTAGAAAAAAAATAGGTACATTGGGATAATTTTTGACCAATCCTTGTAAAAAAAAAAAAAGCAAAATCCATTTCTTCAAATCAATATTCATAGTAATGCTAAACCATTATTTCTACCTATTCAAGCAAAAGCAAAGCAAAGGCAAATCAATATGGCACCTCTATTTCAACTGAATTTAGAACAAATAATACATATTTTTAAAGAACAAATTATTTTTTAAAACTCTTTTTTTTATGGACAAAATTTCATTAGCTCTCTCACTCTGGGGTGTTTGAGCACCATCTCTGACCTGTGGTTAGCAGTCTGTAGATATATACAGTGCGTTTCTGGCCATCTCTCCACACTCTGGCCATTGCCTGAAGAAAACAAAAAGATGAAAAGCATTAGCTGCCTACTATGCAATATTATTTCAACTAAAACTTGCAGCCTACACTGATCAAATTAACAGTTCTGCTAGCTCATTCAGAAAGATGATGTCCAAAGAAGGCATTCCTCAATAAGTGTCTTTGACTTTTTATAAAACACTGCTGGTATCAACTGTAAATAATTTTGAAAAGAATATTGACTTTCTACCCCCTTTCTTTCCATGTAGTATAGCAGGGAGGTAGGGTTTTCACCTCTTTCCTGCCAGAAATCCCCAGAAATACTAAATATTTGTTTTCCAAGCATTAGCAGCTGTTTAATATTTCAGGAATACTCAGCATTCTCCACCATCTGTTTTTTCGACACACTACAACTTAAAATATGACATTCGAATTTCTTTTAAATTTTAAAAATACAAGTTTCATGTACCCTTTTAATTCTTAAACAAACAAAATGTAACTGAGAACTGTTACATGGATTTTCTTAAAAATGTATGGATTACCCCTGAATATTTGGTACAAGTACCCACAGCATGGCTTGCAGTCTTTGGCAACCTATAGCAGTTTTGATTGGTTTAGCAGACTGTGTTTCAAGCAACATTCAAGTGACCACATGAGGATGCTCATTCACACTTGGATCAGGAGTAGGGTCAAGAAGTAGGGCTTATTTCAGGTAATAAGCACACAGCATTATTCTACAATAAAAAGTTTTTTACTGTGTTTTTGGGGTGTTTTTCTTAGTTGTTATTTATATTTTTAACTGAACACTCTAATGCAAACTAAAAAATCCCTTGAGGCAAACAGTGCCATTCCAAGAATGCCACATCACTACTTTTGTTTTTTCTTTTAGCATAATTGCCACGTGATTTTCATATTCTCTTAATTCTGATCAGAACCTCTCCTATTTTCTCAAGTATTGCAAATCAACAGCATCGCTTACTAATCATAATTTTCACAGTCTAATCATAATTTTCTTTTTAGAAGCACAGCAACTTGCTGTTATAAAAGAGTTCAGGAGGCAAAGGATATACTCACTCCTCCAAGAAAAATGGAATTTACCCTGTATTTTTTACTGCAAGGTGGCTTCTAATGATACCAATATTTAGACTATGACAGACAAGTTTCTTTTTCTCAGATACAGTTTTCCTCCAGTAATATGTCTAGATGCAATGTGATAACTGCATAGCAATAAGTCATGTAAAACCAGGGATTTCAAAATCAATCAGGACCTCACTGATGCCCATCCCAACCCCCATGTACACAGCTGTATCCCACCTGAATATCTGTAGCTGGATTCCAGTCAATATCATACAGGATCAAATGAGATGCACCGACCAGATTCAGTCCCACTCCACCAGCCTTCGAACTCAGCAAAAAGATAAAAGCTGGACTGAATTTACTGTTAAAATTATCAACAATCTGTTGCCTCTGGGAGACAGGAGTTTGTCCATCCAGCCTGGTATAAGAGTATCCATAATGTTTGCAGGTTTCTTGTAGTATGTTCAATGTTTGAGTGTAATTGGATACCAGTACGACTCTGTCAAACAGTAAAATAAAGTTATCATCTTAGACCTTGCTAAAGTTACAAGTCTGGTAATAAATTACTGAAGACATGAAAATAAAATCATGAGTCAAGAAAAAATTACACAACCTGAGGTTACTCATTTTTCCTAAGAAATAAAACATTTCTTACTAATTTGAAGCACATACTAGATTTGGATGCATTACACCTGCTGTTGATCATTCAAATGTTAAATAATGTATGGTTTTATTTGTAAGAGAATTTGGCTTACTGCACAGACTGCAGAGATCCAGAACCTACCACAGAGATAGATTACTTATTTTTAAATCTCTATTTATATAAGATAGCTGTTGTTAAGGCAGCATTTGCAGAAGGTGTTGTAGCAGCTGATAAATAATATATATGTCTCTACTTACTGAAAAAGCTACTGTGAACTTTTAGACAACCTCAGAAATTTCTAAGAAACAAAATCCACAAAGTCAAATTGGAAAGCAGCGACTTTTTCCTACATATTATGATAGTAAAGAACTGGGATGAAGGATGGTGAAAGATACCAAAAACAACATAGTCTGCATTAGAAAAAAAAAATTAAGCAAAATGACCCATATTGTGTTAGTGTTTTTTCTCTGAAAATTTGACTAAATCAGTTCCAGAGTTCTGCGAATCTAGAATTTCTACCCTGCCAGACAGTGGGGATGATTCTACTGAAGGGAAACAAAGTTCTTTTGAATTTATAATAAGTACATAAAATAATAAGCACAGTTGGGGCATTTTCTGCTAGATCTTGTTTGGAGGACCATTACAATCTAAGTTAAATGTACAAAATTCCATCAAAGGGGCCCCATTTTTAAAAATATTTTTTAATTAAAAACAAGTATTGGAGAACTAAACAAATAATTTTGCAGAAAATATGGGAAATGAACATTTTTTAATTTTTAAGGTATTTTCCTTATCATCATTGATTCTAAAATAGACCTATATCCAAGATTTATTTGTAAAGACTTTTCAAGTTTGATTTTTTTGTTCAATCAACCCCAAATTTGCACTGTTGTTTTTATTAAAAATAGAATTTGAGCTTTATTAGTCTGCATATATCAAAAACTATTTAGTACTAAGGTAAGCAGAGAAACAAATGGAAAACAAACAATCATCACTGAAAGTAACTTTCAAGTGCCTCAAAGTAGTATCTCAGCAGCTCCTACAGCACTGATTAGGAAAATACGCTTTTTCGTGATACCACCATTTCTCTTGAACTACAAGAAATAAAGCCAGTACATTTAGATATTTAGCTGTCACTGTTTTGCATGGATATTAGGCATTTTATATGCCTAAAACAACAAGCTCTGCTTTCTGATTTGTAAAAAGATAGCATCAGGAAGAAGCAAATTCCATTACATCAGCGCCAAGAGATCTGCTGTTGCTTCCTGGTACTGAACTACAGCATATCCCATTTAAGTTAAAGGCAAAAGCTAAATATTTTTGGAATAGCTGGGCTTTAAGACACGAGTACATAAAAAAAAGTTATCATGAGACACAAGGCCATGTGAGATTTCTATGAATCAGCAACTGCACAGTAACTAACCATGTGCATCCTATTATCCTGTGACAAACAGACGTTTTCCTACATGTCACTGGCATTTACCACAGGGTAAATAACCAATTGTTGTGCAAGTTCAACTGTTGTGACCAGCTACCCAGAACAGAAAAGGCAGCAAGCACTGAGCAATTAAATGTGATTAAAAGAGGAAAGAACTTACAACCTCGTAATTAAAAATATTCTTGTGCAATTTAAAGTACTTGACTACAAGGAGATACAAAGCATTGGAAAGTCTTCACAAGTAAAGGTAATATGTCATAGTACAAAAGTGGTAGAAACTGTTTTACTTGCTGGAAGTCAAGATGAAAAATACAAGCAACTTTATGTCAAAAAAATGTGAAGGGCGACTTTGAAAATGTCAGCTGTAAATCCTAATCTAGTTATTCAGCAAGGAAGAGCCAGAAGTACAATGCATAAATAGGCTCAGTATCTCTGCAAACAGTTGCAATGCATTTATTTTGAATATCACATCCTTGTGAATTTGAAAAGCAAAACCAAACACTCCTATTATCTCTCTTCTACCTTTCTTTCACACTTGCCTTTCAGAAGAGTTGAGCTCATGGATTGCAGCTAACAGCTTCACCAGCACCTGCAGTTTTCCTGAATCACTTTCAGTGAAAGTGTCCGAAGTATAATTTTGTGGAAAGACATCTATTAGACCTTCATAAAGACTGGACTCATCATGTTCATCAGACATAGGCTCACAGCTTTTTTCCTATTAAAAATAAAAGGATTCAAGACCCACATTCCATTTAACATATTTTGGCTTTGTTTGTTTTTAAAAATTTTTCCTATATTTTTATTATGAAGACAAAAGCTCCTGCAAACTACTGTATGATACGAGCACAAAACCCACTAGTACTAGGTTGAAAGCACTGTTTTAAAATACCAATAGTGTTTATGTTGGTTTACACCCTCTAATGTAAGATTTAGTTCACAGCTAAGAGAAAGCTGAAATGCTTAAAACTTTAAAATGTGGTTTTATTTATTTCAGTACCTAAACAACCACACAGATGTACACCCACAGCAAAGCTGTATCTGAAAAAAACAATACTGTGCTTTGTCTTTCTAGAGCACATGCAAACTCACCAGTCACTGACTTTTTTTTTAGGAAGATAGAATCATAGAATCATAGAATCATAGAATTGGCTGGATTGGAAGGGACCTCAGAGATCATCAAGTCCAACCCTTGAACCACCGTTGTGGTTGCTAGACCATGGCACTGAGTGCCACATCCAGTCTCTTTTTAAATATCTCCAGGGACAGAGAGTCCACTACTTCCCTGGGCAGCCCATTCCAATGTCTGATCACTCTCTCGGTAAAGAAATTCTTTCTAATATGTAACCTAAACTTCCCCTGGCACAACTTAAGACCATGCCCTCTTGTCTTGTTGAAAGTCATCTGGCAAAAGAGCCCAACCCCCACCTGGCTACACCCTCCTTTCAGGTAGTTGTAGAGAGCTGTCATTAAGATTCAGTTATGCAACTGGAAATAACGAAAAGCTACCAAGTTAAACCAATAAAATGGGAAAATACAGGTAATATTTTCTGTAATTTGAAAATCAATCTTTCACTGGGAGGAAGAAGCCAAACAAATCAAATCTCCAAACCACAATGGTAATAAATGACTGGCACACATAGGCCTTTCCATCCCTATAGTTTCTGAATGGTTACATTTTCCCATATGGAAAATTTGTAGTGCTTATTTTATGAAGTAAAGGCAATGATTTTACTTGGTAGTGTTGAAAGTTAGAGGGAGTTCTGTGCTGTGGACATTCCCACAAATCATGAAGGATGTCTTTTAAGAAAGATTTAAGTTTCCACCCACCTTTCATGGATTTTGACTTGTGGCCATGGAAGTGAGTAATATTAAAGTTCTAACTATCACATTATTTACCTATGCATTTCTATAGAAATAACAAGGTGTACAGTGCAATAGGATGCCAGGAGAAGTGGAAATGGAGACATGTGGTAGCATTGACATCTTAAGCCTTCAGCTCCCAGTGTCTCTAAAACTTAGAGAAATAATCATGTGGACAGGGAGGTTTCAGAGGAACCAGCAGAGTTACACAGAATAATTTCTAGGTAGTAGTGTTCTTTGCAAAAGTCACATTTGTATGTATTTTTACAAATATTCAGAGACAAGATTAAGAGGGAAAAAACACTGAGAACAAGAAAATATGACAAGACAATTGGAAAGTGGTGAGGTAACTTCCCTGAGTACATTCAGATGCCTTAACATGTATGGTATTGAAACCAGATCTCCTAAAGGAAGTTGTATGTGATGACCTTAAATAACACACACATTCTACAGAATTTCAGTGACCTTTGCCTGCTGAGATGACTAATTGCAGGCACCCACCCCCATGCAAATAAATACCTTTATAGCTTTAAACAGAAGACATGGATGATTGCAAAGTTTTTTCAGAGCTCCTATACAAATTAGGTGAGGACTGTTTTCTAGCCTGCCTTGTAGACAGGACCTAATGACTCGAGAACTCAGCAGCTTTCGATACAATTCAAGTTGCAATGCTGTTGGTTGGCAGAAGAGTATGCTCTCCTTTTTGGGGGGCAGAAATTTGTTTATAACCTCCTGTGTTCTCCTAAGAATAAAGAGTCCAGTGAGGCGTGTGAGTTCTGCTGCTCTTTTTTCTCCTAATTCCTTTTCCTCCTGAAAGAAAAAAAAAAAAAGCACAAAATTAATTATAATCTTACATTTCATTTCAATAATATTCTGTATTATTTTAATTAGGTAGTTAAGAACAATGATTAATTAAGAACATTAAAAATGTAAATTTACCACTTTCTAACATGGGACTGTAATGATCAATTCTTCTCCATTTAGTACCATTACATTAGCTTAATTCTATGTCTGGTTTCCAGAAGTCTTAAACAAAGGAAGAACCTGTCCCAGAAGATACCCAAGAGTCTAATTGAGTTACAGAATTTCCTGACTGATGAAAAAAAATCATGTAGAATTTGCAGTATGGTGGAGAAACTAAGAATGAATAAAGTATCACCACATGGCAATATGCATGGCTGAAATGCCATGATCTCAATATGCAAATATGCCTCCAGCTGCCCCTGGAGAACAACTGATTTTATCCCAAATAGGAAGGTGAAAAGCTTTTGCTACCATTAGTTCTAAGCATCATTTTATTAGAAAGCAAATCCCACAGTGCTGTCTATGAATTTTTTTCCATAATCACATTTTTGTAATAATATACCTTTGTTGTTGAAGGTTCTCTAGACTTGACAATTGGTTCCTCGTATATCTTTCTATATGTGGATAAAGAGCCAAGTATTCCTGGATTCACAGACTCTATTAATGCATAAAATTAATAATAATTTTTGTAATAATATACCTTTGTTGCTGAAGGTTCTCTAGACTTGACAATTGGTTCCTCGTATATCTTTCTGTATGTGGATAAAGAGCCAAGTATTCCTGGATTCACAAACTCTATTAATGCATAAAATTCTTGCAAGTCATTTTGGATCGGAGTACCTGGAAAGAGAAAAAAATAATTCTGTACTTGGTAACTTTTTTTTCCTCAAAATGATAGAAGTACAATTGTTGAATGAAGGATTAACCACTGAGAATGAATTCTGAAAACAGATGTTTTGTTTCATGTAAATTACACAGAGTACTGAATTAATCTAGAACTTCATTGCAATTGATAAACTACTGTCCCCCTAACTAAACAGACTGTAAATCTAGTGGTTTTGACAAAGGAATTTTTAAAAATGAAGTTCTAAATTAATTGTATTAAATAACGAGAAAGGAGAACAGTGAGTGAATATAAACAAGAGTCCTGATTCCCTTACAGAAGTTTTCAGGCTCCTTGCCTGCCAGTGTCCCTCAAGTTAGAAAAAATTTGTATTTTGTTTTTCAAATTGGAACTAATGGTTTTACAGGACCTTAGATTTCTGCATTTAATACTCATTGCCAAAACTTATACTGTGCTCCTGCCATACCTACAATAACTTTTTGCTTTACCCCAACCTAGTATTATTAACATGGCTAAATATTTGAAGTAGCTATAGATACCAACCAGTAAGGATAATTCTCCTCTCACAAGACAGACTGGTGAGGGCTGCAGTTGTCTTAATAGAGCTATTTTTCAGACGATGTCCTTCATCACAGATTAGGAGGTCAAATTCTATAGCCTGAATTTGATCCAAAGATCGTAGTAGCATCTCATAGCTGATTATCAAAACTGAATAAAGTGGAGAACTGATGAACTCTTCAACTTTATGGTCCTGCAAGTATAAAGGAAAAGGAAAAGGTATAAAGGAAAATATATCATACAACTAATTTTTTGATATCACTAAAGATCCAGTGTCCATAGACATTTTTTGGCATGACACCAGATATTGAAAATCTCCTCCGTGAGTTTGGTTTACTGACTCTTTTCTTATTTGCAAAAGAAATTTTGGACCTGATACAGCAATTTAGAGTTTACCACCTCATTAAAAGAAAATTGATTATTATTTAGGCCTTCAACTCCTTTGAGACACATTACCATGAAGGTGAAAAGAACAGGCTCCCTGTAACAACTTCCCTGTCTTGTCATTTATGTGAGCTTCGAAGGCATAATTAAAGACAAGATAACGAACAGGAGTAAATAGCTGCCTGTACATTCAGCTGGTATGGGCAACATTTGGGATCTCAAGCCACAGGGTACAGTAATGAGGTCCAGTAGGATGTAACCACACTTCACTGCTCTAAATTTGTCTTTTAGCTTTGAACTGAACATGGTATTAACTTTTCTACAAGCCCTTAACATCGATGAGTTGACTAACAGGTGCAGCTTGGGATTTAGAAAATAGAGCCTAAAGGTAGCCCCTGATAAGATGTCTGTCTATTGGTAAATAAATGCAATTGATTTCTAAACACAGTATTAGTGGTCAAAAAAAAAATGGCTATGAGCTCTCTGGCCCTAATATACCCTTCTTTTTTTTTTTTTTCTCTTCAGAAGCCTTGATATCTATTGAAGGAAGCAGACACACTCAATAAAAACTCACTGCAATGTGACGGAGAGATTCTTCCAAAAAAGCATCCCAGAGGTAGTTTCATTTCTATGCAGACTTGTCAATATACTAGGATTGCTTACTTGTCTTGCAGTTGTGCATAAAACCAGAAAAATCTACTCTGGACACTGAGCCCCAGACACTAATTCCCTGCATTCTCCTTTCTATTTTCTTACAGTGCTCACTAAGCAGCTATGGGTCCAGCTGACAAGCTGAAGGACCTCTTTAACACTACATGCAAATCAAGCTAAAGCCTTGGAAGGTATTTTTGTTTCCAAACAAGATCAGTTATCAAACACAGACAATTAAGTCTGGAGCCAGATGGTGTAATACACTGTAAAAGCAACACCACTTAATTATCATAACCTTTAGAGCCTCCTAACAGGTGATTCAGATGAATCTATGGGCCAAACCTGGCACGTTAATCCCACAAAGTACCTTGTGGTAGATCAGTCCCCACATGCTGCTCACAAAAAGGTTCAGCACTAAGCTGGTAACAAGTGCATGCACCCATTTCCCCAGTGTTTGAATGGGAACCAAGCATTCCTGTTGTTTCCAGGTCTGCAGTTAAGTGCCAGTTTTCTGGACAGTATTTTTACTGCCAGTTTCAAAACAGGGGTAGAAAATTTCCCAACTCAAAAACAGAGACAAAGTGGAGCCCTGTAGGCAGCAACCAATGTTGTTCCAGGATTCAGGCTCTACATTGCAGCTCTGAAAACAGAACCACCTCTCTCTGACCTTCTCTGGGGATGACCAAGCATCAGAAGATGTTCAGAAATAATTTTGTATTCTTCCATTTTCTGGGTGTGAGCTGAAACTATGGGGAAAGTGGTGAGGGCACAGGGAAACTGCCTCCAGTGTCCAACCACTAAATAAAAGTCTTCTGGACTGCTCGAAGCCCTTAAAAAAAAGTAGGAGAGTCCTGACATATTATAAACCCATTCCTGCCAAATATAATATATTCCCTGCTGTATATAACAACAGCAGTGGATGATGAACTAAAAATTAGAACAAAATTTGCACAGCAACGTCAAGTTATTAATTTATACTCTTAACTGGCTGCAAGAGATATATGTATTATAGCCTCCATCTTCATTTACCCAGAGTGGCTTGTCTGGTTTAAGTGAGTTGCCTGGAGCCATTTATGGAGCAATTGTCAACCACTACTGGAGCTCCATAATGTCCCAGACTTACTCTTTGAACAGACCCTTCTTTACACTAGTCCAAATCCAATGTAGCCAGTGAAGTGCAAGTTAAATAATACTGAATCATGAAGCAATGTAAACCTTATATTAATTAATTCTCCAGATATGTAGACATTTAGATATTTAGACCCCAAACTAAACCAACCCCAGTAGAAGTGATACTCTGCAAACAGATAAAATGGTTATTCTTTCAAACATACCTCAAATGCCAGCAACATGGGTTATCAAAACCTAAAAGCAACCCTTTTGGGGATGCCATCATTTTAAAATGAATGTCCTCTACATGACATTTGCATTTTAGCAGAAGTAAACTAATCACACTTTAAAAGCAGATAATGTCCTGGTTTTTTGAAGAGTCTGCTACTGAAGGGTTTGGGGTGTTACAGTGTGAAAGCAAGGAAATCATGCCTAACATATTTTAAAAAGTCTGCCAGTTCTTTGAATGTATTCCTTATAGGTAAGAATAGAAAAAAACTTTGAGACAAGCTCTTCCTTTTAAGTTATGCTGGAGAAATAACAGTAAGTATGGTAATTGCTGTTTTTCCAGAGAAGATAGACAGTAAATTATTTTGAAATACCTCATTATACACCAGGCAAGTCTTGTGTCTTCTTTTTGCATGACAATGTATTCCTTGCTATTTGGGAACACAATCTTAAAAGCTGCTGAGTGTCCTAAATCCAAATGGCTTCAACAAGATGAGTAAGAATATTAAAGTTATTTAAATTAAAAGAAAATGAAAGCTACTGCCATTTTGGGTCATAGCAACTGTCAGCAGATTCAGGTTTCCTCCTCCCAGTATAATTCACAAAAACTGGAGAAAAATATTCAATTATTTCTAACTACCTTTTCAGGTAAAAATGTTGCCATGTTATATTTTGTCTTTTATCTCCTTATTTTCAAAACTACCATATATTTCTTCCTAACCTATATTAAATTACAGTTTCTGACAAATCAGTTTGCTTCGTTCCCACACCTTGAAACAAGTTACTAAAAAGAGCAAATGATGTAAAGAGCACCTATTACATGTGAATTGTCCTCAGTGGAAGATGAGTAGGTTCAGTAATTTCAAGGGTTTGACATGAGTAGAATTCAAATAAATAACAATTGTTACAAAAATTTGTATGCTCTACAAAAGAGACTAAAAACAATGTGAAAGTTTCCATTTCATCTGAAATCTTCACTCATCACAGACAATAAAGATAATGCAAGAAAATAATAATCAAGTCTTGATGTAAGAATTGAACTGTCCTTAAAAAGAAGTGCTATTTGTTTCTTCAATCTATTTGGAATTATATATTGAATTAATAGATTTAAAAGTAACTTTGGAAAATAAATATGTGTATCTCTGTTGCAAGCACAAATGCAGATACTTCTAAGTTCTCCACTTCCTCTCCTTTGGCAAACTTCAAATCAGCAAGGGAAAAGTAGTTGTCATGAATTCCTGAATGTACCTACAGAAACCAGTTTGCTAAACAACTTATTTCCTTTCTGCTATGAAAGCCCAATCCATAAAGCCAGGAGGACAAGAAGTCTAAGGAAAAGGAATATTGGATGGCAAATTATAAAAGCCAGAGCTTGGATGTGAAAGCTTCAGAAGCACTAATCAAGGCATGAGCAAGTCTCCTGAATGCTGGTCCCTAAGGTGACCCAACTCTCTGACTGAGACATTGAGCCATGCTTAATGGGAAAATTTACACAGCTTAGTGGATAATCAGAGCAAAATGTGGCTCTCCTTCAGAGAAAGCCCTCAGCCAGTGCTGCAACAGCCTCACTCTTTGAATTCTTGTCTTTCATGTGGCCAAGTGCTTTCCTGTCTGATTTGGTCAACAAAGGTCACTGAAGCACAGTATCTATGCTAGAACTTTTAATTGCAGTCAGGGACAGAGACAGGTTTATGTTTCAAAAATAAAGGCAAGACCTGAAAAGTATATCAAGGAGATTAAAATATGGAATACTTTGTCAGTATATGGGATTCATCCAGGCAGTACAGGAACTTGGGAGTGTTGTTGCCACTACAGGAGGGATGGGGATCAGCACCATCCTGCTTTCTTTTTAAGATCTGTACTTATCTGCATTCTTCTGGAGACAAGAGATACTCATATTCTCTAACACTGACACTCTAGGCTTGGTAACTCATGAGACTTTAAATTACTCCTATAGAAACCTAATTCTTGATAGTTAAAGTAAAGGGAATAAACTTCTGAACAGACAACCAAACAAAGAGGAAAAGGTTTTCAGTACAGAACAAAAGCAACTACCACAGAAGCAGAGTACAAGTCAGTCAAGGCAGATGCTCTGGTGCATAAAGCAGGGAAGATGTGCACTTTGATAGACAACAGAAAGCTCTTCCCTAATCTGAAGAGGCACACAGAAGAGCATATCACCTTTTACATCTTCAAAGGTGAAGCCTGAGATAAAATGAGACAGACATATGCAATACAGGCAAGTGAGCCTAAATTATGACCTGGTTACTGACAGCTAAATGCCCATGTGGACAATTACCTGAAGGAGAAATAAAGTATTACATATAAAATAAATAATTACTAGTTTTGGCCTCTGGTAAAAAAAAAAAAAAAAAAAAAGGATAAAAAAAAAGAGAGAGAGAAAGAAATCGCAAGTCCTATATTCTAAGCCAAGTACAACCTAATCCCCTTTTTGAAATAAATCTTACCTGATCAACTGTAAAGACTTTGATTCTTTCACTTCCCAACCATTTTTGAAACTCTTTCTTCCAGTTCTTTACCAGACTCCCAGGGGTGACAATTAGTGCTCGCTTTAGTACAGGTTTGCATCCATAGACCCCCTGACGCAGAAGAGTCCAGACGAGTGCAATGCATTGCAATGTTTTTCCTAAGCCCATTTCATCAGCAAGAATAGCTCCATATCTACCACTAACTCTGTAAGATAGGAGGTGGTAACACTTTAAAAGACATACCTATTAACAAACTGGTCTTGTGGTTGTTTTCTGAAGTATAAAACCTATTTGTATTTCTTACGGTCTACTGTAGGTTTTCATTCAGTTATAACAGAAGACCTTAAAATGACATTCCTTGTTTCCTAGATCAATGCATTAGTCCTCCAAAACAAAATAGTTTAAATCTACTTTTAGCATTAAAATTATCATCTAATATTTTTCAAAACTTGTATATGCCTTAAGGAACCTATGACTCAAGAAAACACTTTTAAAATTTTTGCAATATGTTGGTAAAACAGTTTCTTTATTCTAAATGCCTATAAGTTATGAATAATTATTAATTACATTAATTGTAATCCCAGAAAACACTGTTCTTCAGCATGAGTTAGAAGGTATCTGTATTTACAAGACTTGCTATCTGCAGTAGAATGAGCAGGCCTTCTGCTGCAAGCTTTACTGGGAAAAATTACTGATATATTCTCAAATCTTCCTATTCAAAATGTCTACTTCTGAAATTGGGCATGAAAATATTACAGGTATTGAAATCCAGAAGGATAATTATTGTCTTACCTCATCCCCATTACACATTCATATAGAAATATAATTCCTTCTTTCTGATGTGGTCGGAGATTATTTGCAACGTAAGGATCCACAACTACATCCACCATAGGCAAACCAGCTTTATTAAATGTCCACTGATGACTTGCGTTTGGTCTTGGCATAACTAGGGAATCTTAAAGTTCAAAATATATGCAGATATTGCACAAAAACATTACTTTAAGTCTGTTAGCAAAGGGTATTACTTCTCTAACTCAGAGGCAGAATTATGTCAATCAATGAATGACTACTAAAAATACTGTTTAATATACCAACCATTCTCAAAATAAAACACATTTACCAACAGAGCATCTAGATTGCTTTCTAAATAAAAAAACATTATACAAAGGTTTCCCAAACAGTTTACACTTTTCTTAAAGGTAAAGGTGACAAATGAAGAAATAAAAGTATTTTTTTTATGAAGAGGTTAAACTGCCTAACTAATAAATGTTGCATGATGACTTTGAATGCATAGCATTAAATAAGAAGTTATAAAAGGATTCTGAAAGTGTAAGAAAAAGAACATAAACAATGACCTACATAAAGTCTAGATGCTACATTTCAATGCAATATTCTTGTAACTGCCCAGAAAGATGTCTCTGGCAGAGAAATGAGGATAAAAAGACAAAAAAATTATAAAAAAAAAGAGGAAAGGACTGAGAATGAGCTGACAAAGACTGCCACAGTGCATGAATAAAAGAAGTTGACAGGTTTGAAGAAATACAGAGGCTAAAAAGAGCATGAAGTATTCAGCTACATATATAAAAGCTTTGCTAGCCATAATTTGCTTACAAACTCTAACCTAATAATTTTGCTAGTTAATGTCCATACTGGCTTGCTTATATTGATACTACATATCTTCACTGGGAAGTTGTATTGTCAGAGGAAAGAATGAGAATACAATGTATAGCTGCTGATATTTTCCTAATTTTCCTGTGTGACTAGAGAAGATATTATACGTTTGTGTATATATATATATGTATGTATACATATACATATATACACACACATATATATAAGAGCCATTGGTGACAAACAAATAGCTTTTCTTACAAAATCTTGCAGTTTCATAGATGGTGAAGAAACAAGTAATGGATTAAAAGCTTAGAACTCATATGTGGAACACGTGGCTTTACAGCTTTGTCACCTGCCCTGTTCTGCTGAGCATGAGTATAAATGGCTTTCCATTTTGAAGAAGCTGCATTTTAATCAACTATATATAGTCACAGACCTCAACATTCAAATCTCTGAATGCTGCAGTACTAAGGTCCTGGTCTTGCAAAGTATCTTGGTTGCATTTGAAAGAGGTTAAGCAACAAGGCATTAAACAAACTATGATTCTCTAAGCAATTCCAATGACTGAAAGTCCAACCTATTGATGTGTTGAGGGTTCTCTTTATCAGGAAGCTTAGGGAAATCTTATTGGAGGTACTCAAATTCAACAGAAGACAGGTCACGGGAGACAACTAGAATAAAGTATAGCTTTTTAACAGATTAGTGCAGAAACAGCAAAGAAGCTGAGTGCTGAATATATCAGCTCTGTGCCAAATTTTAGAAGGTGCCAAGGTTAGAAAGCTGATGCAGTATCATCTTGCAACCACAGGAAGGAACATTCTTAGATACAACATAACCAAGCTGAACTCAGCCAAGAAGCTGAAGTTAAAACTGCTGCTCTATAAAAGGGCCAATGAAATAATTAATTGTGTCTTTATTAAGATTTCATTGTATTTATATAGCACCAAGGTAGCTTTGAAAATTCCTATAGCATTAGGATATAAGGTAAGAAGTAGGATGGAGGGATAACTATAGTAAGAATATAGAAAAAAACTTTTATTTAAAAAAAAAAATTTTCTGATTGCTCTGATTAGTAACATTTCTTTAAATTATTTTTTGTTTTCATTTGAAAGATAAAGCCACCAGCAGAATATGGCTCCCAAACAGTTTGTTATTGACAGACAAAAGAGTACTTCCCATTTAGATAAGCAAGGCCACTTCCTGCAGCTATAAAGTGTTTACTGGACCCCTTACACAACTGCTTACCCAGCCTGTTCCTGGCTCTTCAGCACATGGTACCTCTTGCATGATAAAATAAAATTTTTATTCCAGAATAAAATGTCTGGTTGAGTTTGGGATGTGTAGTTACCCTGTCTGGCTGTGAAGGATCAGGCACTGTCAGAAGCAATTCTTTGAATCTGGCTCAACTTCTCTATTACTGATACTCTACTGTAATCACTGTGCTGCCACATTATGTCAGTGCTTCACCAACTCCAGTGGGAAGCTGGAACTCATCTACAACTTCTAGCATGTGTCAGACTGTTTCTCTGATCAATAAGCTTATTTTTCTTGGCAGAACTCTCAGAAACCACTCTACCTCCATCTGTTTCTACATCCATCTGTAACAACCATGAGAAACTATGCAGTGCAGATCATTTCACTTGGTAGAAACATACACTCTAAATACCTAACATGGTATTGATAGAAGCACTAATACTGTATGTCAGGAATACTTTAGTATTATATTGTGGAACATTAAAATTTTGGTTACACATTCAGCTTTTTTAAAGAGTCAGAGGATGCTTAAAGAAACTTAAAAATCTGAATCTTACTTGAAGCATTTGGATCGTGGCGAGGTTTGCAGCTTTGAGGATCTCTGAGAACATTCTCTTTAGTACTGGATTGACACACACTTTTGAATTGCTTACAGAATGGCTTCCTATTAGTTTGAGATACAGCAGTTGGGACTGTGTCATGAGTCCCTATCCCAGCCTGGAAACACCTGCCACTGCTGAAATCATCTGCGGAAATTACACCCATCACTTCTATTTCTTTTCCTCCAACCAGCAGTGTTTGGCCTTCACTGAGACTGTCTAGCTCCTTAGATTTATATCCAGTACCTAAAAGAAGATAAAAATTTAGCAGTTAGGACAACACAGCAAATACTACTTCCTTAATTATCTGCAGGAAGGGAAAAAAACCCTGTCAACAGATTCTTGATTCTTAAGCGTTTGAATTGCTACACAAATTAACTCATACAGCTTTTCCCTCCTTAACATTTCAGTGCTAAAAATCAGAATTAGATACCAGAATATCTAGGCAAATATTCTGTCATCACCATCCACAATCAGTTCTTCTGAATGTCAAATATCCATCCTTAAGGGAACTGACAAAAAAAACAAAACAGCCCCATAGTATAAAATATAGCAGCTTATCTTAAATTTTCCTAGGTCTCTTCTCTTCGTTTGATGCACTGATAGGAACACCACTAGGCCCTCTTGCTGTGGATACAGGCAGAACATTCTACTTTAAAAATCATTCTAAATTAGTTTTTTTACAATTAAGGATTCATACTCATCTGAAATCTTTACTTCTCTATATGTTCGGAAACATATATGCTTGTTTTTTATCAATCAACTCAATAGTTTGCTTATCAAAAACCTATTAGGAAGCTGATGATTTTTCTATGCCCGCTTTGGGGGCTCTATTGAGTGGACATTCTCAGAGCAACTACCACATACTATTAGTCTCATTACAAAATATTGAAGTAGCTGCCACTTCCTTTTAAGCTAAAGATACAGGAAAGAGTGGTGGTTCCTTCCGTGAAACGGTATCCTAGTGGCTGAACCTCTCACATAAGAAACAGAAGACATCTACAGTTTCGTTTCTTAATTCAGGGACGTCAAAGCCACATCTCTACCTCAAAATTAGTAACAGGAATGTTCTTTACTCCACTTCTTAAATTTGTGCCACTTTGAATAAACAGGTCTGGATCCTTAGTTGGGCCAAAAAATAAAAAGCACATCTGTGTAGGCCAGCAGTTAAAAGCACTCATTTGTGAAAGAGGCAAAACTCCTCAAGGTTTTGCATGTATTTTCTCCAACAAACAGTGCACATAAAGACAGCTGGGAGCTGTCTGCAAATCTCAGGTCTCCCATGTCTAGGAATGTGCCTTTCCCAAAGGGTTGGAAGGTGAAGATCTGGATTTGAATTTGTTTAAGAGAATGGATTTACAGAGGTGTTTCACAGCCTAAGCAACTGCCGAAAAATAGTCTGATCAAAAGGGAAAGGGAGGTATTTTTCTTCCCCACATCTAAATGCATGCACAAACCACACAATGATCATTGTTTGCTCTTAAAAGAACACTGGCTTTTAGGAAAGAGATGAAGATGCCAGAAAACAAAAGAATGCACATGCTTTTCCTAAATGAGGTGCCTGGAGAGGGCATTTATGACTTCTCCATGGCTCTGCATTTCTGTTTTCTGTTACTGCCTCTCTGCAGCTTGAAGCTGAGCATACTCAATACAGGTGTATCCTTGTGAAAGAGTTTTTGGATTAAAGTCTAAAGAATCTCATTTTAAGACAGAATGGGCTTTAAAAATAGACAGGAACTTAGGATGGGCAGAAAAACCTACAAAGCTCAAATGTTTATGCAGCTCAAGAAATTATAGCTGATCCTGTAACATACTGCAAATTACAAGAGAGCACTTGCTAATATCTTTGTAACACATTACTAAGGAATTAGGAGATTTGCAGGGGAGAAAAGTAGGATGTTCTGCTCCCTCAAAAACAATCTAGACTGCTGGTGTTAGGTTCTCATGACCCTGGTTAGATCCAGCCCCGGTTCACCTAAGCAAAAAAATTAAAACTTCCTCTGCCCCTTTCTTCCCATTTAAAAAATAATAATCCTGGATGCTCATTCACATTCAGTGCAGACTTCCTAGTGCTAAATGGAATGCTGGAGGTAATGCCACTACCAGACCTTTCCTTCTCACTCAATGGGGTTGTAAAATAATTGCAGAAATTTAGAACTTACACTGCTCAAGTTGATCAATTTCCAACTTTCTTAGAATCAGTGAGCATTGAAAGCAATTCTGAACGGCCAAATTAGCACCAGTCCCATTGGTATCATTGGGCTCCCTGACACCATCAAACACAGCAAAAATACTTTCACCAGGCAAAATCAGAATATTCACTTTTCTATCCTGTTTTCTGCTAATTCAAGAAGACAGGACTTGAAAAAAAAACACGCAACAGGGTGGTGGCTGATGCATTCCAGGCATTACTCTTTTTCTCTCTGCGTTTTTCAAAAACAAGCAAGTCTATACATATATTGCTTTGCTATAAATAAATTCAAATTAACTTCTAAGCCACAAACTGATCTGCAAATGAAAACTGCCTGGACCTAACAAGGCTCACAATGTCATGATAGTAACAAAAGAGCAGAAAAGCCATCTCATCCCTAGAATTAATCAAATCAGGTTTTGCAGCAACCTTGTCCAATCATACTCCCTCACCAAATATGTTTGGCTCAGTTAGCAAAGTTAATGTTTTCCTTGCTTTCAGTAAAAAATTATTGCTTCAAGTTCACTGCAGCCTATAGTTTGCAAGTCTTATTTTTAGCTCTGATATCAACTGAAACTGTCTTACAGCAGCTGCTGCTTAAACTTCAAGACTAAAAATTGCTACACAGTTGACTTTGGCTTGGCTGGAAAATGTTGTTTGCTTGTCTTTAAAACAAAGATGGTATTTTTAGCTGTTTGACTGGCTGAAAAGCACAGCTCCAACCTCTGACACTGCCGGCTGCCATGCTACTGACTGGAATATCTATAAGGAACAAAACTGTATATTTTCCCCTAATTTTAACACATCCACCAGTGCATCATGTGAGCAAACAAAATCAACTACTCAGCCCTCATTTAGCATCCCTGATGAATTACTACAGCGTTCCTTTCCAGATCATCCCCTTGGACAAGCATTTGGTGTTTCTGTGAATAATGTTTTTTGGCCTACCCCAGCCTCCCCCATGCATCCGCCTTATATGTAAGAAATATAAAGCTTTCTTGCTGTCTCCCCCTCTGCCCTCCATTCCCCCCCCCCCGAAAAAAAACCCCACCCTAGTCTTTTTTCATCCTGTGGTCAACACTGGTATGGAGAACTCTAAATTATCTAAGAGTGGGGTCTTTGTTACACAAAGCACAGTAATTTTAACCCAATATGCAAATCAACAGTACCTTTTCCAATGTCTTTGCCTTCCATATCTTTCAGTATTACTGACTTTCCTTTAGCAATAAGAACAGCATCGCCTTCCCACTTCTTGTGCTTTTTCTGTGATGCCTTACACCACACAACACTGAAATACTTCACAAGGCAGTCAGGTTCTTCCTGAGCTGCTTCTTTCTTTGCTGTCCCTGATGTTGGCAAACACAGTGCATCTAAAAGGGAAATAATATAACAAAGAATATCTCAGGTTCTCTTTATGAAGTATACAGTTATTTGCATTTCAAGGAAAAAAAGAACAATCTATGCATTTCATCTTATATAAACAAAGCAGTGTACTTCCTCTCCTGGACCACTTATGGTAAGTTGAGACTGAGACAGAAAAGCACATAAGCAGTCATGGTGAAGTAAGAATCATTAAATTGTTTTGGAAAGTATACACTTCCAGGAAGAGCATATTACTTGCTACATTAGTCAGTGAGCTCCTAATTTGACAAATATACAAGACAATGAGAGTGAAGAAAGAATAAAAGGAAAGGCTGTAAACAAACAAAGGTTTGGAAAAAAACACAGGAGAAAATGAACACACAGTCCTGATGAGAAGGTCTAGGGTAATGTTCTGGAAGCAAGGACAAGAACAGAGAACTCAAAGAAAGGAAGAAAGGATGGCAGTAACAAGATCTGGAGCTAAAGTCATTTGTACTGAGTGGCAGAATAACCACAACGGTAATAATGTGAAAGATTACTTTGACTTCTTTCCCTATACACTTTTAAATAAGTAATCATGCAAATCTTGAAACAGACAAGCTCTTCAATTTGCAGCAACCCAAATGTTAATAGAATTTGATTTGTGGAATCACAGAATGGTTTGGGCTGGAAAGGTCCCTAAAGGTCATCTATTTCCAAACTCCCTGCATGGGCAGGGACACCTGCCACAAGACCAAGCTGCTCAAAGCCCCATCCAACCTCACCTTCCCAGGGAAGAGGCATCCACAATTTCTCTGGGCAATCTGTTCCAGTGTCTCAACAGCCTCATAGTGAAGATTTGCTCCTTAATGTCTAACCTAAACCTACCTCCTTCCAGTTTAAAGCCATTATCCCTTGTACTACTGCTACACATGGCCTCACAAAAAGTCCCTCTCCAGCTTTATTGTAGATTGATTTAGATTTGTAATCAGTTACCTATTTATAAGTGTCAGGGATGTAAATATTGATAGGAAATATTTAAGCTAATAAGGTTAAGGAAACTACAATAGAACAAACAGTTGATTATAATATTGATTCAGAATAAATATATGCTTTCAAGAATTGGCAGTCTCACATAAGTAATGACAGATAAGCACCCAGCATTACATAAAGGAATATCTGTAGCATCCCTTTTCAGCACATGCACAAATTCAAAGAGAGAATCAGACTAATTTTCATTAAAATACCCCTGCATGCTGGTTAAAGGCTCAAATCAGTTTGCTCCTTTGATTCCATCTGGGATTCAACACTATACAAATCTGTTGCAAAAAAAGTGCTTTTGCCACAGACTAACTTTTCCAAAATTTCTCAGTGTGCTGGCATTTAAAGGAGAAGCATCGAGTTAAGTTTTGTTCACAATAATGGTCCAACAAAGAAGCAAATTTATTACTTCTACACTAAATCTACATATTCTTTAAACTGCACAACACTTAAAAGTTACATGCCTCTAACAAGTGCAACTTTGCAGACTAGGATTTCACAGAATCATAGAATGTTAAGGGTTGGAAGGGACCTCAAGAGATCATTGAGTCCAACCCCCCTGCCAGGGTAGTGTCACCTAGAGCAGGTCACACAGAAATGCATCCAGGTGGGTTTTGAATGTCTCCAGAGAAGGAGACTCCACAACCTCACCAGGCAGCCTTTTCCAGTGCTCTGCTACCCTCACAGTGAAAAAGCTTCTTCTATAATTACATGGAACCTCCTATGATCCAGCTTGCACACATAAGCCCTTGTCCTGTCATTGGACATCACTGAGAAGAGCCTGACACTCTGACACTCCTGACACTCGCCCTTTACATATTTACACATTTTTACTATAAATGTTTTCTCTTTCTAAATGAAAAATGCTATATTTATTGAACAGAATTTTTTCACAATGTTCTCTAAAAGTTTTATTGTCTGTACAGAACTCTATGCTAACACAGTACCTAATGTAGATCAGATTTTCCATATGCAGATGTTTCTACAGGGCACAAGCCAACATCTGCAGCGTTTCATGCAACAGATGCCCCCATCGCCAAGGAGTAAAAGAGCAGCTACTGAAAATTGGCACCCCACATCAGATGAGAAAACAGAACAGAGCACCTCTTTTTGAAATTGAGGGGACTCTTTTCAGATGGAACCTAGAAAATGAGCCAGAGAGCAAAAATAAATAATTTCAGTGTTGCAAAAAGGTACAATGGCTCTATTGGATCTTCAGTAATCACAAGTGATAAGATTGAGGGGAATGAAGGAAGGAGCAAAGGATACAACACCCAAAGGTTGCTAAAAATACTATAGACTGATTTCTGCTTGTAAACATGATAAATACAAGACTGTTTCCTCTTTGCTTTTCAAACTGCTACTTGTAGTATAAACAACTTTTTCACTCCTGTTAAGATTTTAAGTAACTGTTACTGCAAGAACTGGAGATTTCACTGCAGAACTTTCTTCTCTCTTGAAAGACCATCCATAAAAAAATGACCAACTCCATGTCTCCTCCCCTGACCTCCCACATAGGTTTGGTGACCCCTGAGATCTGTTTTATAGTCATTGTTCTTTTACTGAGGGAGTCCAGCATGGTGTTATCTGAATCACCAGTATAGTAACTTTCAGACCAATAACAATTCTTCAGACTCTTCTTATCCCCACTTCATTTAAAATAGTAAAGTAACAAATAATTTAGAAACATAAATAGAAACTGCTTGCATATTTTAATCGTAACTTTTGCTGAAAAAGCAATCTGACCACACTGAGCAGCAAACTGGGCACTAATATTCCACACAACCATATTGCTATGGGTAAACTTAAAAATAAGTCTCTGCAATGTTCAGATTTCTGCCCTCAATTTCTCTGATGATTTATTATAATTTCTTTTTATAAAAAATATCCAATAATAACTTCTATGGTACATAAAGTATTTTTTATTTACCTACAGTATCTCAGAATAGCCTCAGAAAAGTGTTAATATATTTTTCTTTTTTAAAAAATTAAATATTTTAAAGTAGAAATAATTGTATCACCTCAAAGTTATCTTCTATAGAATTTTCTTGATTAGAAAACCTAAGCCTGTCCACCAACAATGCTGATTACATACTTGAATTCGACCTTATTTTTATCTTGCAGTTTTTACTTGTATTCAGCATCACACTTATTTACCTTCAAAGGTTTATTCCAGTGTAACGGCAAAATATCCAAATTTAATAAATAAAATGTCAGGAACTTTTCAGGAATTGAAATGAAACTAATATGTTACACACATGGACTAAGCTCAGTGTTTGATAAAGAGAGCAATGGTTTCAACAGTGAAACCCTAGCTGCTCACTGACCATAGACAGTATCTTAAATAGAGATGGGATTGATGAGACCCTGGAAAAGAAACTGCATTTGTAAATTCTGAGCTTTGCTGTTAATCAGTTTGGATAGAAAATAATAAGCAACAGGAACTATGTGTACATCATATTGTGAGAAAGATCAGGAAACCATGCCCACTCATTTCTCTCCCAACCCAAACCACCCAGCCTGCAAGTGTGATTTCCTTAACCATGAAAAAACTGCAGCAGAAGGAAGGGCCTGGAAACTTTAAAGACATGGCTCACAAGGCTTTGAAAGGCTTAAACAAATAAAAAAGCTTTTTCTGTCTGGTTGAGAAAGCAAGGGCTTAAGTTTCAAGATATAAACCACAGCCTAGTTGATATGAGGAAGTTTCAGCAGCCTCAGGAAGGTGATGATTTACAGAAAGCGGGACAGGATCCAGGAGAGAAGATGGGGGAGCGGTTCCAATGGCAAACTAGTTTAACCAGTTTCTGATGATGAGGATTTACAGAAAATGCATTGATTAACTGCATTAGGTTACTCCCAATGCACCAAGAAAGCAGCTGCATTATAAAAGAATACAGAAGGCAAACTCAAAGGTGAATTTTCAGAAGGCTGTAGCTTGCAGTACTGCAAACAGTGTTATCTAAGGAGTGTGGCATGCTCCAGAGAGCAGGGCAGTAGATCCCTCAGCCTGAGGTGTGGTTTAATGGATGGTTTAACCCCATCCCACTGCAGGCTGCTGCCAAAGCCCACAAGCTCACCTTTCCTTCCCTCTCCCCCTCTGCTTCTCATCCAGCACCTGCAGGTTCAAGGAATTCCATCAGGAACTACAGTCAATACAGGGAAGGACATGTGCAGTCTGGAACAAGGAGACTGGGAGGCTGCTCCTTTTTTGTGGCAGCTACTGTTAGGTTGGGGTAATTTTGAAACCACAAAATGTGTCAAGTTACTCAACACCTCTGTACCTGAACTTCCACACTGTAAGCATGTATGGAATAACAGGGAGCTTTTCCCTCAACCACTCTGAATAAATAAAAAAACTCTTCTAAATAAAAAGAAGTTGCAATTTAAAGAAGACAACTTTGATTCAAGTGCTCTAAAGTGCTAAGGAATAATTAATAAAGAGAGAGGCAGAGAAAAAAAAACTGGACTGAGGTAAAAGGAAATTTGGGCTCTGAAAGAGCTGAAACTACTTCGACAGCAGTGCTCTGCCGCAGCTTCTGCAGCCACCCTGCCTGTGTGCCATCCATCTCCTCCACATCACCAGCCTCATCTCCATCTTCTGAGCAGAGGGAGTTATGAAAAATCTCTGAATCAAATTAATTTGTAACATTTAGAGAACAGACATTTATATAGTAGTTAAATGTCTTGTTCCATGTGAAAGATCTGTAATGTTTAACAGTCTTAAGATATTGGTGGAATATTTAAAGAAATAAGAGACAGAGATAGCAACAGCTTCATTTCAAAGTAATATTATTCTAACGATAAATTAAATACAAGCTATCATGTAAATATACACTAATGTGCCTCAAAGAGACTTTCATGAGTGCAACCAGCAAAAGTCAAACCAACTTGCCCTAAAACCATATAAATCGATGGCAGCTGGGGTTACCTCTCAGAGTTCCTTGCTTGAAACCCAGTGTTTGTATCTCTCTTTCAAGTACAAAATGTATATGTAATTCATCATGCACATCAGCATCATTAGCAAACTCATAGAAACATGGAATGTTAGGTTGGAAGGGACCTCAAGGATCAACCTGTATTTCAAGCAAGAGTATTTTCCTTGAAAAACACATTGGTTTACATCCAAAATTATTTTTAAACAGAAACGCAAATTAATATTTTAAACATGTGTCAAAGTAATTTAACATGCATGTCTTTCATCTGAAACTCCAACCAAACAAACCTCTAAATTGCTGAACAAGCATTACTATGGGGATCTCCATTTGTAGATCTTACTTTACCCAGCTGTTAACTTTGCCAGGCCTTCATATGATGTCTTCCATGCTGGCTCAATTTAAACATACATATTCACACACACAATGTCCACAAAAACTTTCAATGAAACAATAAATTGCTGTTCATGAGAGCAAAAATCACAGCTTACTGAAGTTTTAGTCATAATGAACAATTATTCCCTGCAGAAGCTCTAACAACTCAATAGTCTGGAGAAGAATCTAAAAATCTGTGGAGAAGATAGTGCTTTTTTTGTTTTGGCTGGGATAAAACTTTTTCCATTTCTGAAAGCTAAAAGCTTTTGGAAATAAGTGCAGTTTGCACATTCCGTGCAGCTTAATTTCCTGAGGATTACACACTGGACATGCTCTAACTGAGGCTGAGAATAGCTTTCTCTGTAGTCACAGATCTCACTGCTCAGACCAAAGCTGGGTCTTTTCCAGCATGCCAGCAGGGAACTTCTCCTGGTCCCTCTCCTTTGGAGACACCATCTCTCCTCCTGACATCAACAAAGGAAAGATGGAAGACAGGACAAGGTAGAAGGAAGAGTGATTGGGGAGAAGTCTGAAAAGAATGATTACTGCTGGAAAGGAAGGCTGATGTTAAATCAGTAGAAAGCTGACAAGTGGGTAAATCAGACTCTGTAAATAAGAGCTAGAATCTGAGCACACCAAAGGAAAGGCTAGATATTGAGCAGGGACTAATAAGAGTAGGAAGACAGATTATTTTAGGAGAAGGGATAGGGAAAAAAACTGAGGCAGACTGGGACTGGAGTCCAGTATAAGACTCAAGCAGCAGACAGAGAGTTGGGATTTCCTGAGCAGTAACTGGGGCAAGAAAAATTTACAGCCCCTCATCTCTGTCACACAAAACTCAAGGTTCACTAAAAAACATAGCTGCAAGCCATCACAGGAAATCAAGGAAAGACTTGGGAGGAAGAAATGAGAAGAGGAGCTGATTAGACAACGACAGGGAAAATATAGTGAAAAGTGACAGTGGAAGAAGCCAGGTAAGGACAAGATGGTATTGAACATAAAGGATGTCAAGCAGGTGAGCCCAGAAGGGCACTCAAGAGCAACCAAATCTCATGGTAAAGAGGGCCCCAACACTCTTCCTCCATCCTTTTGGTATAACTTTGTTCCAAAATCAAATTTTAAGACTACCAAGCTAGTCTTAAATGTAATTAACATAAAACTGCTATAATTGTTACACTGTTCCATATTATTTTACAGAATGGGATTCAGCAGTTGCTCTCCTGTGGGTACAATTTGGGGAAAAGAGCAAGGGCAGATGGAGCTGCAACATTAGAGAAGAAAGCAATTAAGATTTTGAACTGGATCTATTTGACTGATTGTACCCTGTGAAACAAACCCACATAAATTCTGTGCCTAGGACCAGTGGAGGACCCAGAATCAGGCAAATAATTTCTAGTAGACCAGCTGGTGAAGGAAAGGTAGAAGTTGAAGCTTGGATAATTTTATTGCTTATCTCCAAGTCCCTCTGGTACTTTCTGCACTTCAACCCGAAAAAAAAATAAATCAGTGTTTCAGTTTCTTTGCTGTCAACAAACACATGCAAAACTCACTGAGCAAAACACTGCCTGCCACTACATTAATGATCTCTGCTGAATCCAGTGACCTCCTAATACAGTAATTCACTTTATTATCCCAAAGGGTAAAAATAAGGGTTCCAACATTGCCTCATCTTACATAGATGAAAACATCAAATTACATGGAATAATCTGTTTAGAAAGGTTAACTTGCTGTGAAAGCCAAAAGACAAACATCTATAACCCCATGCTACAAAACTACATGCATCATACCTCCACCCTATGGCCCAAACCTCGGCATCCACTAGATGAGCAGTTCCAAGGCTGTGAAGCAGAGTAAAGTTTGTAAAGTCAAAAATATGACTGTTCAGTGATGTGATCAGGCCCATTGGGCACATGCATTAATGATAAAGCCTTTTACAGAAAACATGCTGCACTTCATTGCTGTGGGACATCTGGCTCATTCAGTGGAGAGAACTGAACTGCTCAGCAATGGTAGGGAAAACGGGGCTGATGCTGCCTACCTGATCCCTCACCTGCTTTGTTGTCAACAGCAAAAGGTGTGTGATGAAAGAGGCTGAGACTGCAGGGACAGAAAGCTGTCCTGGTTTGGGCCAGGATAAAGGTGATTTTCTGTCTTGTAGTTTTGCTTTTAGCTAAGTCTCTTGTAAGTAGTTGCGCTTGCCGAAATTAACAGCAAGCTTCTCAGACAGTGTGTGCTTCTGGGACTGATAACACTGCTAGAGACTGGGGTGCAGAGCCAAGGACACTGCTCAGCTCTGAGGAAAACTTTTACCCTCCAGGAGGAAGAAAAAGATCACACCTGCAGCCCTGCTTTGGGGAGGAACAGACAAGATAGATGCCAGAATTGACCAAACAGAGTATTCCATCCCATACACATCATACTCAGTATAAATTTGAGGGATCATGAGGGCCAAGTCATGATTTCCTGCTTCCCTTCCTTCACCCGGCATCCTGGAAGGATCCCGTCTGTTCGCCTGCCTGTGGTCCTGATCCGTGCCAGCCCATATCTGTGTGTTCCTGCCTCCAGCTCCCGACTGCTGCCGACTCCAGGAGTCCAGCCTGGACTTTCCCAGGGCTGCCCTGCAGCCTCGGTGGTGACGTGAGAGTTATTGGGGGAAAAGGGGGGAGGAACGTGGTTTCCATTTTCCTGTATATTTTTATATATTTAGTAATTTTTTCCTATTTATCATTACTGTTTCATTAAAGCTGTGTAGTTTAGTTTCCAACCCATAAGTCTCTCTCCCTTATTCTCTCTCCTTTCTTTATCAAGGAGGAGAGAGAGATTAATAGAGAGCATCTGTTATTCGGTTTAATTGCTGGGCCAGTGTTAAACCATGACAAAAGCCCAGTCCTGTGGTTAGGTAAGCTGAATAGTGCCTCAGAGAACTGAATTTGACTTGTGCCTTCTGGAGCTCCTCAGTGGTCCAGAAAGGCATTTAACCCCAACTTCCTAGTGGAAAACATTTGTTTGAGTGCCTGACTTGAGATTCAGTTTCACTGGTAGTACTAGTGAAGAGTCATGAGTGCAACTGGAATTTGTGGTTTGGAAAGATTAGCTCTACAGTATGCTAAAGCACTGAGATAATGCAGGCCTAGCTGATTCAATCCACACCTTCACAAGCAATGGGTCTTTTTGGTTTTATTTTCTGTGCTTCAACTCCTTTATTATCTCCTAGAAAATGGAGGTTATACCAATTTCTTCTCTCACAAGGATGTTGTGAAATGTAATTACATCTGAAGCACTCAAATACTATCATGATGAGCACTAGAGAAAAAAAAAACATTAGCTAATTAATTCAAAATAGTTTGAATAGTGTTCTGAAAACAAGGTACAAGTCTACAGCTGAAGAAAAAAGTGGAAAGAAAATAGTGGATAGTGGCTCACTAAGTGAACACAATCCATCCTGTCAACTGAAACTGGAGAGGAAGACTACAAAAATATAATCCATAATCACATAATTAATAACTGTACCCAACAGCATGAGAAGGTTGAATTGAGGATATGTGCTTTTGCAAGTTTTGGAGTATTTGAGTCTGTAAGCTTAATTTTCTTTTTCAGCCTTCCATATACAATAGAGATGGCAGATGTACTCAGGCTGAAAAAACGAGAACAATCCTCTCATCACTGTTTAATGAAACATTTACTTTTTAAGGCTACCAGCTGCAGAGAAGGGAAGATGGAAAGTATATACGCTCAAAATTATAGCTCTGTGGTGGAAAACTCTTCTTCCTAAACCTTTCAATTGTCAGAAAATCTGACTCCAGCTTCCACAGTAAAAAATTAATGAACTAAGCTGAAAGCTTCTGTCAAGTCCACAGAAATAGATGTGCAAGTCCTATTATAAAAGGAAAAAGCAGCATCATTGGGAATTCATTGGGAAGTCTGCAGCCAGATTGGAACCAGCCAAATGCCATCCAAGTTAACTGTTGACTACACTCCCATTCACACAAAAAGCTGTTTTGATTAATTTGTCAGGTAAAGGCTCCTTTGCCTCAGAAAATAAATGCAAAAGGCATGTCAGAGAGCAACACCTCAGATTAGGTTCTGTTAATATTGGATGTTACTGCAATGAATGATAGCCTAAATGGAATATCAGTGGGGAAATTCCAGATATTTACACTACAAAAAATTCCAAATGACTAAGAAATAGTTATTGGACTATTACACAACCATGACACAATTGTCACTAACTCAAAAAGCAGTCAATTTTTGAAGCAGCTTGCCAGAGATACAAGTATGCATCCCTTTGTGTTTAAATGTTAATGAAACATACACAGTTGGATCCATTTGTGATAGCTTAAAAATATATAGTTTGGCATTTTCTTAAGCATTTGCTATTACTTGTCCTGTTTTTTATTAAAAATAAAACTACCTTTCTGTGCTGTGCAAAATCTCTGTCTGTAAAATGCAAAACCTTTAAGATATGTAACAAAAAGCATGAAGGAAGAAAGGGATTTACTAGATTACATATCTTTCTTACTAGCATCTGTTTTAGTGCATATTGCAAAGTAAAACATCTTTAATGTACTGTTTGTGTTTGCTAATGACCATCTTTGACTTCCCTGCATTATAAAGAAGAGTCCTCAAAATAAAAAAAATCAATAAAACTTATGCCCACTGTAATAAGCAGGAAACACAATATATCCCTATCCTAAATTATTTAAGCAGGACAGTTTACAATTTATGACATTACCCAGGAAAGAGGCACACAAAGGACGAGTCACATTCTTGAGAATTTTCATGTGTGATGCAGCAATGATTACTTGAAGAGTGGCTGACAAAGTATTTGGAAAGAGTAATCTTTTCAAATCAAATTACATAACTTTAATGTACATAAACATAATCCATTCAGCACTCCAAGCAGAAAAGCAGTATTTATGGCCTAAGCACAAAAAATCTAGAGCTCTAGTTGCTATTCTTAATAGGAAAGCAAACTGGAACAGGGAAGATGAGGGAGGAGGGAAACAGAGATCCTTGAATTCATCTGTCACCTTTTTTGGATCTAAACAGAGTGGTTTCCTCACCTTCTAGCACCAAAACTAGGGACACATTTTCTTGCCTTCATTCAGGGTGTTCACAGCTGAGATATTACTGTTATGTATTGCAGTGCCCAGGGTGGACAGACTCTTTTAAAATTCAAACAGGGGCTATATCTGAAGTGTAACAAACTTATACTGAAAATGACCAAATTCTGTATTTGCTAATGACTTAGGAATTATACAAACTTGAGGGAGGTTTTATAGGAATGGCCAAAGACCAGCTTGGTTCCAAACTTCATGTTCTTCCAAAGCACAGTAAAACTATCACACTACAACAGGAAGATCATAAGAATTCAATACATCCAAACCAGTGCATTCTCCCCACAGAAACAAGCTGAGCTACTTCAAAAAGACATAAACAAACACAAGTATGTTTCTAGAATACACACATTATAGCCTGCGAAGAGCTAACCCAGCATAAAGTGGTTTGGCCAAACTGGTAGTTTATGCTACCAACATCACCTGGAAGTCCATCAATACAACCTATTGCCAAAGCTGCATTAAAATGCAAAACAATGCAAACCTCACCAGAGTGAAATTTGAAGAGTCAAAAATAATGTTTTCTATCTTACAAGTGGACCCCTAAGTGAATGCTATATTATGACAGAGAAGGTATCAACAGTAATTGTAATGCTACATACACCTGATTTGACTTCTGTATTTCTAGTACATGCCATACAAACATTTTTAGGGTTCACAGAGTGGTATTCTTAACAGTTTTGACAAATGGGCTAAGTACAATCTACCTGCAAACCGCTGCAGAGTTCACATGACTTTCTTTCACATGACTTCTTGAGCAATTAATAGATACGGCTTGGGAGTAGTGCAACAGATTTTATCTGATACAAATGAGGAAACAAATAACTTTGCAATAGCTGACACAGGCACTTCAATCCCTCCTCCCTATCCCCAAACCAGATGCACATTTTCTGCTATTGTCTCACTGATAAATTAAAGAAAAAAAAAAAAAAAAGAAAAAAATTGGTAATCTATAAATTGATTTACTTATTTCAAGCATGCAGAAAGTTCTCATCTTTAAAAACAGACATTTTTAAAGAAGCATTAGCAATACAGACAACAATAATACAAGACATACCAGGTAAGTAAATGGTGACACACAGAATACTCAAAGCAAAATCACTGAGTTCTGGCATCAACTGACTATGGAGGGTACCATAATCCAGATTATTTTTTACATGACATCTATGTTAGATTATGCTAATTACTGTGATCATGCTAACTACAGATGAAAATTGAGAGCTAACAGGAACCAGCCAGGAAACAATACATTGTTTTTTGGTGTTTTTTTTAAATTCTATTTGCACACATAAAATACAAAAAAAAAATTAAGTGGGATTTTATAGTTCTGCAGCTTTGCTAAACAGCAAACAGAAGTCATAAATCATGTGGAGTAACTGCTGATTAAGTATTCAATGAAAATTTATTATATTCTTCTTGTGTGAATAATAGGGAGTCAAACAAGGTGTTACATTCACCCCGAGATGTCTGGATAGGTGAACAAATGGTTCTGTGTAATCGCTAGCATGAAATCCCACAGCACAGGAGAAGGGGGGGGCAGTGGGGAATGCCAGTGCCTGCAGATGGCTGAGGTTTCCTTGGGTCCCCTCACCCTCACCCTCATCCACCCCTCTTACACACAAGTCACAAGTGAGGTTTTTAACTACTTTAGCACCAAAAAACTGCAGGTTTTATGAGAAAGAATTCACAGAGACAAATTTTTTTAGCTAGTTTTCAGTTTGTGAAGTTGTGTCTTCATTGTGGAGGAAACTTTTCCCAGACTAACTGGATGTCATTTAAGAGCAACCATCACTACACAGGCAATTCAGCCAACATCAAGGCGAACGCTTCCACTTTTAGCAGAGATAAAACACAAAAAGATAGGTGGCAGAATTAATGAAATTCAGTCATGTGTTACACACCCAGCTAAACAACTCTTAGTTTAACTACTGTAAACCACACACTGTTGTTTTTTTTTTTTAAATCTAAGGCTCAGACAATGAGATTTTTCAAATTTTTAAAGACCTGTTGGGAATATACACTGAGAAGCTCCACGTATTTTAAAACCTTGAAAAATTCTAAAAAGGCATTATTTTTAAAAGGCTTTTCATTATTTTCATGTGCAAAAGAGAAAATTAGTCAACATTTTAGGAAAACAACTTATCATCCCTATGAGCAACCTTTTTATGATTTTATCACAGTGAAAATTCACACAGAACCATCCTGAAGCACTTGAAAATAGGACACAAGAAAATTAAAAAGACAGCTTGGCAAGTCAGCTGCAGTATCACAATTCTTCATTTGCTCTTCCCACTTAGAAACAACTCTCTCATAATCATAATCAATTAATGGCCTTGCCTGCCTACTGGAAATCCAGTGGGCACAAAGTCTGCTCAAAGACTGCATCCAAGCCCTAGTCTATGCATTTTCATAGTGGGGGAGGGGAGCCTCAAGACTGAAAATGTGGAGGTACATTAAATGAAAAAAAGGAACTGAAGATAGGAACTGTTAGAAAACAGGAGTATGGCAAGCCAGATTAGCTGTAATTAATCTCTCCTGGACTTGAAGTAGATCTCTCCAACTGGGATGATTCCACAGGGGTCAAAAGCTTGTGGGGGAAAAAAAATTAAAAAAAATTAAAAGCACAACATAATTAGGAACCAGACAAAAAAAAATTATACTGATCATTAGATAATTACTCAGACAGATGAGCTTACGAAAGACGTTACCACAATTATCACAGTTATCACAGTCACAGGTTTTTCCTCTAATCCTAAACCTAAATCCAATAGATGTTGAGAATGAAATTACTAGCCTGCTTATTTCAGTTATTTTAGAAGAACATATGGCAGAAATTTGTCCTTGCCTAAAATTACTCTTGTATTATGTTCATTATAAACAAACAGACAGGGAATGGCACTGCCAGATGTAGTAAAGGGAATAAGAATCTAAGGACAGGGGTGAGGGAGGGAAAGGCTTCCACCCGTCTCTTTCACATATGGTAACAAAATATCATTTGCTGGAACAGTAAAAATTCATAGTACATCAAGGTCCAGAAGGACTGGCCACAGCTGTGGTGCATGTACCCAGATTAGGAATACATGGGGAAAAAAAAAACAGGAACAGGCACTGAGAAGTGAGAAGTCTGACTCGGATAACCTGATACTGTAAAGCAGATGTGAGGTGAGAAAGAAATGCAGATCCACCAGCATGAAGTATAATAGCACCATATGCACTGACAGACCCATATAATGTCACTGAAGGAGAAAAACCTTTCTGTAGTGAAAGGATGTAAATGTCATTTCACTACAAAAGAAACAAACAAGCTCCATGGGGACTTAGGAGATGTCCCCTCCCATCCCAAGCTCCCCAAAACCCAAAAGAAACGCAACCAAGAACAAAGGAAACAAGAAGCATGTGGGAACTCTGAACTAGAGGTGCTGCCTTAGGTAAGAATGAAAAGCCTTCCACTAAGAAATGAGACACAGTCAGAACCACCAAACAAGGATTAATGTTGATTATATGAAGACAGCTCTGACCAGGTCAGTGTATTTTAATTCTTTACCCATTTGCATCTTTCCTGTTCCAGTATCAAGATTGCAAGGGAAAATATGCTCTACCCAGAGTTCTATTTTTGCATCTGCTTTATCTGTCAGAAAAGGACTGCAAGCTTTCAAAGACAAGAAATTCCACTGGTTCTAGTCCTCAAAATAAAAATGCCATGCAAATAGAAACACTGGAGGTCACCTCTTCATCTAGCTCAAGGAGAATGAAAAATTCAACAGAAAATACTCTGAAGTCTCTAGAGCATTTTGATGGCCAACATAAGAGTAGCTTTAATTCAAAACCACTGTAAGATGAGCTGAATGGGAATTGTTTTCTGAACTATTTAAAAACTTGCTCATTTGCATTAATATGCAAGGACAGAAACAACAAATACAAATTAATTCCTTACCACTGGAAAGTGGAATTCTGATTTTCAACAAGAAGATCAGGCATTTCCAAATCATTAGATGAGTACAGATAATCTAGTGTTGTTTCCCATTTCTGATAAACAGAACAAATAAAAGTACTTATTTATTTATTAAAGCCAGTGTTTTGACTGCTGTGAACTCAGTGAAGTGAGCATGTCATTGAAGTGTTTCCAGATACACAAAAACTGAACTGAAAAATACAGCAGCAAGCCAAGGACTGTACAGAAACACAAGCCAGTTATTCAGGCATCATCATTTTCAGCACATGCAAAAATTCCCAACAGAACAAACACTGATACTGCTCTCTTCTCTAGGAAAAAAAAATAAATGTTAAGATGAAAAGTACCTGTGAACTCCATACTGACAACATCTGCTTCCACTGTCTGCATTTTACATTTTAGGTTTACATTTTAGGTTTGTAAACAAAAGACTTCCACTACTCTTCCCACCTGTAACCTGTTAACATTATCCCAAGCCAACAGTCAAGATTATTTCTCTGGTATCACTATAATAAAATTTTAGCAACAATTCTTTAAGCTCCACTTGCCCCTCAGTTAAACTTACATGCTTCCAGCCTTCAGTTTTTAATAAGCGTTTATCCCTGTGGCTAGAAAGGTCACCTAATTCACTCAGAATACTGACAAGGTGTGAGGCTTACCTCATTCAGAGCCTGCTGATGCAGACCAGGGCCCTGTGCTCACATGCTGAGGTTCTGTGGGAATGGGGAAAGAAGCAAATTTGGGAAAAGTGGTGATGGGAACAAGAGTCAAAAGCAGCCACAGGAAGAAATACTGTCCTTCCTATTGCTTTTGTTCTTTCTGTTATTGGGGCCCTCTGAGGTGAGAGGCACAGGAGGAATTACACCTCCTTTGTTCTCTCTTCTTCCTTGACGCTGTGCTTCATTTCCTTTCCTTTTTTTGTGCTTAAGGTTACAGGAAGGAGAAAGTATTGTTACGGGGAATAAGGAGCCAGAGGTCTGAAACAGGTCTGGATCTATTAAAAAAAGGCAGAGACTAAGAATTATGAAGAAATTAATCAACTGAGACTTAGAATTTCCAGGTATTTTTCTTCTGTTTACAAATACTGATCGTAACTGGAGAGGAAATGGCTTCTACTAGGACAGACAGAATAATCAATTTATTTTTCATTTGGGCCTTTTTATTTGAAACTAATCGAAGACCAGAACAACAGCATTTATAAAAGGTACCCAGAATAACAAAGAACCTTCAGTTGATTTCAAGTCACATGTTACTTACAATACAGGAACTCCCATTTTAGCAGCTTAGTCATAGTGATATTGATCAAAGGCACCTGCAACTGTCTTGGTTGCACATGCACTGTAGTAATTATGCATGCAAATGAGAACATTTTTGCACTTGATCACTATTATAATTACTATTAGCTGAATATACAATCATGGTAACTGTACACACAAATTACACATGCATGCAGTTTTAAAAACCAAGTGTTGCATTCATTATCTCTATTTTGATAATGTCCTATGGAAACACTCTTCCACTGGAAACAATAAAAAGTATTAACTTCTTAAAAGATGTACATTTATTCAACTATCTACTGAACACTAAAAAAATATAACAATCCCGTAATTTTGTTTTCCAAGCTGATATACTGGTGAAATCTCACAAGTGTCATAAGATTTACCAACTTGAAAAGAATAAGACATTCAAACATAGACTCTTATTCCTCATTTTTATATGTATTTATTAACCTGTAGCTTCATTAAGATATTAAAGGATAGGTGATTATCTGAAAAAATATTGATATGATCTTATTTTTAAAAAAGAACTGAGCTAGATTTCCATTAGCTCAATAAAAGTCTAATAGAGATAAGTGGAAATACTTTAATATTTTGGATTTTTATCATCCTAAACACCGAAATATACAGGATTTGAATAAATTTCAGACCAGAAGAGTTGGTGCATTCAAACCCATACAAGGTTTTCTAAGGTACATAAATCAACAACGTGGAAAATATGCTTTCATCTTTCACGCCCAGATTTCAATCCATCCATATTAACATAAGGAACAATTTTGCTAGGGCAAAATCATTTATTATTAAGTATTTCAAAGAATATGACAGAAGTAATAAAATATTTAGATATTGCTGTATTCTGGCAGATCACGGCGTAGTCGTATTGCCTTCAGCTTTTCTACTTTGATTTTTGTTCGCAAGAGTTCTTCTTCCAGTTGCTGCTTTCTTTTTAAACCATCCCTTTTTTCTTGGACATAAAGACCAATTTTTCTTTGATTTTCTAATATTATTTGATGCTCTTCTTTCAGCATTTGTAACATCTGTGGGTCATAACCACACATTGGTCTAAAGCGTTCTCCAACTTCAAGCCTAAAAAACTCATCTCTTCTTGGTACTGGAGAAGGAGACATCATCACTCTCATATCAACTGAAGATACTGATGTTGAAGGAGACCTTTCCATAATATGCACCAGCTGGTGTTCTTCCTCTTGTTCTATGTTCTCGTTTTGCTGTGAGTCTATAATCAAAGAAGGAGGAGGTTTGACATCCTCTTCTGACTGCAAGTCCATCATCACTGCTGCAGGATGGTGATCCAACATTGCCTGTGGTGAACTGGTACCAGCAATTGTTTCTTTATCGATACTAGCACTAGAACACACAAAATCATATTTAAATAATCCATTAAAAACTCTTATTAAAAGGTGTAGCTGTAAGCAACCAAAGCTTTATTTCAAATGCTACTCTTTGCTATCTATGCCTGGGATTCTGCTTCATTGCATGAAGCCTCCTTCTTTCCACCAGCCCTGTCTGACTCAGATGCTACAACTGCAAAGGTAGAAAGAGAACTATCCCAGAAGGCCCTTCAGGAACAGGATAAGCAAGAAGGGCTATTAGTGACAAATGAGAATAAAAACAAAGCAAGTGATGTAAGTAACAGTTTATATAATACATGTGACTTTAAAATGACATACATTCAGACTGAGTGGACTACAGCAGAAATACTTTCATGCCCCCAACTTATCCATCTCCTGTTCTTATACATTCACTGGTTTTGATTCATGCATTCAGCTATTTTGGGATCTTTTATGTAAAGCAATCACTGCATAAAATTACACAAAAAGCCTTGGGAGAAGAAAGCAGAGCTCAAATTATGTCCTTGGCAGTACACGAGGGAATCAAACTAATCCTTGCTCCTTCTCTTTGAATTGGTCATCTCAGTATTTTTCTGAAGCTTCAGGAACAGACACAGAAATGTCTCCATTAAGAACTCTGCTTTTTTTTTTTTGCAAGTACAACACCCACTTGACTCAGCGGCCTTTGTGTAAATCCCTGAGTCAGCAGCATCTCAATCCATGATTTGACATTACATTGGTTTTGATGATAATAATGGCTCAAGCTGCTCCTGCCACTTGTCTACCACCAGTTGTGTTTGAAACCTTATACTTCTGCACATCACTCATTTATTCAAGTAATACTTTTTAAGCCAGGGCAGCTTCTTGATGTATTTTACAGTACAGATCTACAAAGAATACTTTCAGAATGAGTGGGAAGGCAGTATAGTTCAACAAGGGAACAGGAATATATTAACTTGGTATTGATACCAAAGAGAGTGCACAATCATGGCCATGACTCTCTAAAACAGGGCCTACATCTGTTGGTTGCAGATATGAGACATTCTCCAGCCCCTGAAGAACTGAGTTGCTGCAAGCAGCTAGAGGCAGCAAGTAGATCCATGCTTAATGTATTGTTCATGGATGCTCTCAACTCTGGAGGACCTGATTTGCTGTCTATTAAATTAGGAGGTGGGAGGAGTATAGGTTTTAAATTCCTTGTTAGCCTTACAATGCACAAATTGAGAAACGGTATCTGATCATTAAAGCACTGTCTTGGTTAGCAGGAGATGTATGTTCAAATTCCCAGAAGAGAAGGAAAAATGCAATTTGTACATTCTACTTCTTGTATAAATGCACTAATTCTTTAATCAAAAGGTGGCACATTCATCTCTTCCACATCTCCCACAGAAAACACTTGGTTGAAAAGAAATAAACAGTCATGGTTGTGATTTCCTGGTCTACGCTGCCATCCATTAACATGAAACTGCAATTTCTAGAATAAAAGCATGAAAGCTTCTCATTACTCAATTGTAAAACTGTTCAGCAGGGTCAAGTCAATGTATTTTCCAAAAATTAATTCTGTCAACCACCTAAACTATTTTAGCTAAAGATTTTTTGTTCTGAAGTCTACACAAAACAGGCACTGAAAATAGACTTTTCATTTACTCAAAGAAAATGCCAGAATAATCTTAATTCTACTGGCTGTTACCTGAGCTGCCTATACAGCATCAGTTATATCACCTTACTCCCTCCTACTCGTGCCACAAAGCTTCTCCTTTTCCTAAAACCCTATTTCTCACATTCCTTTTATGCCTCTCACTGAGCATCAAGTATTATCCTGCACATAAATTTTCACTTGTTTTCCCCAGTGCTGACTGTAATTCTGGGTTTCACCCTTTCCACAACCACAGCTTATAACACAGCTTCCCTCCTCCTTATTTACTGGCTCCAGGCCAGCTTCTAGCCTGAGAAAAGTGGAAACAACCAGCAGGAGAAGCAGGTCATTCTGACAAAAGTAAACAGCAAAAAGAGAAAGTGAGAGAGGTTAAAGAAAAGAAAACATAGTAAGATTTAGTCTAATACAAACTAGAGGCTCCAAACAGCAAAAAATCCATCTCTTAAACAGTATAATAAAGGCAGAACTAGAAAACCATCAAACTCTTCAGGTAACTGACAAGGCACTTTTTTTTTTTTTTTCCCTTAGAGCCAGTCTCTTAAGAGGAAAACAATTAGGCAGCAAAGAGAGAAAGAAGGAATTGAGAAACAAAAGAGCTGCCTGTATGGTGGTTATTAATGTTGTTTCTGACAGCTTGACTGAAAGACAGACAAACAACAGTTACCACAACTGGGGGGTGGTGTTTATAACCCTGCAGGCACTCATGATTCACCAGGTTTTGTTTAATCACAGCGAGCTAGAAATTGCTTAAAGGTGCAATCAAGAATTTGGATTCATTATAAGTTGTATTTCCCTACTACAAAACCTAAGCCATGTCCTGGAAAGTTAAAACTAATACAGGGTTTTGAAAATTAGGGTAAAATGCAACTCAGACTTAAAATCAGAACTATGAAATAAGCACAACTTTGGAGAGGGGAAAAAATAATAATTTAAATTATATTCTTTTCCTTCAGCATACAGTGTATTGGCTGCTCCTAGGAACATCCATTTTGGGTAAGGAGTAATCAAGTCAGTGTTCCCAGAGCCACAAGGGACTGCAAAAAATGTTTAAATTATAGGAGACAAACTATAGAGATCATTAGCTCTTAATCATTTGAGAAAAGCGTCAGTGCTTTTTATAAGCCGATCTACAAACCAAAGTTCTCACACTATTTTTTTTTTTCCTTATAAAAGTTGGTAGTCAAGACACTGCAACCTTTATTAGTGCAATTAAAAGCCTTGTTTTGTTCCAGAGAATTCTTTGGAACAGTTCCTCCAGGGGCATTCACCAGGAGCAGCAGCGCAGCCCAGTTGCTTCAGACTTCTTTACGCAAAGGACCCACAACAGCGTATTTTTAGAGCATCTGGCATGTTGGGATTTAGACAATTGTTACCATTCAGTTCAACCAGTGGCACCCTGAATCCAATTCAGAGTGTGTGCACATGCCAGCTTTTCTTAGAGTGTCATGCTGCTGCACTGACTATCAGTATATCTGCTTGAAATATAGAAAGTTTGTTTCCCATTAATCTGCTTGGGAAAATAAGAAAAATCAGAGCTTTCTTAAAGTTGCTAAGGAGTTATCTGACTTTTTTTACCCTCCTCCCTAGCTTAGTTTTTTTATCTGGAAGAACCAAAACCTGACCCAGGCATTTTTTGATCCCTCAAGGACCAATACAGAACCAGCAGAGTGTTGCAAGTCAGATATGAGGGGCATTAGCCAGCTGTGGGAGAAAGCCTGCATACTGCCTGCCTGTATTATGTCTGGCTCAAATCTAGACAGCATGTCTCACTTACTGAGCAGCAGGGAAAAAAAAAAAAAAAAAAAAAAAAAAAAAAAAAAAAAAAAAAAAAAAAAAAAAAGAAAAAAGCTACAAAAAAAGAAAACTTCTAGTACTGTACCTCTCACTTTCTCTCTGTATTTAAACTACCTAACATTAGATACATAACTGCCTGGAGTTTAGACTGCAATTAGCTTTGCTCCAGCTTCAGGGAATCATCATCAATGCAAGAAAAGTATAATTTAAAAAAACATTTGCACTCACAAAGGCACTGTGCTGTAGGGAGTCAAATTTGTTTGTTAAAGGACTGTGATCAGTTAAACCATAGCATGCAAATATGAGAGTAAATGAAAGAAAAAAAGGTGTATGATTAAGGTTTCTTAGCTCTGTGAACTAACTTTCTTTAAAATCCTATATAAACTGGTAATAGTTCCATATGTTGCAAAATTACTGCAGTATTACCTTAAATGGAGGAGAATAGCCATCACTTTGTCAGTGCTTGAATAATCTGCCTATTAAAAGGTAGGGGAGGGGTAGAGGCTGGAGCTTCTATTTCTCTTTGATTCTCTCTTAACCCTCACTTTGCAGAGTATGACAAAGACTCTGAAACGGGCTTTGAAAGAGAGCTGAAAAAACGAATGCAGTGCTAAGTCACCGTAAAGCATCCCATAAAACAAAAGCAATAGTATTTTGCCATTGTTCCCTGTTCGGGGATTTTCTCTGATAAACGTTTCCTGTAGGAGCCTGAACACAAGCAAAGCGTTACAGAGCAGATAGGAGGCGCCATCATTTTCATTCAGTAACAAAATAAAAAGAATCGTCTCACCTTTGAACACCGCTCCTGTCTCTTAAACACACATTGGAAATCTGTGGAATCATCTCCACAACTTTCTTGGTTGGCTCGGAAATGCTGCTTTTACAATCTGAGTGAGTCTCCTTTTGCTGCAATAGCTCCTGTTTGGCATATTCTTTGAGCCTCTTGTACAGCGTGCGCAGGCCCTGTGCAGTACGAGGAGGGCGATCTACTCCGATGGCATTGTAGTTATCAGCTATGATATCCCAGCATTTGTTTTTTTCCACTATTACAGAATGCTTATTGGTATGTTCCTCCAGAATTTTAACGTACGGCTTCACGAGTTTTAGCAAATCGAGCTTTTCAGATAAGGTAAAATTAGAAGATCTGGCCTTCCCAACCATTGTTAGCTTTGAATTAAGGAAGCCGTTTCTGAAGCCACCATGCAGTCCCTAGCTCTGCTCAGCTCTTTTTCACAAACAGAAAAAGATCAGGCTTAACTAGGCTAGTCTCATTTAGGCCCACGCCTACAAGGGAGGGTTTATTAAAATTCCTTCAGCTTAAGCTGACGCAGGTTCAGGAAATCTGCTTAAGCCAAGCCTGACCTACATAAGGCTTCAGACTGAAGAAGACGAGAAGAAACAAGCAAAATACACTTTTGTATGCACAGACCAGACATACACTGGAATTAAAAACATAAAGGTTTAAAGATTAGCACATTACCCAGCTAAAAATTACCTAATTTAGCTTGAGTAACAAGCTCTGACACATCTCCCTAGCTCTCTCACACGTCTCTCAAACTGAAACCGCGCTGGAGATGATTTTACGTGTACCCGTGTCCCCCTCAAAAGCAACAACTGCTTTGTGAAAGGCCGTGCGCCTTTCGGGGGCCGGGGGGCGGTGTGTGTATCCATCTCCCCGGCCAGCGCCAGCGCCAGCCCCCGCCCGCCGCGCTGCCCGCGCCATTTGCATAGTGCCGGTCCTGCTGCCCGCCGGGGCGGCCCAGCCTCCCTCCCTCCCTCCCGCCGGGGCGGCCAGGCCCAGCCTCCCTCCTGCCGCCTCGGCCAGGCCCAGCGGCGAGCGGGCAGCAAGGCCTGGCCTCGCTCGGCAGCCCGCTCCAGCCACCGACACGGGGGCTTCTTAAAGAGGCCGCTGCGCTCGGCGGCCGAGCCTCCAGCGCCGGCTGGAATAGCGGCACCAGGCCCGCCAGCAGCCCCCGGTGCCGCCGCTGAATCGCCTTGTTCGTAGAAGCTGGGCCCGCGGCTGTGCCCTACGGAACCGCGCCGGGCTGACAGCGCCGGTGCCGGCGCCCTGGGGTCCGGCGGGACTGGGAAATGGCACCGTGGAGCGCCGCGGGTGCAGGCAGTCGTGGGGGATTGACCCAGTGCGGGAGAGTCTCTGCATACTGGGATTGTCCGCATGTCCACCAGGAAACAACCTACTTGTAATAATACTCCCCGGCTTTCCTTCGGGATAAAAATCCGATTATTATTATTATTATTAACAAGATATGCGTGCACTTCTGTTTGCTCGAAAACGTATCACCTTAAACCGAGTTTTCACATAAAAATGCACGCACGGGCTTTACATTTCTGTGGTCTAAACTAAATCGAGAAATCGCATAAAGGGAAAAACCTGCAGATGCAAGGAAAGGTGCTTTCAAATACAAAAAGCAAAGACTAAGTTTGAAAAACGACGCACAGGACTGAAAGAGTCCGGAGGGTGGAAACAAACAGCGTTTGAGTTAGTGGCAACTGCTTCTCGAGCTTAACATGTTCAGCCTTGAAAACAAGGGAGCCTGGAAGGGGGGTGAAGAGAAACCTAATTATAGTTTGAAATATCTTAAGGCTATAAAGATCTAGGTACAAACTTGTTTGCTCCAAGGGAAAAAAAAAAAGACACAAGCTGCATTCAAAACAAGAAATTCAAATAAACAAAGGGGTATTTTTAACTGCTAAAAATCAATTAGCAGGTAGAATAATATGCATGTTCAGAACCGTTTCTGAGACTTGGCTTGTCCCTACTACCTAACAAGATTGTGACCAGTCCACTTTGCTGAAATTGCTTTCAAGCCCAGATTAAATAAAGCATTTACAGCCTGAAGCCCATTACACTAGAATTTAAGAAACAAAAATACTCCTATGGTTAGAAGCACTGTACGGAAACCATCACTTTTAAACACCGAATCCTTTCCTGCTTCTCCAAACTTGCTCTTTATCAGTACTCAGGGTAGAAGGATGGTGGTCTGCATTTTTTAAATTGATGCAATTGGTTACTCCTCATTAACTTAAAAAAAAAAAAACACCAACAAACAAATATGCCTCACATAGTGAGCACTGAATCCCATGCAAGCCTACATTGCACCCTCTGATGCTGAAGCAGTTGTGCAGCACTCAGTCTCGACTTTTTAGTGACAAAAAGAAAAGTCAGTGTTAGGTTGTGTGACTGAAGGCTCCTCCCCACAGACACAAAAGAGCACAGATGAACAGTGTCACGCAGAGGAACTCCAATTACCCGAATGAAAGAAACTCAGCCCTGGGTTTGACTGCTCCCAAGGCTGCCAGAAACACGAGCAGCCCCCGGGGGCCGGGGGTGAGACCCAGGCAGGCGAGTCCATGAGAGAGGCTCTGTCCATCACCCAGCAGACTGGAGGGGGTTACTGCCCACTGGGTCACAATGAGGTGCCAGGAACTGTATTTTGGGATTGCAGAAGGCATAGTACAATATATTTACAGGAAGAACCAAAGGAAAGAAGGGGCAGAGATGGAAGTGGTTTGTGACAGAATAAGCATACAAGACAATACTGAAGAAAAAAAGGCATTAAAAAGGCCAGGTGCATGTAAACAAATGGCTTCTCAGTACAGTTGTCCAGCCATGCCTTGCACCTGATCATTGCCATTTGTCCTATCGTGGTGTTAAACTACACTTGTAGCTATTTTCCTGGATGAGGGGAATCCCTACTCCGTGTGCATGACTGTGCATGGAAGCAAACAGCTGAACACTGGAGTTTTAACGCAGGTCATAGGGGCAGCAGTAGGCAGAGAGGCCAGAACCCATGCATATTGCCTGGGTACATTGGCCAGTCTGTGATTGAAGGCAAACACTAACCCGGAATAGCCAGTCTGGGTCAGATGCTGGAAAGACCAGCAAGTCTGAGACTTGGCAGCTTGAGGGACCAGGACACCTGGGAACCAGTCACTGGTAAGGTGATACATCCAAAACAGCTACCAGAGAGACCCAATGCAGCGTTGTGAGGCAACTGGGAGACCAGGGATCAGGTACTGTGCAGAATAAGAGTCTAAAGGCCACTTGATGGAGGGATCCATATTGCATATGTATGTATTTTCCACATGCAGGCTTTCATCCCAGAAGACAAAGGATAAGGCCATTGGTGCTGCTTGTGTTTGCATGAGTGCTGCATTTTATGCAGGGTTGTATAGAAACGTATAGCAAGTACACATGTGCCTCTTGAGAATACTCCCTCAGCCTTACTGCAAGCTGGACCTGACCACAGGGAGCTGCAGCCATCTCCTCTATACTGGGCTACCAGATGCAGCAACTCCTAATGTAGACCTATTCAAACTTGTATTACTATACCGTCTTACTGCTTACTGCTACTAGAGGGACCAAGTTTCCACACTAAAACAATTATAGCAAAATATTTCTACAAAGATTTCTTCTGAGTAAGTGCCTGAAGGAATCAGTCTGAATTGCATATTATTCTGCAGGAATGTAAAATAACCCTTGTTTAAAAAAAAAAAAAAAAAAAAAAAGCTGGCTACCAACCAAGATTTTTTCATTCTTTTTTTCCCCCCTTTTTAAAAATAGTTATGCTCATCAGCCTAAGGTCATATCAGTACTTGGATGAGAAATTACAGAAGGTGAGAAGCCTGCATATTAATGTTGCATATAGCCTTCTTTGAGTCACAACAATAGGTGTAGTTCCAAGACAATTACAGAAAAAGAAATGTTGCAGTCCACCCACACCTTTCACCAACACTAGCACTTCTGCAACCCAATGCACAGCCAGTTCAGGGTGATGATACAACTACAGACTTGGTCAAATTTTATTTTTTTTTCCCAAGCACAGAGTTAATCCCAGAATCACAATATTACTGAGGCTGGAAAAAACCTCCAAGATCATCAAGTCCAGCCTATGACCTAACACCACCACATCAGCTAGACCATGGCACTCAGTTCCACATCCAGTCTTTCCTTAAGCACCTCCAGGGATGGTGACTCTACCACTTCATTGGGCAGCCCATTTCAATGCCTGATATTCAACCTAAACTCTTCCTGTCACTTGTTGCCTGGAAGAAGAGCCTGATCCAGGCTCCTTTCAGGTAGTTGTAAATAGTGATAAGGTCCCCCCTGAGTCTCCTCCACACTAAACCCCAACTTCCTCAGCCTCTCCTTATAAGACCTTCATCCTAGTCCCTTCACCTTAGTTGAATAATAAATCAACATAAATGTGGGATACTGCCAAATCAGAGATTTCTGCCTGCCCCCAACCAAGGCACTCACAAAACTTCTGAGTAAGTAAGATCAGGGAACTGATTTTTCTGCAAATTAATCAACTTTTCTGAGCTGGGTTAATTTTAGCCACCAGCTGATCCAGCATGCTACAGGACAAATAACTTGCTGAAAATAAATTGCAAAATCTTTTTCTGATGCTACCTGGATCATTTTAGGAAAATGGTTTGTAATGCATCCTACAAAACCTTGTATTGGCATAGCTGAGGGGACAAGCCACAGGTAGAGGGGAAGAAATAGCCATACATGCACCCATCACATGACTTCACTGCCTTTTACACCTCCTATTTTAATCCTGTGTGCAAGATGCAGCTCATTTTTCCTTTATATTTTCAATGTGAAATCCACTGAACTACTTGGAATTCTGAAAGGAAAAAAGTGTTCAGTTCAGCAAGGTTTTTGTATTTACTTGATTCTTTCCTTTTAAAAAAGCCAAAGAGATGCTTCCCAATTTAAATGCTCAAGTGGATAAAATCTTCCTATTTGGAAGTTCATGAAAATAGGAGCTGTAAGAGTATCTCAGAGTGTTTTTCTAATGATGCATAGGGTTAAAACGTGCTAACAGAGGAACAATGAAGTGTCCAGGCAGGATGTTGCCAGGCAGAATGTGGCCAGGCAGGGCATTGTTAGTCAGGATACCTCTAATTTATTGCAAGGGCAAACGGGAGGTGCTGCTGATAAGCTTAGAGAAACGCCAGACTCAAGTAGTTCTGGTTTGCTGCATTCAGCATTTCTCAGCAAAGTGCAAAAATTCAAGGCCCATGGTTATAAGTAAATTGTGAAGAAGACTTGAAGCCTTCCTTCCAACCACCCTCGCCCACAACCACCAGGAGACTGTGCATGCAGAGATGGGTGGAATCTTGTAACTTTTGGGAGATTATTTGAATAACCCGGCTTCTTGTATGGAAATGTAATACACATGTATTATTTGTAAGGATAAAAGTGTAACCAAATAACCAAGTGGGTGTTCGGAGGAGCAGTCCCCCATGTACCCAGCACTATAATAAAGAATAACTTTGCTTAATAGTCTCAGTCTCTGTGGCTGTTGAGTTATCCTGACTTTGTAGGCTTCACTGGAAAAGAAAATTAGCATGATTATTCAAAAACCAAGCAACAGCTAGCTCCTTGCTAAGGTTGCAGGATTCCAGCACTTGGGAAATAAGGCTCAAAACTACAGGCAACAGATAAATTAATGGTTTTGCTGTGGAAAAGTCTAGAATTTATTATACAAATGGTGCATCCTGAAGAGCCATCAAGAGATGAATGAATCACAGCTACCACACAGTTAAAGATTACGGTAGTCAAATGACTATGAACTGCTGAAAAAAGCTCAATGGGTGCAAATTTTACAAGTGACAGATATGTGTCATAGCCAGTTACTGCATCATGTGGCCTGTGTAAATTTAGGCACATTATGAGACAGAACACACTTTGAAGGAGAATGTCTTAAATCAGGGGAGAACCTTGGATGGAGGAAGAGGAAGGATCCTTTGTCATACAGAACTCAGGAGGAATTTCTCCATAACAGACTTAATAAAATTTTAAAATAAAAAAAAAATGGGGGGGAGGGAGAAAAATCACTCTAAGGTACATGATTCAAAGACAAAAAAAAACATTCAGAGAATTAAAGAATAAACATCTTTTGAAAGATGTAATTTCAATCAGACAGCAGACTTGCATTTTTAAGGGAATGGCACTGATTTAAGTGATTCAGACTGGCACCTCCTGGTGCAAAAAATATCAAATCAACTGATAAAGTATTGCTATACTCTGTGAAGGTGTTCTGCCCAAAAAGTGGTAGAGTGGTAGCCCCAGAATAAGTCTGAAGGACAGCCTTTCTTATTTACTAACATGAAAGCAAACTAGCTGGATTTAGCATTTGCAATCACCTAGGAGCCTGAAAATCAAAACGAGAACAATTGCCAGACCTGAATCAAAGCTGAAGTGAAACCCTGACACCCCAGTGCTTATAAGAACCTGTAAGATTTGGTAGCCCAGATGGGCTATGTTACACATCACCAAGTATACTGGGGTATACTGGCAGCAGAAACATTTGCTAAGTATTGAGGCAGTTGCTCACTCTTGCAAATGAATTTGGCAGCTGCAGGAGATGTCTTGAGAGTGTCTGTAGATAGCAGCAGTAAGGGCTGCAGAAGTTCCATTAGGTCATCACACAGTCCTCTCTATTGACACAACAGCAAGGCAGTGCCAAGTCATTCGATCTGCCCATCTTAAGAGACTGCTGCAGCAAAGGGTAGCTGGGAATGTTTTTGACTCCTAAGGGCTCTCACAGGGGCAGTTGTTTCAACATTAATCTCCAAGATTAAGAGTTGCAGGCTTTATTCATTATGGAGAGGGCTGAAGATGACAAAGCTTTGGGAGCCAAAAGCTGCAAGATGACTTCACCTGAAAGCTACTGTGCTTAAATACAGTCTCTCCAGACTTTTTATAAAGCAGTTTTAAATCATTTCTATTTCAAACAGCTCTCTCATTTAACTCACTCTTTTCTTGTCTTCATCAACACTTTAACCATCAGTTTTGCACTTTCTTGTCCTTACTCCTGCTGTACTCTGAACCCCTCAGACTACTTCTTTCTCTTCTACTGCACAATTATTTCTAAACCTTTCTACAACCCTGCCCTGCTCTGGCAGTGGGGAGAACAAGGAGAAGTTTTACATTTTATTTCTGCATGTATTTCTGCCATCACCATCCAGCACATATTAACTTCTAACAACTTAACAGAGCTTGAAACTGCTGCAAGAACAAAGGTGCATGTATGTCCTGACAAGCACAGAAACACAGAAATTAAGGATGTAATTATTACCTTTCAACCACTCATTGAAACTTGCCTGAATTACACATGGCCTACTCCAGAGCACCCATCAGCTAAAATTTCAAGCATAAAAAGTACATACACTTCCATCCCCTCTGCTGATATAGGACACTCTCTCAACATTTAGCCCACTGACATAGGAAAAATATGCCATATGCCAAATTTTAAAGAATTTATCTTCATCTCAGTCTGACAATCCCAGGCCCACACATTCAGAACTACCTGTAAGTATCCTTAAAAATTAATTTGGTTTAAAGGTACAAGATTCTAAATTCTAATACTAAATGACTATACATCATGCATTAGCTCTTCATTCTACAAGTCATATCCTTAGAAAAAGAAAAGCTAAAAGCATAGTTCTTACTCTTTACAAGTTCAGGAGTGCATCTAGTTTTTAATACATGCTTGTATTCCTTCTCTGATCTTCCAGACAAGCTTGCTAATGACTGATCAGAAGAAGCTAAGAAATCTAGAAAGATCTGAAGGTCTAATTCCGTCAATCTTTTGCTTAAATTCTTAAATCTTCATTAGCAAGATAGTCTCTAGATCCCATCTTTTCATAGATATTACAGTATGGGAGACTGTGCTTTTAAATACTAACCTCAGAATAATTACCCATGCACTATCCCCTGCATTTGCTATAGAAGCAGCTTTCTTATTCTAATTTTGCTCAGCAGGTATTTTGAGGCTAGTGAGATAACTATCTTAGTATATACCTTGTTGATTTTAGTGAAAGTCATATTGTGACAAAGCTTCTGTTTCAGAGAAAAACTTAGGGCCCAGAGCCAAAACCTGGGACTGAACTCTAGTTGTGCTGGCATGGCAACAAAGGGAATTCAAACAATGAGCAAAGCCACAGAAAGATTTGGTGACTATCTTTGGAGGGATGCAGGCCAAGTCTGTAATAGTAGTCATGATACCTCAAAAAAACCCTAATGGCTACATTCTCTCCATCTTCTCTTAAATGTACCTTCATATCTTTTTGACACAGGAGAACTGGGGAAGAAAAAAAACAAACCCACAAATAAATCCCACACCCCAAAATAGAACTTTCCAAAGGGTGGGAGAGTAGAAAAACATCTGAGAAATTTAGAATAGCTCTTTTGCCCATCTTCACTCCTTACACACACACACAGCCTGATAATAAATCTCAATTATCAAGAAAATAAGAAACTATATGTACAACTTCCCTCAGTATGTAGGAAGAAACTGAATTATGACTTCTAAACCTGAACCTTGAAAATAGTCTCTATACAGAGTAATTCCCAAGTCTCCCATTTTTAAAGTTAGATAATTCCATTTTCTATATATCACAGACTATTTGCCATGTATGTGCATGCAGCTACCACAAGCTAAATTATAACTGTATTGGGACAGTATGTTGTTCATTTCCCAGCACATCTCTCACCACCCCTTGGAAAGGGGACTCTGCTTTCTACCTACAGTTTTAAAATTAGGTTTTTGTCTCTGCATTAAAAAAAACAAACAAACAAACAAAAGCAAGCAAGCATATTTAAGTTTGGGGTTTTTTGTTTACAAATTTTAATTTTCAGTAACTTAGAAAGTTACAGAAAAACACCGAAATTATTATCTTTACATGCAACACAGCTTTCTGCAACAGTGGATATATCACTACTCAAGTGTAAAGAACACAGCAGTTTACTTTTCTTTTTTTTGTAAAAAATGATAGCTATTCAATAGGCAAATTACTACTGCAAAACCTTCACTTTAGTATCTCAAACTTTTTGGAAAATGTTGAATATCATACATCTAATATATAGTCTTTTTATTTTCTGGCCATTTAACACCCTTCTGAATTCTGGTTTTCTTCCCCTCTCCTTCATTATCTCCATCAGTTCAAACAGACATATCAGAGCACACTTAACTAGGGCAAATGAAATGTATGTTTCACTGTCAGTTCACTGCTCTTTTCTGAAATGTGTGAATATCCTGGTTATATCACCTATCATTACATGAAGCCTAATTATTCACATGACAGCAAGATATGATCATATCAGACTATAAATTATATTGTACTAACTGTGAAAATATCACACCAGAATTATTAAAGTCTGGATTAGTTTTACAGGAGTCTATTATATTGCATTGCAGATGGCCACCCAGTTCAGTAAAGCAGTTTTGCAGTCCCTGAATGTTATACAGTATGGGACTTTTGGTGGTGCCAAGTTCCTTCTTCCCATCTCATTCTTGGTTCCTATCTCCCATGACCTATTTTACTACTCAGCAGGTAGGGAGCCCAAATTCAAGATGAATAACACTGCTTAGGGATGTTAACTTCTTCAACAGGCTCATCTCTCACCTAAGTACACTATATTCTTTTGCTTGCTTTCAATCTATAGCAACTAATTCCATGTTACCTATTGCTACAATCCAATAAGGGTTTCTCCACTGACAGACTTTAAAGTAGTTGGGAATTCACAGCTGCTGTATTTGGTGCTTCTGTATACAGAAACAGAAGCCCCTGAGGACAGTGTACTGCTCAGTGTGTGGTTCTGGTCACTGTGACAGAGAAGGTAATGAATCTATATAGGAAGAGGAAGGCAAAAAACCAAAGCCAACTTTCAAAACCACAAAGAGTCATGAGAACAAGCAATGTCAGCCTAAAGAAATTCTCATATATTTGTTTGGTTTTGGTTTTCTGTTGTTTGTTTTGGTTTGGTTGCTCTTTTAAAAAAGTCTTGAAGAGCTTTGACCACTTCAAGATTCCAGAAGCAAAGTTATTTTGCTAAAATGCTGTTCTCTGCTTTGCTGCTGTACCATCTCCACACATAATTGTCAACAGTACATGACCACAGCCAAAGGGAAACCTGAGTGTGCAGGATCAGCTGGAGAAATGCTAGGGAAGGTCTTAATGCCAGCAGCAGAGTAGAACACCTCACATCCCAAGGAAGAGCACCAAGCAAAAGGTGTGATGCTCAGGAGATGCCAGAGAGCCCCAAAGCTGCAGACTAGAAAACACAAGCCACCTAGGACTCAATATTATCACAGAAGTCTCAGTGAAAATTCTACTTGCAACACACTGAGTGCTGTGCAGTGGAGTCCTGGTGGAGTACCAGTAGGTGACAATGTGTATGTATAGCTATCATGGTTGATTTATAAGTGTGCAGTTCTGGAACCAGTGTCAGATCAAGATATGGACAGTTTCTCTGCCAGTACATTTACATCAATCTAGTTTTCTTAACCAGTCCCATCTCCTCAAATTAACTGATCAAACAGGTACAGAGGACACCTAAACAGTAAAAAAACCTACCCTGAATTTAGAAACAACTTGTCTATTCACTATTATAGTGTTCTGTCTATAGCACTGCAGGGAGAAGGGGGCCATTTTAAATCATAAAGAGATAGCAAAGTAATTTCATACTATTTTGAATAAGAAATTATAATTAAAATTTACAAACTTGTAAAATCTATCTTGCAAACAATGCAGTGATATAGTTATTTGCACTCAGGCATCCAGTAAGGTGGACTTAGTAATTATGAAGAGCTACAGATGTTTACTCAGTATCTTTTATGCAAAGACTTAACTGCTTTACCAGCTGTTCAGAAAAAACATTTGAGAGGCCCACTGAGGTTCAGCTATACATGCAACACCACCACTAAAATAGACAGATGACAAAAATACTCCTGACTGTAATCTTTTCCAATTTAGTCTGTGAAGTGTAGCAATACAAGTGAATGCAATAATAAGTTTCATTATGAGATCTCCAGTCTCAGCATTTTTGGGTGTGTTGTATAGAAACAAAAAGTAGGCAGATAGACTTCAATTGGACAATATTACAAATCCTGAAAAATAACTATTTTGAATCCTTAGACTAAAAGCAATAGGCAGTTGATTGGTACTGTCATAACTGAATGAAAAGTGGATTTCCTCTTGTAATACTCAAATTAATTGGTTAAGAGTGATTTTATTAATACTTATCACCACTTGATATCTGGACTAACCTGTAAAAATGTTACAAAAACTGAAGGAGAGAGAAAATGTTCCTATTACGAAAATAAAACTGATTTATATTACCAGAGTCTAAACCTAATAGACCAATGTACTGAGGAAACATTAACATTCCACATAAGATACGAGAAAATACATTCTAAAATACATGCAAATGATAAATGCATTTAATATCACAGGCATGAAAAACATTCAGAAACCTGCCAAGACATACAAGGAGAACACATTAACCCTGTTACGAAATACGCTTACAATCTGTCTTCATTGTTAGCTCAAAGGTAGCATTTGAGTATGACTTCTGACAAAATTAATCTTAGAGGATGCATTAACAGATGTTAATGATGACAAAGTACTCCTTAACCAAAAACAAAACAGGAGGTGAGATGCAACAGAATAAATCTCCAGATCCAGCTTTCCTGTTCATCTACATCAGGCTGAAACAATGAAATCTCAGTCCAATACAGGTGAAAGAGCAATTAATTTCCACACATCATATAGTAAGCTCCAAGGAAAAAACATTTTCTTAGATTAAAAATACCAGCAAGTTGCAAACTCAAATAATAAACATAAATTCATTATATATGCTTTATATAAATAAAAATACAATTGTTAAAAATGTTAAGTTGAAGATGCAATGTAGGCAAAAAACTCAGTTTTGGACAAGATGGCTTAATAGCAACACAGAGGAAATACTTAAGTAAGTGTAGTTCAGAGATCTGCCCATCCATTTTTTCTTCAATTTCAAATTGTTTGTTTTGGGTTTTTTTTATTTTTGCTTATAGGTCCTCAGAACATAACAAGAACAAGTAGAAACCAAGCACTTTTAGGACCTGCAATAATATCCTTCCAAACAGATTTCTTATTTTGTTCTCAATTAGTGTTAGATAGTTTAGAAATGTTGAAGTTAACTAATTTTAAAGAGCATGCAGACTTATCTGATATAATTCTCTGGAGGCATATGAGAAAAAGCATTAATGATAATGTCAAATAAATTACCTCCCCTCCACATATCCATTGCCAGTGTCAACAAGTACTACATTCTGAATACAAAACAAAGGTACCAAAGAGATAGCCATGTTCTTTGCCTCTTAAAAACAAAGAAACACCGATTCAAAAAGCAATGAAGTTCATTTTCCTAAAAAGGTATTTTTTGGAAATACATAATTTTCCAGTATTCTCAACTCATAATAATGATTATTTAACTCCTAGTGAACAGCATGCTCAGTATCTTACAGTTCAAACTGTCTTAAAATTACAACACTTAGGTAAGTTTCACTCAACAACAGATGCTACAATCTTACTAAAACATCTTTAGAAGTATCTGGTCTCATAGAATGTCAAAGTCCCTTAGACTTTACTTTTGTTAGTGAAATTTCAGGAACATGCTTATTTTGAAAAGAAGCCTAGAAAAACAAGTATTTTTTAAGATAGATATGCTATAACTTTAAGGCTGATGCTATCTTATCAAATCCTTTATTGTCTACTCCAGGAAATTAACACAATGCGTCAGATAAGTTTCTTAGAAAGAATGTTCAGCATTTTCAGGGCTGGGTTTCAGAAAGATTAGCTCTATGAAGAGTACAGTTGTCCAATGGCTCACAGGTGTTTCACAAGAATCTGGGGTATTTATTTACACATTCCACTGCTGCACTGGAAACCCAAACACAGCAGCTCTGAGCATGAAATAAAGCTAACATGGTTTATCATCTGCATTTAATGATATGCAAACAATAAACCAAAATAATGCATACACGCAGACTTATTCAATCTTAAAATTATTTTCATGCCCCTTTAACAGAGGTCTTTGGCTGCAGAGAGTGGCAGTCAGATATAATTTCATTACAATATTAATAATAATAAAAAACCCAAACTCACTCTGGCTTACACAACTGGTTTCCATTACTTCTGAATTTCATACCAAAAACTGCTTTAACAAAACAGTTTCACTTCACACTACAAAGTAAGTTCTGATTTACACAGTCTATGTAATTGCTACATTAACTGTAATGAATTGCAGACAAAAATGATGTAAAGGGCAGAAGTTGTCGTGGAAAATCTAAATCATTAAGAATCATAGAATGGTTTGGGTTGGAAGGGACCTTAAAGACCATCTAGTTCCAACCCCCCTGCAAGGGGACACACACCTTCCACTATATATCAGGTTGCTCAAGGCCCCATCCAACCTGGCCTTGAATGCTTCCAGGGAGGGGACATCCACAAGTTCCCTGGATAACCTGTGCCAGTGTCTCACCACCCTCACAGGAAAGAATTTCTTCCTATGTCTAATCTAAATCTCCCCTCTTAAAGTTTTAAACCATTGCCCCTTGTCCTCTCACTACAAACCTGTGCAAAAAGCCCTACCCCAGCTTTCTTGTAGGCCCCCTTAAGATACTGTACAGCCATTATAAGGTCACCTCAGAGCCTCCTGTTCTCTAGGCTGAACAACCCTAACTTCCTCAGCCTGTCTTTCAGAAGAAATTACTCTAAGATCACAATGTCCAGCTGTCACCATGTCCCCCCTCAATTAAATGAAACATATTTACCAATATCTGCATCACCCTGTCCACTAGAGTATGTCCTGAAGTGCTTTATCTACATGTTTTTTAAATGCTTCTAGGAACGATATCTTTTCTACTTTACAACATTTTATCTAGGGTAGGCTGCTGATTTCATAGATTATTTTGTAAAGAAATCCACTACTTATCTTTTAAGTACACTGCTAGATCAAACTAGCAAATAAATTTTTGGATATATATTAGGACCACTCAAACAACTTGTCCCCTACACAATGAAAATTTTCTGTAAGCATGACCTTCATCAGAAGAACTGCAAATTACAGCATGCAGCAGATAAAAACAAAAGCCATAAGGTCAGAAGGACTTAAGATAGAGGAGGCTGATTTTTCCTACATGAGCTCTGCCAAACAGAATACATATACTCTGGGTCACAAAATATGATAAAGGCAATATGTTCTCAGGGCTGTCACAGGGACTGATCAATCCTCATTTTCTAGGGGTGAAAGCCAACAAGAGACAATGGGAAGGGCTCTGAATAGCACCTTATAGAATGACATGGGGAGTTGCTGCCTACTGAGGTCTGAAACTCACAAGATGCTAAAAAGCATCTGGAGATTGCACAAGGCTTATAATGAGATTTTTTTAAGGAAAAAAAAAATAGGACAAGCAAAAGGGTCATATGAAGGTGTTCCAGGGAGAAATAAGCACAGGGAAGTAGAAGGGAAAAAGCAGTCCCACCTTTAAACAGGTGACTGGTCAGTATGTGTGTCCAGCAAGACACTGCACTCTATTGCCACAATCTGTCCCATCTTCTTACTAAACTGCATTTCTAAATATTTTCCAGTGTGAAGGGACTCCATTCTGCATGCATAAGTGTGTATGGAAGTGAACCTGCCAGTAGCTGTAGCACACAAAGGTCACAGGTAACTGATGTGCCATCAAGCAGAGAGGCCAAAGCCCATGCATACTGCCTGGGTACATATGCCAGTGTGTGATGACTAGAAAACACCAAGATGGATTAGCTGGCAAGTAGGATAAGATACTTAGGAGCCAAGTAGTGGAGTAGTCACGAGACTAGCCCAAGTACTGTACAGACCAGTGGGTCTGAGAGTTGGCTACTGGAGTGACCAGGAAGTCCAAGCTGGACTCTCTGACCTGGAGAGATCAGGACATCTGGGTGTTGATTACTGGCAAGCCAAGCTACCAGGGAGATGTGCTTGTATGTATGCATCTCTTCTTGTGCACCCGGGAGACAAGTGGATGCAGGAGCCCACCAGTAAGTAAACCAAGTGTGTAAGGCCAGTTACTGGAGGGAGCTATAGTGTGTTTTTACCTGTGGGAGCACAAGTCTGAGTACCAACAACTGGACTGGGAGCTGTGGGCAACCTGTTCAGTGTCTCACCACCTACACAGGAAAGAATTTCTTCCTGTGTCTAATTTAAATCTCCCCTCTTCAAGTTTTAAACCACTGCCCCTTGTCCTCTCACTACAAACCTGTGCAAAAAGCCCTACCCCCAGCTTTCTTGTAGGCCCCCTTCAGATATTGGAAAGCTGCTCGAAGTTTACCTTGGAGCCTCCTTTTCTCCAGGCTGAACAACCCCAACTTCTATAGCCTGTCTTCACAGCAGAGGTGCTCCAGCCCTCTGAGCATCTTATGGGCTCTACTCTGGATATGTTCCAGGAACTCTACATCCTTCTTATGCTGGGGACCCCAGAACTGGACTTCCATCCCACAGGGTTTGAAACCCAGTTCAAGTGCAATGCTTTCAAGATGCACTCACTTCCTGAAGTCAGGTGTTCAGCTTTGTTCACAAAACACAGAATATGTCTATGGTCAGGGCACACAGAGAGTGGGAAATGAAGACACTCAACTCCACAGCAAAGTGCATTTGCTAGAGTTCAGACACCAGTACCTTTGCAGTGCTTACTATCTAGCTTTTAGAAGTAATATTCATTACCACGGTTAACAATGAATAAGCACACACACAAATAACAGAGCCAGTTCTGCTCTGATGCTACACTGCAGTTCACAACCCATGCTTGAACCTTGACTGCCTCTTGAAGACACTGAAGAAAAAACCAGCTCAGAACTTGCACTGAAAAAAAGAAACCCTCATGAATTCAGAATAACACAAAGCCAGTCCAAACAGTAAGCATTCTTTGCATGACACCAACAAGGTCTCCAAATTACAACACTTCTCTGCTATTTAGGGCATCCCAACACTCATTTTGATATTATTTTGGATTAAAGTGAGTTGGCTGCAATAGAAGACACACCATAAGAGCAGCACTTCCAACTGGCTTCTAAAACACACTTTTTTTTTTTCATTTTCTTTTTAAAAAAATCATTTAACATTTTTTTCTCTCACTCTCTATCCAGTAGAACACCAAAGAACACCATTGCATGAACCTTACATTAGTATTTCATAAAATCTTAGTAAGTTAGCCTATAATTCCTAAGTTTTTAAATTCTCTTACATGGGAGTAAGTAATAAAGAGCATCTTACCAGCTTTTGGCGTACTTAGTGCTTTCATTTCCAGCTTCATACACTTATTAATGTTGAAGCATGGTTTTGTGGACTTTACTTTTCCAGCTGACTCCACAGATGGTGTAAAATTTGCATGGTGATTCTGGCCATGTATTTTAGAATGCAATGAAGCACCTTCCTCTTTCTCATCTATCTGCAAAAGAAAAACAAGTTCATGATAGTGTTTCCTTCATGCAGCTGAAGACAAATGAAGAGTGAGAAAAAGGGATCTTAATAGATACTAATTCTCATAATCAAACTACATAAATATGTACATCCCCACACATATATATGCATGCCAGTCTTCACAACAAAAAGTGCAGGCACAGAACACCAAATACCAGTTGCACAAATAGTTTATAAATTGAACAGAAGTATCTGTGGATAAAATCAATGAAAACTGTGATGCTTTCATTTGGTAGATATCAAAAGGCTTCAGAGAAAGTTCTTTGTGGCAAAATTGCAACTCTACGAACTGACATTTCATTACAAAGTATCTTTGGTTTCTTTAACTGCTTTTGCCACAGCATTTCAGTCATATCAATCCAACAAAGCTCACACCAAGGTGCAATCCATACCTCAGCTAATGTATGAGATTTGTATTTGTGTTCAATACCGATTACTTCTATTTATTTGAAAACCACTTTTTTGCATCCACTTCACAGAGTGAAAGAAATTCACCTGAGAAGCAAAATCAAATGTAGTAAGAGCAAAGGTAAATTCTACTCTGAACAGTCTGATTATCTAGGCAGAAATTGTTTGTGGTGAGCTCACATGCTCCGTTTTAGTAACAATACTGTAAAAGCATATGCTTTTTAGTACACTGCTCAGTTTACCTCCTTTAATTTCATTTCTTTGTCCATCTCATTTGTTTCATTCTTGAGACAAACTGTGATACTTTTTCCTGGTGGTATAAACCTTGGTTTTTTGGCCACATTTCCTAGCACTTGACTTGGAGCTGCTGATCGCCGCATGTTTAGCTGTACTGCTCTGGAGAGTGGAGAGGAAGGAAGGAAGCAGATAAAGACAACTGTAGTTAGAACAGGCTTTAAATATAAAAATACATCCCTAGATAACAATATAAGCACTATTAAAAAGGCATTTAAAAATTCAAATAACAATCTTAATCTGCAAGCATAATACAATTTAAGAAATATTGTCACAGTGGATTGTCTAAGTACCAAAAAAGATCAACTGCTGCAGTGACATCTCCATTTTCATTTGAAAAACCAATAATGCAGTTCTCAATAGTAAGAAATGCTCTGGAGATACACAGTATAGGGATGCTTAACAACCACCATTTTATGAAACGAAAGACAATTTGAAACTGAACTGACTATTCTAAAAAATTAAAACAATTTTGAAAAGCCCATTATAAGTGCATAATGAATGTTGAGGGTATGCTTCATACTCAAGAGTAGTATTTTGCATTAAATATTCAATTACATCTTGTGGATATTTAATAGTCATTTATATTAATCATTCAGATTATAAGATTAGAAGTTAGCAGAAAATTATCTCCACATCACAGTGGAGATTATCACCCGATGTTATGTCCACTTAAACAGTGGAATGAACATATTGCAGGTTTTACCTCAAAATACAAGACCATTATTCCTCTACACAGCCTCAGGATGAAACCAATCACACATCAATGTTACTATGACAAAACATAGTTGCAACTACTACAATAATGAGTTATAATCTTAATACTTCAAAGTAGTTGAAACAAACAAGAAAATTCCAATAGCATAATCCAGCAGGTGGAATGATGAAAACAACCATGGTACAGCAATTTACAGAACATAGTTTCACAGAATAACAGAACTGTCTCAGTTGGAAAAGGCCTCTTAACGTCACTGAGTCCATTACCATCAACCCAGAATAAAACACCATGCCCACTAGAAAGTGTCCTAAAGTGCCACCTCTACATGTTTTTTTCATACCTCCAGGGATGGTGATTCCACCACTTCCCTGGACAGCCCTTCCCAGTGCCTGACTACACTTTCAGTAAAGAAATTTCTCCTAATGTCAAGTCTAAACCTCCCCTGGTGCAGCTTTAGGACACTCCTTCTAGTCCTATCACTATACACTTGGGAGGAGAGGCCAACCCCTACCTTACTACAACCTCATTTCAGGTAGTTGTAGAGAGCAATGTCTCCCCTCAGACTCCTCCAAACTAAGCATTCCCAATTCTCTCAGCCTCTCTTCATAGGTCTTGTTCTCTAGATCCTTCACCAGCTTGGGTGCTCTCCTCTGGACTTGCTCCAGCAACTGAATGTCCTTCTTGTAGTGAGGCGCCCAGAACTGAACACAGTACCTGAGGTTCCCTCTTCACCAGTGCTGAGTACAGGGGCACAATCGCTTCCCTATTCCTGCTGGCCACACTGTTTCTGATTTTGGTTTACTTCTCCATTCATATGTGTACTGTTCATTTTGATTGACACCCTCTCCCCAACTATTAGGTAAAAATACACAATAGCATGGATTGCATACACAAACCTCTTTACCATCTGGGAAGCACCTTTGCATCCCATTGCAACAGCCTATCTGTTTCTGAACTTTTTTGACACTATTCTGCACTCCAGTGGCTTACTACGGGACAACAACCTTTCCTTCCAAGATCTGCACAGAAGTAGCAACAAACTACTATCAAAATAATCGGCAAACACGGAGACACTAATGTGAATATCACTGTCTCCTTCATAGCTGAACAAGTAGCATACATATGATGCTGTTACGGGGCAGAAACCTTAATGGCAAAATGACCTGAACAGTGGTCATTTCCATTGTGGCTGTTATTAAAAATACAAAGAAAAGGGGCTCTGGATGCATCAACAGCAGTTCATGTAAGTTATGCCTACCTGACAACAATTTTAGCATTTGAACTCTAGTTAACCCCATGCAATGAGGGAGTAGTTTGTTTACTGCAACACCAATAACTACAATGTAAACAACGGAGGGTCACTGGGAAAGCTGCAGAGATGTCAGCACTGATCAAAGATGATCAGACTATGAGTGACAGCACTGACCACAGCTACCTTCAGGTGCTGGGTGAATTTGAATGAGTTTACCCAGTTCCAGAATGCATGGGTGACACTTGTGTAGATAACCCAGGTCACTCCACAGCTCTACATAAGGACTACACATAGCAAAGCTGAACTGCTACAAAACTCTGCCCACTTTAGAGCTTGTCACATCTCCCATGGAACACAGGAGTTATGCAATGCAGAAATTCCATGTAGTTGTGATTAAAGCGTTTTGATTTCTAAATCTATTTGAACTTTGCACTGTCATTTTGTCTTAAACCACAAGAGCAGACTCATTAGCAGATTTGAAATTAGTAAGAAATGTAAAGATATGACCCTTGATAACTCAAGAACTTCACTCCTGTTAAATTTAAGAGCATGTAAGAATTTTACCAACACTATCTACTTGCAACTACAAAAGACATTTGGGGTTTGGTGTTTTTAAAATGTAATGCTGCTTCCAGCAATACATCTGTCTTCAAAACATACACTTTTATGAAATATAATAAAACCATGAAGCAATAATAAAATATTTATATCTTGCATCTCTACTATACCAAAAAAAAGGCCATTAACGACATGCAACAAATGCTAGATCTTTTATATGTGATCACAGTATATGTGGCAAGGAAAAAGAATAGATCTACATTACACCTAAATCAACTGACAACCAAACATTCCCTTTCCTCAAGGAAAGCCACCAGTATGTTGAATCATACCATTAGGTATGGTTGCAGGGCAACATCTGGAGGTAATGAGAAAAGCACTGCTCCTGCCTTTAATTAGCAACCTAGCTTAAGCAAATTAAGTGCACCATGAAACCAAAGCCTAAAACATCTCATGAATGCACCTGGGTTTGCAAGCACTGAATTCCATAGTGGTTTTCTCCTCAAAGGCATCTTAACAGCTGCATCAGAATTAAATACGTATACAAAGAATATTTCAAAGTCTTACACATTCAAATCCGTACAGGAGGCATAGAGTCCTGTTAAATCACAGCATCACAGAATGTTTATGTTGGAAGAGATCTCCAAGATCAGCCAGTCCAACCTTTGGCCATCACCATAACCTAACTACTAAACCATGTCCTTAAGGCTTTTTAAATGCCTCCAGGGATGGTGGCACTGCCCTGGACAGGCCATTCCAATGCTTGACAACGCTTTCAGTGAAAAAAGTATTTCCTAAAATCCAGCCTAAATCTCCCCTGGTGCCGCTTCCATCCATTCCCTCTGGTCCTATCACAGTTCACTAAGGAGAAGAGGCTGTTCCCCTCCTCCCTCCAACTTCCCTTGAAGTAGTTGAAGAGAGCCATAAGGTCTCCTCTCAGCCTCCTTTTCTCCAGACTGAACACCCCCAGCTCCCTCATCCACTCTTCATAGGACTTAGGCCCTTCATGAGCTTTGTTGCCCTTCTCTGGTCACTCTCCAGCACTTCTCTGTCCCTCTTAAAGTGAGGTGCCCAGAACTGAACAGAGCACTCAGGATGTGGCCTCATCAGAGCTGAGTACACAGGGACGATCACCTCCCTACTCCTGCTGGCCACAGTGTTCCCAATGCAAGCCAGGATGCCACTGGCCTTCTTGGCCACCTGCACACACTGCCGACTGTCAACCAATACCACCAGGTCCCTCTCCAAGGGAAAATCAGTTACATCACTCATCTTGACACAAACCTACCAGGCCTGCTCTCTCGAACGTTTGAAGAGACTTTCCTTGGTCAAATGCCAAACGAGGTTTTTGCAGACAATTAAAAAAATTCGGGGCAGGATTAACTTGTGCTCAGACAGAATTAAACTGTAGGCAGCCACTGCATCCCTTTAAATAGCAATACGGGGGTAAAGTCAGTCCAAATACGTAGTAACGGTAAAGAATTTGGGAGCAGGTTCAAAAACCGATGTGATCAGAATCGCTAATTATCAGAATCGCAACTCCCCAGCCCAGCCCGCCCCAGCCACCCGGTAACGGCCGCAGAGGGGCTGCGTCCCTCCCTGCGGGCAAGCACCGGGGTGAGGCGAGGCCAGGGGCCTTTCCGCCCGCTTGCCCGCCACCGGCAGCACCTCAACCCTCCCAGCCCCACCTCAGTGCCTCGGTTTTCCGGGCCCTACCTGTGCCGCCGACGGGGCGGCCACTGGGACACTCACTCAATGGTCCCGCTGCTGCTGGAGCACTCGCTCCCTCACTCAATGGTCCCGCCGACGGATCCCGTCAGCCGGCGGGAGGGGACACGCACGCGCCATGCGCAACACCCCCCTTCACCCCCCTCCCCCGCGTAACCTCAATTGCGCCTGCGCTGCGCCCCCCCCCCCCCCCCTCGGTGGTCCGTGCTGGGGCCGTTGAAAGTGGGGCATGCGCGGAGCTCTGTGCCACACTCAGCGTGGCGGAGAGGTTCTGCCCCCTGTCGCGCAGCCGCCAAGCAAAAGCGGCCGTCAAGCAAAACTTCCCGCCAAAGTAACCGCCATTTCCCGATAGCGCCGGTGGTGGACGGGGTGAGTGCGGGGCTGCGGGCGCCGTGAGGGCCACGGTCGGGGTCCGGGGTCAGCGGGAGGCTGTGCGGAGGCAGGCCAGGGGGCCGCTGGCGTTTGTGCAGGGGCTTCACCGTTTGCCCGAGGAGCTTCGCCGCTGACAGGCCTGGCGGTGGCACGGGCAGCCCCCGGGCCCGGCTGGTGGAGTCTTTTCCATCCTGGTGAGAAGGTGTATGGGTGGTGGGGGTGTCTGCGTCGTTAGGTGCGGTGGCTTGGCCACCTTGCACCTTGCTGCTCCAGGTGTTTGCAGGCCAGTTTTGTTCTCTGTGAGTAACATCCTTGTTTACACCTGAAGAGCCGAGCCAGGCATGACCCAGGGGCCTCCCTGCCACCTGTGTGAAATCCCCCCTTCCCCTCAGGAGCCGCTGAGGAGAGCGCTTCTCACCTCGGTCTTGCTTCTGTGCACCGGAGTCCAGCCCTTCTGACCTTAAGAGGTTCTCTGTGAGCCCTATGTCTTGTATCACTCCATTTTGAGTAGGTTTTGCAGCGAAACAAGTGGAAGCATTATGTAAAAATCGGGTGTGTCAAAGAAGCTCTGTTTTTTGGGGGGTAGTTCTGATTCAAATTTAGAAAATAACGGGTTAAAACGTAGAAAACCGGGAGTAGAGAGAGTCTAGTCACAGATAAGAGGAACTAACTTTGTTTAGGTAAGCGTTAAGCCGGACTTGTATTGTCCACAAGGATCACTCCTGGCACGGTCCGTAACTATGAATATTTTATATTTTGTTTGTGAGGAAATATTAGCCACTGCGCACACACGTCTTACAAATTACAAAAGTAACCAGGCTTATGGTTTCAACGAAATACAATGGTTTATTTCAGGGAAAAAATAGCATCACGTTTGAAAGGAGTCTTAGGAAGGAGTTAATAGAGGGAGAGAAACAGGGAAAACAGGTTTTTGAGCAAATTAATCCCCCAGTGGAAGGGCTATTAAGAAAGAAAGAGAACGACTGCCGTTTGTCTTTCCTCCGGCTGCCGGTGTCTGTCTCTTGTCACTGATGCTCTGCTGCTCCTTGGTGCCGCTTCCTGTTGTCTTCCGTCCTCTTCCGTTCACTTCTCATTTTTTCCCCTTTTTCCTTTGAGTTTTATCTAGTAAGAAGTTCCTTCTTTTCATCAATTATTTCCAGAGATTGCGAGTTGGTAAACGCGGGTCTTCGCTTTGTATTCAGGTTTCCTTGAATTCTTGTATTTGCTGCCAATTTGCGTTACCAGTCCGGCAGCTTATCAGGAGCCGTTCTGATTAGCATTATATCTTTTTAGTCCTGACAAAGGAGGGGGGTCTGCTGGTGAGATCAGTTTGTCTTTAGACACAGCAAACTATGCCGGCGCCGACTCATGCTGGCTTGGATGTGATTTTGCTGATTCAAGAGGCATTTTTTAAATTTCAACGTATCCACATTACAACTCCCAAAAAAAGAACCAGCGAAAGCAGTTCTGCTGTCTGGAGCCCTGCCAACTCAGCAAAGGTGAAAAGGGCACCCTGAGGAAGACTTGGAGCCTTCCTCCAAAAGACCCCTGCCTGCGACCACCAGGGTACAGTGCACATGTGGAGATGAGTGGAAACTTATGTTAATGGATGATTTGAATAACCTCGCTTCTTGTATGCATATGCATGTTTCTGTAAGCATATGTATAGTTTTGAGTGATAAATAGCTGCCTGCATTTAGCTGCGGTGTGCAGGTTAGGAGGAGGGATCCCCCTGGCACCCAGCACTGCAGCCAACATCCAGCTTTATCACCTTTCCTGGGTGGGCAGGTTTGTTTCCACACATCAGTTCCCACTAGAGATGTGTGCCTTAAGTTAATTTCATATGTCATACTAGTTATTATAGAAGCTTTTGTTAGTTAAGTTAGTGTTTCACATCAGTGTAAAGCTGGTATTTTGCTATCCATTCATTCTTACTGTCCTCTAGACCCTTTTTTTTAATATGAATGTTGATGAGACTCCAGAATGTTCCATCCGCAGGGAGCTGAGCTGGGGGAGTAGCTCTTCAGCAGCCTTAGTCACAAACACTGTGCTTTTTCTTTTCTTTCTTCACTGGCTGAAGTTGTTCATGCCATTTCTTACCTCACTTTCACAGTCACTGGAGCTTTTGCCAAGACATCTAAAAGAAGATCTAGCACAGGAAATCAGTGATGCAGGTGTATAGTTTGTTGTCTGAGCCAGCTCAAGAAAGGGACTTAGGAGAAGGAAGTAGAGTGAGACTAGGAGGACATAAATTCCTGGATAAGTGGGCTTGGGCTACTGTAGGACAGCTGTCAAAGTTTTGGTTGTTTGGGGTTTTTTTCTCCAGTTTAGTCTTAAAATAGGTCAGTTACCCAGTGTGATGCATTAAGTTACTGTAGAAACAACTTGTGCTGTCATAGCTGAAAGGGTAGACTGCTGCTTTTGTTTTTAATGCTGGCTTACAGTAACTGGCAGAGTGGTGCAAGGCACGCTAAAACATTGCTTCTGTTTAAAGTACACTGTATCTTTATGTATCTTCACTGTATCTTCAGCAGAAGCTGAAGTGATACTGCGTTTTAATGTCACCACAACCCTGGGCCCTGCATAGGTGTTGTTCTTCCAGACACGTGGCACTTTTGGAAATGCTGTCTTAGTGATACTCATCTGTAGTTCTGTTGTGAGTCATTCCAGCCCTTCAAGCAGTGATGCTTTGTTTTGTGACATAGAAAAGAAACAGATTTTAAAAATCTGTTTAAAAATCTGAAACTATGATAAACTAAAAAATGCAAGTTACTAATCTGATCAGAGTGTCCTAATTTTTACCATGGAATAGCTTTGATTAGTTCCAGATATTTAGCAAGCTATCCAGTTATTTTGTGGGGAACTACATCCAATCTGTGTTCTCCTGGCACTCTCCACTTGAACTCTAGTTTTGGTTGGTTCTTCACATATATATATATTTGTTGCACTTCATTTGTCAAGCACAATTTCCTGTATTCTGGTAGACTTCAAACTTATTAAAATATGTCAAAGAGTGTCTTGAAGAGTTAGTGCTCAAGGGTCAGAAATGTGTGCGCAAAATGTAGTTTACAGCATCCGCAGTTTTCTTAGACCAGTGAAGCCGAAAAAGGCCAAGCAAAACTGTTTAGAGACAGAGTTTTAAGTCTTTAAACAGCAGAGGTATTTATTTTCGGATCCGGGGAACTCCCAGCTCGCACTGGACAAAGAGTTTCAAGGGTTAAGGGAAAGGGTTAGTGTATTTATACAGTAAAAGGGGAGATTACAACATAGTTACATTCTCAATTCTTGCTGACTTCATTCTATTGTTACAAGGCGATATCAGACCCTAGCCATAACTTTCTTCTTATCTGTCGGTGGTGACATCTTTATGTTCTTCTTGTGTGGATGTTCACATCCTTTGGTGCCCAGCTGGCACCTAAGTGGCCTTGGCAGTGTCTTGTTTTAAGAACAAGACTTGTTTTTAAAAAAAGACTTACACTTTTAATTATCTCCGAGATAGAAGTTAATCCCGTTAGGACCTTGTATTGGTTACATTGTTCTAGTGGGAAAACGACATGTCTCAGCTGCTTTGTTTACTTCTTTCTCAGTTTAACCCCTAATTCTACTAGTTATGAATACAAATTCATTAGCATATATTACAAGTCTTAATTCTACATAAAGTAAATTCACACAAACAGCTCGGCCTGATCCACTCTCCTTACAGGAGTTAATCCTGTCAGGATCTTTTCTCTTTCTCACCAGAAACCACAGCACAGCAAAAATACAGTTTTGTTGTACCTTATATCTCTATTAAAGTTTTTTTAAAAGCTGTATCCACTGGGAGCTACCAAGCCAAATCAGGTTTTTAAGCTCACAGTTGAAATTGCAGCATGTACACAAGCTGTTTAACAGTCCTCCAGCATAAACTGACTGTATGTTTCAATGTCTTCATCAGTATTGGGAACGAGTACTTGGCTTTCCATCCTGCTACTGATAATTACTATTGTTCTCCCCTAAATAAACTTTTCATTGTGGTGCTTGCTGTCATTGCAGTCACAATATTGATGCAGACATAATGCTCATTTTGTTCATGCTGGACTAGCAAAGTTCTGAATTTTCTGTCTTTGCAGGAGACCTGTAAAAATATACAAGGAAACCACAGTGTAACAAGAATTCTTTATCATCTTGGGAATACTCTGTTTCTTGATCAGACTCTTTGAAGATACAGAATGTCCCCACTGTGGTCAGAGGAACAGCATGTCCCAAATACATATAAATTTAGTTTCTCTGTATTGTTGATGGCAAAGTAGTCACGGGAGCACAAAGCTAAATGCAGCCTGTGAAATCTGCCTGGGACCCTGACAGGAGCCTGTGGGGATTGCACTCTGCTGCTGTGGCAGCACTGTCACTAGGTCACTCAGCCAGGATGTGTCCCAGATAATCTGAAGCTAGCTCAGGCATCTCTGCAACCCATGGTGTGTGTTGGCTGTGTGAGAAACATGCCAGTAGAAACAAAACCATATATGTGGATATATATATATATATGGATATCATATAGCAAATCACGCATTTTGTGTTTGGGCAATAGACATGCTTGCTTGTGCGTGTGTTATGTCTGCTTTCATTACAGGATTTGTTAATTCTAATCTTATCAGCTTTCATAGTCAGTGAAGATATGCTTTGATACTCAGATACATAACATCGCCTAAATTCCAGATTTATATTGTATTCATAAAGAAGACTTGCAAAGTTCTCTCCCTGTAGAGCAAAATTTGACATTAGTCCTTAGAGATGCGTATTGTTCTTATACAGTTCTGACTGATACTCTCTTTGAATGCAGTACTGCAAGTGCCAGATACCAAATTAAGGGATTTAAGTGATGACATTCCTTTTTTGTTTTGTTTTAAGTGAGCAACATCAGAGCAGTGTTACCTGTTAATATCATGAACTTGAGACTGTGATAGTTTTGTTTTATAAATGAACTGCATATCATACTCCAATAAGGCCATGTATGAAAGTAGAGAGTACTTATAAGAAAATATAAGAAACTTTAATCTTTTTAGGGAATACCATTTTACCAGATTTCAGTTGCTGCTTTTCAGTAATACTGAGTTTTGTTATCTTCAGTCTTACAAATAAGACTGTATGGCTTCAAAATTAAATGGCAGCAGGGTGGGGCTTTTTGTGATAAGTATCTGCATTAGTAATAATTGAGAAACTGACTATTTTTTTCCCCTTCCCAGCCTGGCCAGATCTTGTGCTGAATTGTAGGTTTTACAGTAGTTTGCTTTGGAAGAAAGTTTTGGTTTAATGTGCTGTTAGAACACCTGTTCAGCAGCTATCTGGTTATACTTGGTGAGTTAGCAAACACTACTGAGCCTTTTTCCTTCTAATTTTTCTCATAGGCCTTATAAAGCAGTGAAGAGAAACTGAAAGAAGTAAGCAGTGCACATCTTGCTAATCAGAAAACTGTTTCAGAATTATTTGGACAAGCTGTGTATATATGGAGTAAGGTCTTAAAAGGTAGGGTGTCTTTTATTTAGAAAAACTCCTAACTAATGAAAATCGCTTTTGTGAGTCTCAATTGGGTTACAAAAGTAACTTTGTATGTTAAGGAGGAATGTGAAGCCTGAAACATATTCTTTTGTGTTCTCTTGAGTCTCCCCAGATTTTATTAGGATTTTCATTATAGGATTTTGATGAAGGCAGATTGGCTGCTAGTTCTTCCCAAAACTTCCAAATCCATTTAAAGGCTACTCAGTTTTAGAAAGTAGGACATGTAGAAGAAGACAGCAGCTCCTCATGATTTCAAAGTGAGCTGCAGTTCTGGCTTCTTTGTCTTCTTGATTATTAAGTACTTGAGTACTGTGTGCTTGGGCACCACAGTACAGGAAGGACACTGAGGTGCTGGAGTGGGTGCAGAGAAGGACAGCCAGGCTGAAGGTGGGTCTGGGGAACAGGTCTTGTGAGGAGAGGCTGAAGGAGCTGGGGCTGTTCAGCCTGGGGAAGAGGAGGCTGAGGGGAGACCTCATTGCTCTCTACAACTACCTGAAAGGAGGGTGTAGCCAGGTGAGGGTTAGTCTCTTCTCCATAGTGACTAGTGATAGGACAAGAGGAAATGGATTCAAGTTGCACCAGATTAGATATTAGGAAGAATTTCTTCACCAAAAGAGTTGTGAAGCTTTGGAATGAGTTGCCCACAAAAGTGGTGAAGTCACCATCTCTGGAGGTATTATAAAAACAGGTACATGTGGCACTTCAGAAGATAAGCTAATCATTAAGGTGGTGTAGGATTGATGATTGGACTCTGATCTTGAAGGCCCTTTCCAGTCATGATGAGTCTGTGATTAAGTGTTTCTCTAGGCATGTGGAGATTTCATGCTGTTGCCTCTGGAATGGAGGTGTATAATGAGTAGAGATGCCTTTTTTTTTTTTTTTCAGTATGTAAGCAATATGTTAAGTAAAGGGCAGTTCATAAATACAAAATCTGATGGCTGAAAGTACCACAGGTAGCGTCCATAAAACACTGTTTTGTAAGTTTGTTAGGCATTACATAAAAGATGTGAAAATGGAAACCAAATATTTGCATTTTAACTTCTGGCATGTTTCTGCTTCAAATAAAATTCAAGTAAATAAAAGCTCTGTGTTTCACAGTGACTGCTAGAACTATGTTCCATAACAGAGTTCAGAACAAGCATGGCTCAACTGTCTGGTAAAGCCTTTAGTTTCAGAAATCAGAGAATCTTTATATAAAATTTGGATTCTGGCATCCACCAGTACAACCCTCTAATTCTCACTCGCATGCCGAAGTATGCAAGTGTTTGCATTCTCACCTGTGAAGATCTTTATTCACCTCAAGTTCTTCATATTTCTAGAATTGCTTCCAGGCCTTTTTGTAGATCTAGTCATACGGATTCAGAACAAAGACTGCTTTATTTCTCTGTGTTATTTTAATAGGTTGAAAGTGTGTGGAGAGCATGGGTTATGATATTGAGCGTTTCGTTGGCTATGTTAATGAAGGGCTGCTGTGCTCCATCTGCCGTGATGTCTTAGAAGATCCCTTACAGGCTCCTTGTGAACATGCTTTCTGTACTGCTTGCATACATGGGTGGCTTGTTCATCACAGTAACTGCCCTGAAGACAGACAGACAGTTGATGTGTCTTTGCTACGTCCTCTCTACAGGTATGCAGTAATCTTGCTGTATGTTGAAATGACATTAATTTCTGAAGTTTGTTTGCACAGCTTCATCTCTTGCCATTTACTGTCACTCAAGTTATCTTTATTCAATGTGCTTATGGCAGAAACTGATTGCTTGCATGAAAGCATTAGCATTTTCTATTTATTATATCTAACTTTAAAGATATTAATATTTCAAACCAGAGAGAACACTCTCTGCTGGAGTTTCTTCTCCACCTTTTTATATCTTGGATACTGATTCTGGATATTGCTCTGAGTGTATTCTACTGTATCAAAACTTTCCCCTACTTTTTTTAGAGAAAATAGCCCGACAATGCAACAAAAACATTTATTTGGCAAAAACAATCACTAAACTGTAAACTTCATGCTAGTTAACATAGTGGGATTTGTAATGAATAATTCCTATAGGTCTGAACCAGACTTCTCACCTTCAGATATTTTTAAAAAGGTCTTTAGCCATAAAAATATTTGTATTGAGCCACCTCACCACGTAAAGCAGGCAGTGTGTTCTGTAATTCCTTGCCAGAACATAGAGTTTCATCAGTGGATTCTGTTCACTTTCAACAGTTTCAGTTTGCTATTTAACCCCTCCATTGTCTAATCTTGCTCAGTTTTACAAATATTTAAACCCATCAGCCATAGATGATAAATTAACTCTGTCAGCTCTCTGTGGTTGCGTCACTAATGAGATTTTACCCTGTGGAAAGTTGAAATGTAGTGTAGGCAGAACCTTGGAAATGAATGTACTGATTGTTTTTGTCTGTATTTACTGTAGTCTTATAGTTTGGCATATTTCAAAACACAAAACTTAAATGATGGGTGAGTAGCCCTGGTGTCTGTTATTTGTAAAACCTGCTGAGCAAGTGAAAGGTCACAGTTTAAAATTTATTAAAAAATAAATATTTCATTTGCACATTTAATTTTGGAGACTGAATTTCCCATTAGCATTGCTTACTTTAAACCTGTTATTTTCCAGTATTATGATTTGAATTGTAAAAAACCCCCAAAATTTGTTATTCACCATTTTTCCTAGTAGAGATTAGAATCTTACTTTCCTTTCTCAAAAGCTGTTAATACAAATTTTCTAATAATATTCCCATATTTAAGAACAATCTAATTTTTTTTTAACATAGATACATGAAAAATGATTTAAACCGTCTTCAGCTACATTGCAAAAACAGAGAGCATGGCTGTGTAATGGTTTGTTCTCTAGAGTCTATAGAGAGGCATGAAAGGGAGTGTGAATACAGTCAGATACCTTGCTCCAATGCTGGTGAGTAACATTCAAAAAATTTAATCTTTTATATTCAGAAAACATGTGTTTGTCATCTTTCTGTCAACAGAATTGCAGTAGTGGCCATTATTTTCAAACAAATTCAAAGCTTTAGCATGGTCTACTCTTCACAGCAGTCTTTTTGAACAAAATTTGTTACCCATTTATGGTAATCATTAGCAGCAATTTCTAATCCAAGAAATAACCAAAATTAATTACAAGGATGGACTTCAAATTTATGGATATGTAGTACTGTGTTAGTTTTGCTTTCTGTCAAGTTATGAGTTTGTATTTCAAATCTGATTTGTTTATTTTTATATTTGAATCAGTGTAATAGCACCTATACAATTTCCTTCTAAAATGGCTTGTTCCCTGGTGCATGTGCAGCTGCTCACTCTGTCTCATGGTTTTAACAAAATGTATCTTGAAAATCAGAATTGTTTTAATCTAAATTCTGGTTAATGTTGGTGGGTCCATGTTAGTCTTTATTTAAAATAAACCTACGCCTCCTGAGGAAGAAATGTACTGCTAAAAAGAAAAATCCTTATAAAATTTCCCAGTTGATTTTATTCAAAATGTCTCTGTGTTCCTAGACAAAGTTAATTTCTAATTAATGATGCCATATGCAAAAATGACATTATAATTAATTGTAAGAAGATAAAGGTGCTAGCATTGGTCCACCAAAAGTTTTAATCTCTCAGGAACAGGTGACTCCTGCATATGCTTCAGATTCACCTTTTGTACTTTGTATAGGAAAAGTAGGATTTGTAGAGTGACCAAACTTTAGCTCTGGTGTTCAGGATGTGAAGGCTCTTGACTTTTCCCCAAGAGCATGAGTGTATTTTGGGTTCCTCCAATTACAGATAATTATAGGCACTGGTAAAGTCCTCCTGGAGGTCTGTCTCTTACAATTTTCTGATATGGTCTGTTGGCAATTTTCATTGCTCCATTGTTGCAGTTTTCTTATATCTAATTTATCTTTAAATGAAATGGAAGGAGCTATATTTATCTCAAACAGTGTTTCAAAGATCAAAAATGAAGACTACAAACTTCAAAGCCTAATATGTTAAATGCAGCAATAATTTATATATTGTTCATTTTCAGTTCTGTACATTTTACACTACACTTGGGAAGTTTTTATCTTAGGTTTCTGTGGAAATGTTTGTATTTTTGCTTCGGTTATTAAATGTTCATTGAGAAGCATTCTTGTTTATGTGGTCTAGTATGATACCCACAAGGCTAACCAGTGTTTAGGAAAACAAGGCTACATTCCATCTCACCCACAGTTTTGCTACATGTCCCTGGACCACTTTTCTAAATTTGATACACCATGTTTTTTTTAAACACATACACATTCTTCTTTAATTCCATTCATTCCAGTCTCTGGTGAAGGTGCTGGCAAGCTGCTAGAGTCTTAGCTTGGCAGCAGAATTGTCATTACTTAAGTTGCTTTAATTCCAGACCAGTGGCAGAAAGCTTCACAGAAAATACCAAGTTTTTAACACACATTTTCAGTTAATGGGTAAATACAATAATAAGACTTTTAAAATGCTTCAATAACAAGTGTGTGCAACTGTTGCAATTCATATTCTAAAGAAATCACTTTTTTTCATTGCTTAAGAGATTAACAGTTGAGGTTAATCTTGAGGTTGTTTGTTGGGTTTTTTTATTATTAACTAAATGTTTTTTTTTTTTAGTTGTAAATAACTGACTCACCTTCCTCTTCCCTGTTCAGGCTGCACAGTTCAGGTTGAGCGCCGCAACCTGGACGGTCACCTGGCAGTGTGTGAATATCGGAGCCTTGAATGCCCCAATGGCTGTGGCACCCTCATCCTCAGTGCAGAAGACACACAGCATAATTGTATTGCAGAGCTGAGAACAGAGCTAGAGCTAGTTCGGTACGAATCTTCCGTTTCTGTGATGTTTGTGTTAGTCTGGACCTAAAATTGCTGCATGAAGCACTTCAGATTCTAGTGCTGCATTCTCCTGTGGGTTAAATAGCCTGCTAATTTCTTGTTAGTACTGGGCCAGAGTATTATTTATGTGTCCAGCAGAGGCTTTAAATTCTTACTGTTTTGGGTTGGGGTTTTTTGCTGTTATTTTTTGTCCAACCTATAGTAATTTCTATAAGACCATTGCTTGCAGCGCAATCTGACTATATCAAATGACAAAATACCTCACAGGACCTGGAATGAAGTTGGCAATATCATTTTTTGTTGCCTGATGTAGACCCAAAGTCACTTTTCTTCATAATTATGCTTAGTTTAGTTTTTTTCTACAAATCCTGACAGTAAAAATCTCTAAATATTTTGTCAGTTACAGACTGTTAGATTAAACCTCTGATCTAATTTTTAATTGTGATTAAAATCCTGGCAAGCTAATAACAGTTGGTGAATATGACTCTTCTTATTAGCATCTTCTTTTCAATGGTAGATATGGTTTGGAAGCTTTCCCTTTTTATGATGTTCTACTTGGGCTGGTTTTTTTCTTGTTCTTTCCTGTTTCTGCTTTTCAACATGCTGTCTTAAGTGGTGGTGAATGTTGCAGAGTGAATTCAGGCTCAAATCTGTTTTAATTGCATTGAAACATGAGAGATTCTGCTACCTACCTTCTGACTTAAAACACTGATGCAGTAATTTTAACGGTGAATCTGTGTGAGCAATTAGGTTATAATAATTTACTGTACACTGTCATTTAGTGTCCACCATAAAAGTGAAAAGATAACGTGTTTAGCAATCGTGTAGCATTTACACCTTGTATCTTGACTGCCTGTGGTTAGTAATACTGAGCAAGCACATACTGTATGTAAAAGGTTATAAATTATTTAAAGTAATGAATGTACATGATCTTGAGCTCACAGAATTATTTCAGGAATATGATACACTTGTCTCCTATATAGGCTGTCTGTGGTCACTTCAGTACCAGTTGGGTACAAAAGGGTATTATTTTATGCTAGATTTAGATAAATTAATAAACAATATTATGCTTTTAGATCAGTGTCCTGTAGAGTATCATGGGAATTGGATCAGGCTCTTTGGTTGTGAGAAAGCCTCCTGGAATTTGAAAATAATTTTTTTCCATGCTAACAAGACCTAACAAGGAGAAATAAACTTTTTAGGTCGGTAATGATATGCAGACTGGAGGAAGCAAAACATGAGATGGAGTCAAGGTTAGAGTCACAGAGAAGGTATATGGTCCAAAAGGAGGGCATTCTGCAAAATGAAATTGAAGAACTGAAGGTAAATATGATCTTTTTTTTTTTCTTTCTCTCTCTTAACAGTCTAGCTTCTTGCTTTTCTAAGTAGTAATCTCTTGTTTTGTAAGTATAGTCTCATACCAATACAAATTCTGTCAAGCATGGGAAACAGAATAGGTGTTAGTGCAACCCTGTGGCTGGGCTTATCAGCTCAGCTGCTGAGAAGCAGATTGAGTGCTGTATTCATGTGGTTTACTATTTCCAATTAATTTGGAGCTAACCTGGATACCCTTGTACCAGGGCTGCATTGTTCTGTGTGCAAATAATGTGTTGGCAGGTCAGCCTGGAACTCATTTTTGGGATCTCAACATAGGGTATACATCTCAAATTGGACGTGGTTAATAATCCAGCTCCTTTTTAGTGCTGTCCAAAGTGGCTTAATCCAGCACTGACACAGAGCCTTAGTGCAGACAGTGGTATTTTTACTCTGGTTCAGCTGTGGTTCAAAGGTTGGAAAGTAGCATGGTAAACTAAGTCAAGTAATGAGCAAGGCCAGCTTATGCTTTCATTCAGCCAGTTCTTCTTATATCACAGAGTAATGATTTTTAGAGCCCAAAGCAACAGAGGTACTTTATAGTCTACTTTTTTATTTTTAGTGGAGTTGATATTAAATCCTTGAGGAATATATCTGAACAGAACCAAAAGCTTATTTTGGTTGGGGTCTTGAAATAAAAAAACTAAGAAGTGACTGGATTAAGTCACTCTTTATACTTTGAGAAACTTTTTCACTTTTAGGAAAGCTGTATCAGAATCTATGAAACAAAACATCTATGTAGGTGAATCCTGGATTGTGTCTTAAACTGTTTAAATTTGTTCTGCTATGAGAAAATGATTTCTGTGTTACTTATTCTTTATAATCCATCACCCTATATGCATGGCCTTCATACCACCTTCTTTAGCAAGCTGTTAGTTTCTTGCAGTAAATTTGTATTTGCTTTTCAGAGTCAGATGTCACGAGTGATGTCGGATGTGTGCTCTCTGATGGCTGCAGAGAGGCAGCACCGCCAGGAGCTGGAGCAGGCAGAGCTGGAAAAACAGGAATTAATGGAGCTGCTGAGGGGGCTGCAGAAGGATTGTAGATTAACTGCTACAGGAGGAAGCAAGAAATCAACAAAGTTATGCCGTTTAGCACGACAGGAGAGTGAAAAACGAAAACTCAGGGATGCTGCAGCTATCTTAACAGAAGTAAGCTCAGAAGGCATTTTCTTCTAATTGATGTGACCATCTGGCAAACTTCCCTACTTTCTATGAATGATTAGTAAAGTGTGTATCTTTTCTGATTTATTTGCTTTCTTTAAAAATCTAGTTTACTACTTTATTTCCTGTGAACAACAGGAGAATTTTTCTCTTAGGGAACACTGGGCATTAAAACCAATAATTGGCAAACACCTTTTTAGCTAATGTTTATATCAAAAAGGGGAAGGAGACTTGATCTCTTATCTCTTCAGTGCATCATTTACAGGAGCCTTTCAAGCCTGAAAGCTAGAACCTTTTAAAGTCAAATATACTCAAGGTTGTTTCCTTTCTGGTCCATTATCGTCCTTTTAAGTCTAGTTGTGTCTACTTGAAGTCTACTTGAAACAGAAAGCAAATGTGATCATCAGTAATGACATTTGGGATGTTCTTAATTTTGGAAAAAGTCAGTAACAGGATTAGTAAGTCAGTAATAGAAATCAATAGAGCCTTTTTTACTTACAGTCTGTAGAAGGTCTGTTTCAAAGGTGGAAAGAAAGTACTTTAAATAGTAATTGTAATTCTACTGCCAGGTAGCAGCTTCAGGTGCGGTTGACTTTTCTTTGAGACCTCTAATTCTCCAGGCTGAAACACAATTAAGAGACCAATACTGAAGCCCAAGTTAATAGAAGAAACTAAAACCTTTGAAATAGATGCATGAGTAACACAGAGTTGGTGAGAGGGGACCTGCATTTTTAAAAAAAATTTGAAGCTCTTGTATGTGAAGGTATCAACCTGCAAGGTTCTGCAAGGTTCTTCAAGACTAAGGCCAGCCCATTTGATGTTTAAAGAATAAATAAACACTTAAAGTATCCTTAATTTTCTACTGGCAGGTTTTAGGCTACTTGAACATTAGGGTCCACAACAGACAAATATTTGCACAATCGTTTGGACTTTAACACCTGTATTAGTACTGAAGTCTGCAACTGTGTTAGAGCTGGGATTTTTTTTAACACACCCACAGATACTGAATCAAGAGGGCATTTATCAGTAAGAACTGCATGAGAAATTTGTACAGTTAAAGGACTTTTCCCTAAACTTCTCCTAGAACCTGTTCATGTTGTGTTCAGTGCTGTAATTAAGCCATATTCTGTCGTGTATTGCAGCTCTCCAGTGGAGTAGCTATGGAAGAACCTGTCCTCCTGTTTACTGAATGTGCTAAATCAGTTTTGTATGTTCAGGAAAATGTGTCCAGGTGCAATAAGCTAATTTTATAGTTTAGAAAGCAAATATGTTACTGTGCATGCCTTGCTGTCACTCAGAGCAATGCTTTTGTAGCTAACAATGTAATCAAAGAGAGAGGCAGCAACCTTCTTTAGCACATACACTACATTATGAATACATTTGATCAGAGCTGTCATAATTTCAGTCATTAATACATCCTTCTAACTTAATGTTTCTTTAGTACCACTGGAGCAGTTGTGCACACATTCAGGTCTTGTGCATTTAAAACCTGACAGAAATAACTCTTCTGTAAGTTTCTGATTGTTTGTTTGTTTTCCGAAAGAAAATGTTCATAGAAGAGAATGTCCAAATATTTACTTTTATAACTAAAATATGGTTTTAGTTCTTATATTCTAGATTACATTACAGTCATCATTGACAGCATTTGGGTCACTGTAGCAGTCTCACCAACTCATGACATAGCACATCTCTTAAGCAGCCATATTTAACAATCTGAAACAGTAAAGCAGTAGCTATAATTTGGGAAGACCTTCATTCACACTAAACATCCAGTGGCCAATTTACATACATTAGTGTGCATATTAAATCTGTAGGTAGAAAGTAAGAATGCTTTTACTATCTTGTGTTCTAAGTAAGTAAGCTGTTAGTGGCTGTGGTCTGTGTGACTTTTTTCAGTGTTCACACTGATTTTGAAGCTTCTTGGCAAAACTAGATTGGAATAAATATATTTTCAGGGTATGCTTTTCTTTGTGCCCTAACTGTGTGGTTCTGTGACTATATCTACTTTGCTTAATGTGCAAAAAGAAAATTCCTGTAAAATCCTATAGAACTTAGATGAACTGGATCATTTCCAAGTTGGAGGGCAGTAGTGAGAACATAATCTTGTCTGCTCTGATCACAGAAAAAAGCAAGTTATTAGCTGTGTGCTTTATCTTTAACAGAATCTCTGAATTTGCTTGGTTTAGGAATTTCACCCACTTATTGATTACTAAATTCCTTCGAGTACAGCAAATAGGGTTTATTTAGTGTTTGCCCTGCTGTCTCTCCCCTAAGCAACAGACATGAAACTGTATAAGAAAACACTTCCTAGGTGGTGAGGAAGGACTTTCTGCTGCACAATGGATGTAGCTTCTACTTGCCAGCTTTAGAGCCTTGACTCCCAGTGCTGAAACGTTGCAACACTTGGGCCCACCTGCTGCTGAAATCACCTTTCAGCTCAGTTTTCCTTTAGCAGCAAAGAGGCACTTACAGAGATCTTAAATGGGCACATACTAACTAATGGCATCAGATCCCTCCCATTACTGTAACCTTAATCCCTTCTTCAGTGTTGATAACTGTTCTGCACCTCAGATTGTCCTCTGCTAGTGCACCACTCACAAGGTGACATATACTCAAGTATGGTCATTTTAGCTCTCTTAAAATTAACCAGGCTGAAATGAAATAGCTCATTATGTTAGTATTTCATCCAGGTTTAGCTTTTCCAGCCTTATGTATTACACATCTCATAATAACAGCCAGAAGAAGCAAGGATTTTTTTTCTTTCAATGATCTGTTAATCTGCTTTATATAAACGTGGGATCCAAATATTGTAGTAGACTTGGTGTCAGAGAAAACATTTACTTGGAAATGCTACTTCTCTTGTCAGAATGATATCATAGGATTTTATGAGAGATAAATATATAGGATATAGGAGGGTCTCAGCACCAAATTACTGGTATCAGTATTCTCATATTAAATCACACTTTTCCATTTCTTTACAGGTAGACCTGTGCTGAAGGTGAGTTGAACTGTTACTCTGGTGGACTGGTAACCATGCAAGCAGTTATTGTGTTTTTGCTGTTTCTAATAGCACTTTGCAGCTCAAAAAAGGAATAGTAAAGACTGTGGAGCAGGGAGAGTGGAGAAAAAAAGTGCAGTCCAGTTGTCTAGCTTAGCAGTGTAAACTGCTTACATTAACTTAACATTAGAATTAAAAGATTAAATATTTAGCCACAAGTAAGTGGATATGAAATCCAATAGTACCAAACCTGGGAGAGGCTCAAACAAAACTCAAGAGAGAGGAGGCTGTTAAGTAAAATGTGTGAGACTACAAGGTATTACAGAGCTGAGCAAATCCTTATCTTGCATTAAACTGAATGAAAAAGAGTAACAAAGGGTAAGACCCATGCACCTGAATCAGGTGCAGGAGGGTCAAGGGAGAACTTTTTTAGACTTCCTAACTAAGATGGTAGTTTTTAATTGGTACAATTCTAGTATTAGATTAAGTCTCATATATTAATTTAAAAGCACATATAAGCAAAAATTTCTTGTCAGCACAGAAGGAAATCACATAGTCAAGTGAAATACCTAATATAGTGAAGTATTTTCACAAGTCCAAGGTGATTTTATCTCAGATGTTCTTAGGTACTTGTAAGAAGCTTAATGGATTTATACATCAAACAGGTAGCAAACAGTTCCAAAGAGATACAGAAATGGGTAGCCTTGCAAATCAGATTTTCCATGTTCTGTCTTCTTGGATGTGTCTAGCATGGTGCTTTCCTATAGCCCTTTACTTAGGGGTGCTGGGTGGCATTTATGAGTGAAGTGGCTTTGTACAGCAGTATGCTGAGCATCAAAACACTCCATGAGTTTTTCATATACTGTATTACTCACAAACTTCTGGATTAATTCAGTGAATGAGCAGGTTAAATGAACAAGTGAGAAAACCAAGGAATGGGAACCTATCCCAATGGAGAAACCATCTCACAGATGTGCTGAATGTTCTTAACATAAGGCCCAGTGTGGAGATGGAAACCCCCTTAATGTGTATGCCTACACCTGATCTTCAAATAACACCTTTGACAGTAAAGGAGACCTTAACTTACAGGGAAATTGTCCCAGGTGCCCTGGCCCCTTATTGGGCCACTCTAAGAGGCTGCAGGGCTAGATCCCCATGGATTAAAATTGACGAAAGTAAACCTGAATCAGATAAGGACTATAGGTACCAGTATAGGAGTTCAGACTCCTACCAGACCTTTTGGATTAGTAACAGCTCACTCAAGCCTAGCTCTGGAAGGTGTTCATGTTATGGGAGGAGTAATTGATGCAGACTGTCAAGGTGAAATTAAAGTAATTCTGTTAAATAATGGTGAGCAAGATTTGACTGTCCAGCCCCATGACCGAGTAGCACAATTGTTGATACTACCAGTTTTGCAAGCAGCAGTACAGAAGGGGATCATAGAATTGGCTGGGTTGGAAGGGACCTCAGAGATCGAGTCCAACCCTTGAACCACCGTTGTGGTTGCTAGACCATGGCACTGAGTGCCACATCCAGTCTCTTTTTAAATATCTCCAGGGATGGAGAATCCACTACTTCCCTGGGCAGCCCATTCCAATGCCGGATCACCCTCTCTGTAAAGAAATTCTTTCTAATATCTAACCTAAACTTCCCCTGGCACAACTTAAGACTGTGTCCTCTTGTCTTGTTGAAAGTTGTCTGGGAAAAGAGACCAACCCCCACCTGGCTACACCCTCCTTTCAGGTGGTTGTAGAGAGCAGTGAGGTCTCCCCTGAGCCTCCTCTACTGAACACCCCCAGCTCCCTCAGCCTCTCCTCATAGGGTCTGTGATCGAGGATCCACCCCCAGTCACCACAGTCTGTGGAAGTAAGGGGCTCAGATCAACAGATGTTAACAGTGGAGCCAAAGTCTGGGTCCAAAGGCCAGATGGCCCCCCTGAACCACCTGAAGTGATAGCCATGGGGAAAGACAACACCATTCTGATTAGGAAACCTGGGCAAGAAAAATGGGAATATGTCTCTGCAACAAACTAAGTGACATAGACTTTTGTTTTACAGGTTCTGCGTGACTGAATCTACCTGTCTGGCATAATGGCCCATTTGGGAAGGAATACTATCCACATCACCTGATAGAAGGACCAGATTGTTGTGAAGATACAAAAGATTCAAGGATAATGAGACTATTGTTGGTACTACTAATTATATGCTATCATGGTCATCCAATAGCAAATTTGGAAGACAGATTTTTATCCCTTGGAGAAACTGCAGCCAATTCATTGAATGTCAGTAACTGTTGGGTCTCTGGGAGCCCAGATTAGCCTTGGAGAGCCCAGCTGGTGTCACCTGGGTGGTGGATCAGCACACAAAGTGACATACATGCAGGAACAGGATTTTGGACTGAGGACTGCAACCCTTGGACAAGACACCACTGACTAATGAACGAAGGCTCATGTCTCTGTATGTGGCTTCTGAGCCCAAACTAACCCTAGAAATTATTTCACAGCCATGATATCCCCTATAGGTCAAAGGATTGATCGAAGTGCTAAGGCCTGGACAAGAGGCCCAAGCCAGAGGTGACCTATACGTGAATCTCTGTCCTTTTTACTAATAACCTTTGTACCAGTGGGTGTTGTGCTGGGTTATAGCAATAGTCATGCTGATGCCAGCAGCTAACCTTTGTACCTGTATGGTGATGCCAGCAGTTAACCACCCACAATATTGTTCATGCTGACTTGACAGCTGGAGACAATATTTTAGGAAACCCTACCAGCCATGCCCTGGACTCTGGACAAGTCTGGGTCCTGGTTGGTCAGGGGGGATAAACCAGATAGTTCCGCACAGCAAAATACTAAGTCATTCTGACTTGCTGATTTTTTTGTGAGCATACAAGGCTGGACCCTCTTGCAGTGACTTTGGATGCCTCACCTACAGATGGACACACTGCGTGGGATTTTCCCACTTGCTGGGAAGGGTTCTCCAAATCCTCACTGCAACCGGGGCTCCCCAGAGGCTGCGGATCTGGATGATGGTAACATCTGCAAGTGGTGATGAATCCTTCCTAATCACTGGCCTTTCTCTCATGTACTAATGATTTGATGCATTGCCCTGTATTTTCTCTAGTTGCCTGCTTTGAGTGCTTTGTTCTGTCTTTTCCTTATTGCGTGTTTTCTCTTTTATTTGGTTGTATTATTTGATTATCAACAGTAAAACACATCTAGTGTTTTCACTTTGGTGTCCAGGTTTACTTGACATCCTCAGTAGGCAAACCAATAAGGAGCAGTACAAGCCTTGTCTTTCTCCCATGCTGCTTGTCAGTCAAAGCACTGCAGATCAGGCAGATTTTATCACACAGACAGATGCCTTTGTAAAGATGGAGAATTCTATGCAACTTTCTAATACCAAGCATTGAACTGTCTTTCAGCATTATGGTTCACTGCCAATCTATTTACTTTTCTACCTTTATTACAAAAGGACGAGAAACAAGTGCTTAACAGACCTCAATCTCTAGTCTGTAAAAGAAACAGCAACATTATTTGTATCACTTTGATTACACTTTGTGTAAAAGTTTAACTAATAAAGGGTCTATATACCATAGCTAATGCTGTTTGGTTGACTTCTTTCTGTTGCAGAGTATCCTCTTTATCAGATGAAACAGCAATAATTACTACTGCAGGTAGTAATGAATAAACTACACTGCAGGGTCAGTGCACTGGAGCAATTAAGGCAGAACACGCTTGTCATACAAGACTTTGCCAAGTGGAAGGGATGTATAGCACTAAACAAGGCAGACATTTGATCAGTGTCCCTTCTCAAGGGTTTTGTTTTTCTCCTGCCTCACAGGTTGTTTGTGGCTGGGTTGAACAGCTGTTTGGGAGGACAGAAGAGCTGGCATGGGCTGGAAACTCCTCCAAGAGAATGACAGTCCAGTCCCACCCAGACAGCAGGACAATACACTGGCAAGGAAAAAAAGATTTGTCCATCAGCTGATGTGTATCCATCCCTAATGCACATTTTTCACATACACTCCAAGAACCCACATGGGATAGGAGCATGAAATGGAGAGATTTTCCTGAATTTTATACTTCAGAACTTGTAGAGTTGCATTTGCTTAAACATGAACAGTTGGACACAGGGCACTCTTAAGCATGAAGCTGCTGCATGCAGTACTCTGCTTTTACCTTCTCCAACACATTCTCTTCCCTGATGGGAGGAGGCATTCAGTAGAAGGGAAAAGGCTGAAAGCTCCCATTTCACAACTACAGAGAGCAGGGCAACAGCTTACAGATAACCTGTTTATCTGCTTATCCTTATCTATCTGCATCTAACCTCCAGCCAGCAAACACAGACAGCATAGCTCCTTAAATTTTGGAAGTAAAATAAAAGCACATACAACTTGTCTCACCCATATCCCATCCACAGTCCATACATTTGTCTGTACATTAACAGGGACATTTGCAGACCCAGGGCAAGTCTTGCAGGTCAGTTCAGGTTTGTCTCCCCTTGCCCCATGCTGGGGCACACACAGGGGCTGTGCACTGAGACAGGAGGAAGAACTGCAGCACCCTGTGGATCTGTTCTGCCTCCCTCACTTCTCCCCAGTGTTCTGCTCATCAGGAAAGTGCCCAACTCAGTAAGCAGTGTTTTGACATTGGCATTAGGCACTTCCTGTGTCCTGATGCTATAGCCAGGAAACAGAACTTTGTCGTTTTGGACCAAGTATAAAAAGCAAAATTTAATACTTAAAGTGTCATTTACTCATGGTTAGAATCCAGCCTGCAGGAGCAAACCAGGTAAGTCCCGAGTTTTGAACAGTATTACTTCAAGTTGAGTTTATCCAAGAAAGGAACCACTTTGCATTAAAGAATCACAGCACTAAATTAATTAAAAAACCAAAAAAGAACCCCCCCTAAACAAAACGATGGAAGAAGTATACTTTTCCAAGTTTAACTAAATTTACAGAGCTTCCATACATCAAACAATTTAACCAACCCTTTATTTCCACCTAGTTTGAAAATTACTACTGACATGCCATATATCTTAAACTTTCAAGAACCAGTACTGAATATTTACATATTAATTCCATGCTTGACACTTTTCACTTCAAATTCCCTGACAGAAAAAAAAATTTACTCATTCTTGCTAGTTTCCAACAGTTAAGTTCCTAAAAAAATAAAACCTTAACCACAGGATCTAGAGGAGCTAGTGAGCTTTAAAAATACTTCTGCAACGCTCCTTAAAAAAATAGCATTAATGCCTGTGAGAGCTCCACCCCTTTTAGTCATTACAATTGCATTAGTAAAATTCCATCTTACTGTTATTTTACCATTCCAAAAGTTGCTCAGCTTCCAATCCAGATTTTTGTTCATGTTATTTTAAACAATGTTAAACCACATGCATACCTTTGTGAACCAATGCTACTCCCTTTTAACTGCACTCAGTTAACAGCAGTTCAGCAGTTCACCTTCCATAGGTTACTGTCAATGGATGTTGTACAATCACCTCTCAAACAGTGGGACACTGTCCCAGAGTCTCCACAGAGAAAAGTACACATGCCAGGGGTCATCTGTAGTTCAAATAAAAACCTACTAAACCCAGTCAGGTAGTATAAAGATAAAAAACCATCATTAAAGTACTACCATACTTTAGAAACAATTGAAATAGGGTGTTAAAGTTTATGGTTCTAGGCAGATGAACTGCCCGAAGTAAGTTAAGATCACATAAAAAAGGACCATTCCAACTGGGCCTTATTAAGTAGGCAGAGCCCCTTAAAGCACTTTTGTCATGTCATGAGATCAATGCATAAGTGAAAATCAAGCTCAGCTGAGTCTGACACTGGAGCTCATTTGTAGAAATTGTGTATGGCCTTTAGAAGAACCCAACACTCCTCACCCCATCCAAAAATGCAGTAAAAGGCTACTGAGAACCAGTGAATTCTACAAAAATCACATGGAGCACAAAGAAATGCAAACATTTAACTGCATACTTCATTCACTGAATTTAACAAGAAAACAAATTCAGAGGTGAAGCAAGTGTTGCCATTTCTTTATGAACTCCTCCCTCTCAAAGTTTTTCTTTCTGCAGTATATCCAGAAATTTCTGCCATCTATTGAAAGGGAAGGCAGCATTACTGCTTCATTTTGTGTTAAGTTTATACATCTGTCTCTAAGCCTTCTCCTCAACTGTGTGAGCCAACAGACAAGGAACTCATCAACTCCAGGCTCTCTCAGGGGATGGGTATCTCACCATTTACCTTCAATGCATCCTCATGTTTTCTAATGAAATAACTCCTGTGTTCCTAACACATGAGCTGGAGTTGTAAAGTAAATGCTAGATTGCTACCTTACTTTCCCTGAAGTCCATGACAGATTTCCTACTAATTTTAACAGGCGTGGGATCTTATTTAAGTGTCTAATCACATCACCAAAGATGTACAACAGAATTTTCTACATAAATTACATTTACAATTGTATTCTTTCACAGATTAATTAATTCCAGTCACTCTTCTATCACCTGCTACTTCAACTGCTGTCAGATGGACCTCCTCATTCATTAGTAACTCAGACTGGCTAAAAAAAAAAAAATTAAAAAAAAATGGCTAATGGCTCTAAACCTGAGAGAAAATAAACACCTAAAATTGCCTTAAATGTAATTTTTTTTTCATTATCTTGCAGTAATAAGTCACACACAAAACACCTGTACCTTTCTTTTGGCACAATGGATATTTTAGAAGTCCTTCAAGTCTTAACTCAAAAAGGTTCTTTACTGAGCATTGTCTACTGAAGTCCAGAAAAAATTAAAACATTCTTTCAAAAGAACAAAAAATTTACAATTGTACACAAAAAGTCTTGAATTTTATTGAAATTTCAAGTCCCGTATCAAACAAAAACTTTTCTTCAGACAAAAATATTCTCTTGGTTTCCTCCAGATGCCAGTAACTCTGAACTGGTCCTTTAGTGCTGCCTTTTGTCATCATCTCCCAAGTCCATATGGTTGGGCTGTTCCATTAGGTCTCATTTTATCGTGTGAAGGAACGTACATGACGACCTCTTCCACTGCCTCCACTAACAAACTTTCCTCTTGAGCCACCACTGCTACTACTATTAGCACTTGTCCAAGACGGTCCAATTCCTCCCCGGCCTCTGGAAGCACGATCGCGAGGACTCGGTCGGTAGCCTTAAAGCAAAGAAAATTATACTCAGTTGGAAAAAAAAAAAAAAAAAAAAAAGTACCCTAGGCGTAGTAGCTGCTGTGAAAGCGTCAGAAACAAAAACAAGATGAGACACAAACAGGGTCTGGTTTTCTCCTTTAAGTTTTCGCTTTGCTTTTGGGCAAGCATTTTTTGCTCTCATTTGCTTTATGGTTACCATGTAGGTACGAAGAAAACTCAGCTGCAAAAAACTGCAAAATTATGATTCTGTGATCAAGCGTTCAATTCAGCAACTTTTATGGATTAGAGGGCAGTTCGTATGAAAGCCTGTATTTGACACAGTCTCAGTGACAACTGTTCATATATGCTTAAAACATTTGCTGAATTTCAAGGTGTTTGCAGCATCCTTGCATGGTTTCATTTGTAAAGCGAAAATGAAATTCAAGGAATTTTCTATAGTTCGATGCCCATATGAATACCATGTACCTGCTGAACTTAATGGTCTCAGTGGTGGCAGTGGACCCCTGTTAAAATTGCTTTGACCACCTCTACTGTCATTGTAGGTTCCCCTGGGTGTACTCTGTGCACTCCAACTTGAACCTCGAGCGCCTTCACGACGACTGTAATTTCCTAGACAGGAGAGAAAAACCCACACTCTGTTGAGCAAACATCACCTTTTTTTTACTTTTCATTTCCATCTTCACAATACTCAGGGTGGTAAACACAACATTCACATAATTCAAACAGATAAAGCTACTCTGCATCAACATACCCTCAGTGTTCTAACTCAAAGTCTACAAGTTACTGCATTAGAGGCACAGTCATGGGAAAATATCTTTTGATGATACTTTTTTGGTTTTATTTATAAAAATACATTATGTAGTATATTGACATAGATTCCTATACCCTTGGGTTTTGTTGTAAAATAAATCCTAGTATTTGTAACTTTATTAAATGGAAGTATTTTGTTTCTACTGTGCAAAGACTTGCCCTAATCACAGAATCAAAGGGAAAGCAATGAAACCTTGTCTATTTAAGAAAGAAACTTGTATCTCTGTAGTCAGAGACTCCAGATTCTCTGAAAACTGCATCTTATTCCTATCAGGATTTTCCATCCTTTTATTAAAAAAATTAATTTAAACCCAGAGATATATTGCAGTTCTTGATTTCAGGAACTACCATGTCACAAATGGTAGGAGAGGGCCTTTTGTTTTTCTGACTGCATTTCTGAAGCACTCCAAAAGGAAACAGTTAGCTCCTTTTGTAGAGACAACACAGGAACTTACAGGCTTGGTTCAAATACACAACAGAACCTTTTCTAGTGCCAAACAAATTTCAAAAACACTACTTCAGGAACACCTCATACCAGGGATGATTAATTGCTAGTAAATTGGGTTAATATTACTGTAGCATTTTCAGCATTCATTTATTTCAATTCTCATACAGGAGACAACATACCTTTTGAAGCAGGTGGTGTAAAGAACCTGTTCTGACTGTGAAAAGCTCCTCGTCCTCCACGATTCCCTGAGAATCCACCACGTGAAGATATCTTCTGTGACACTTTCGGTGGCCTTTTGGCTGGTGGGATCCCATCTGGAGCAACCACTTCTTTGCTTTCTGCAGCAACAAAATCATCCACGTGCATGGAGGGCGGCCTGCTGGTGTTCTGTTTCCTCTGACGGAAGATGTCGTGTGGTCGAATCCCTTGTCCAAATCCTCCCCTGCCTCTTCCTCTTGGTGGTGGCACAACATGGGCTCTCTTTGCAGGCTCTATGTACTCAGATTTTCCACTGTCATGACAAAACATAATTTCCTTCATTAATTTAAAAATACAATCATAAGAAGGTCAGGCATTCTCCATATTGGAGATGCAATCTGAAAGGTATTTGATGTTTTGAGAACGCTCGAATCAGTGCTGAGCACACGAACAGTTTACTCATTAAACTCATCTTACCTTGAAGTAATGAAGGTCTCATGCTTGTGCTTGCCAAGTTTGAACCCTTTTGTGGTTTTTGTGCGGCCAGGAGATGATGGTTCTGACAAAAATGACCTCTCCAATTCAGCTTGCAAGTCAAAGTCACTGCAGCCCTTCTCTGACAGTTCAATGAGGTCAACTTTTACCTGCAATGACAGAGTTCAGTTTTATCACAACAATCATTTCTAGCACCTCTGAAATGATGCTGCACCAGGATGGGTGATATTCAGCTAGGGCCCTTCTACTAAAACAAAAGAACTCCATCCTCTACCTTTTAATGCACTAGCATGGCTAAAACCAAAGCAGCAGTAACAGAAAAGCAGCAGAGCTTTCCTGTTGCAGCACAATTGTCTTGACAGCTCTGCATTTCCATAAAGAACTGGGCATAGCTTTCAACATCTGTCTTGTCACTGAATGACTTGCAGTGAGGCACTCTTTTGCTTAAGCTACAGTGCCATTTTTTCCATTTTTGTCACATCAGCGCAAGGATTAAAAAAAAAAAATAAATTCATCACATTCTTTGTCTACATTTAATGCAAACTGCTGAAAAGCCCCAGCAGTTATGCAAAAGATGGTTAGGGCTGACACAATGACTGCTCCTCTGCAGGAGATGACTTCTGCATCATAAGGAAGAGCTTTTTCACTGTGAGGGTGACAGAGCACTGGAACAGGCTGCCCAGTGAGGTTGTGGAATCTGCTTCTCGAGACATTCAAAACCTGCCTGGATGTGTTCCTGTGTGACCCACTCCAGGTGATCCTGCAGGGGGTTGGATTCAATCTTTCAAGGTCCCTCCCAACCCCTAATTTTCTGTGATTCTGTTAATAGAGCACTGTGCCAACCTTGTGGCTGCTTCTAGGTGAACCTGAAGGCATTTGGTAACAACACATTTAACAAATGCCAGCCCCTATATAGGGGTCAATTTACAAGGGTAAGCTCAGGAAAACAAATTATTTAGCCAAATGAAATTCTGATGCTACCAGCTCAGGTTAATCCTCATTTTTAAATCCACTTCAGTCATGTTAATGAAGCCTTTTACCATATCCAGATCAGTGTCTATCTCTTCAGCCTGAAAGGGTGAGAACCACATGGACTTCAGCTGGTCATCCATCATGTCTGCCAAAACATAGGTAGTCCTGCAGCAAAACAAACCCCAAACACCTGTTTGGTTATGAACTACCACCAACTGGAAGAACACACAGCACTACAGAACCTCGTGCTGCCTTATCATTGCTACCTGCATAAAATTAAATACACTGGGACTAGCAGGCAGTAGTTACAACAGTGCTGTTTACATACAATTTGTAATATATTCATGGAAAAATTATTGCATTTTCTTAAATAAACTACAGGCAGTATGCTCACACTTAACCATTTTACCTGTTGTTAAACAAATTCTGAAGAGAGTCTGGTGCAGAAAGAATAGGCTCCACATCTTGGTCACTCAGTGGACAAGCATCACCTGCTGATTCCAACATCTGCTTCACCCCAACGATGTTGTCCAGTAAAGATTCAAGGCCATCATCTTCCTTAGAACGATCCTAAGTCAACATAGCACAAATCAGAACTTTTTGCCCTCCTCAGAGAAGGATATAATTTTGTCAATTATGAAAAAAATACCAAAAACAACCCACCAAAAACCAGAGCAGGATACTACATAAAAGAGCCTATCCATCCAATGCTGAAACCAAGGCACTTGAGTACACAAGCAACTACAGAGAGCTCCTTGCTATGCTATAAAACAAACCATGCCACCACATGCACATCCTCATCTTTGTTTGAAGTTGAATCTACAACACACTGCCAAATAAGCCATGACCAGCTCACTAACAAGCTCTCTGCTAGAGCTTTCCAACATCCTAAACATCTGATACTTCTCCTTCAGCACAGCTGTGGTTTCTAATCTCTTACCATAGATGCAGGCAGGCAGGGAAGGGACAGGACAGAGTATAGCACAGGAAAGGCATTTGTGATCAACAGGCTGTAAAGCCTGTTTTATAGACTCTTCTGAACTAGCCATCCACTGCATGGCTGCCATCAATTATGTAGGATTACATTTCAATATTAGAGTGATCAGAAACACTGAAATGTTGGATGCATTGATTTCTGCATGTCCTCCAGTCCTGCCTGAAGCAGAACTAACAAAACCAGATCAGGTCAGCCATAACTTTATCCAGCCACATCTACAAAATTGCTCTGGTGACAAGAACACCCACAGCTACTTTGAGCAATTTGTTCCAATACTGCCCTTCTCTCTTCATGCTTTTTATTTGTCTTTTTGTTTTGTATTGGTTTTTTTGTAGTGGTAACCTGAACCTCTGAAGTCCCAATTTGGGGTCATTACCCTCGTGTTTTATCATCTATAATTAACAAAAGGGGTTTAATTCCACCACCTTTGCTATTATTCCCCAAAGAGCTGCAAGTAGCCCGGATATAGCTCTTTATGATATTGCACCAAGGCAAACAAATCCCACTTCCTCCTCTCTACAGTACATATGCTGAAGGTCCCTGACCAACTTGGCAGAACCCTCTTCGGTTTCCCTGGATCTCTCTAGAACTGGTGCAAGGGCAAAGCTGACCAAAGGTGATTGCTGCATTCCACATGAGAGCTCACCAGCATCCTGTGGAGGGAGACAGTAAGGTCATTAGATTTGGTGACCATTCTGCTTCCAGGGTGGCTCAGAACACAGGCTGCCTTGTTGGCAATGGCCATGCATGTTGGCCCACGTTCAACTTAATGCCCACCATAACCACTCAGTCCTTTTCAGCTCAGCCTTCATCAAGGCATGGAGTTACCCTGCTCTCCCACCATTGATGTCTCTGATGGAAACACCCAACAATCCCAGCCCCACTACTGACTCCTGGGTATTCCACTTGTTACTGGTCACCAGTAACATCAAGACACCACTAAGCAGTGGTTCCTGTGGATTATTAAACTAACAACCTGCTCACCACTATCCAGTGCTCTGTCACATGATTTCCTGCCTTTCAGCACACAGTTAATTGCCTCTGCTCTGATGCTGTACAAATACTCTCAAGCACAAGGGGGTTCCAACCCAACCTGAAACTTCTTTGCATTATGGTAATACAGACAATGAAGTCAGAATCCATCCTGCCTCAGAAGAGGTGATCTTGGACATCAGTATTAAAACAATGGCAACAGTTATTACCAGTTCCACAAGGTATGCCACAAAATTGTGCACTCTTTCCATCAAGGGTGGGGACAGTCCATAGGGTTATAAAAACTTGTTCAGATATAAGACAGCAACATGAAGTGGATTCTTTCAATTCTTTTACCATAATATGTTTCTCCAGATCAAGTATCAGGTTTTCTGAGGTTTCTTCTTTGCTTTGCAGGAGATGTTTTAACTCTGCAGTAGACAGACCCAGCGATCTACCAGGATGAGATCCATCTGCTTCCATAAGGCTTCCATCATCTCCACAACATCCCTGAAACATTTTAACAAGAGGGAAGTACACATAAATACTAATTACACTGCTGGACTGCAAACCCTTTAGAATTCAAATGTGCATTAGAGCAGATGCAGTAAACCAATAGTAATCTCTTGATTTAAAACCATATTATGTGAAACATTTCAATAAGGTATGATTCAATAGGTGAGTTAAGATGCTGCATCAAAATGAATGCAATACTTTCTAATATAAGCTGAGGTTCGTGTCACAGAATTAACAAATTTTTATATTTCTTTCTATTCTACATATCAATATAGGAACTCTCTTAACACGATGCCATGAATCTAAAACCTGGACACAATAGCATGCTATTTACTTAGGAAATAATTATCAATCAATATGCCATTCTCCCTCCTGAAAGACTCTCTTGTTTACTAAACATACATTCTGCCCAGCTTTCACAGATTTCATTGAAAACTGAAGATGGCATTTACACTACTGATGGAAAAGCCTTGCACAGCAATCTGCAGAGTCAATTGCTTTCTGTAATAATTGTTCCTGAATGTGTCTCACACTGCAGATATCAGAGGAATGCAGCTGAGTTTGTCTGACTATTCAAGACATACTCACCAGAGTATCAGAGTTTAGAATCTGCCGCATAAAATCCAAAACAGAAGAGGCCAGTTCACCTGTGTCTTTGCTAAAACTTGTTATTACTCGTTTCAATACAGTGTACAGAGCATTGCTGTGTTTTCTTAGTGAGCTGTTTTTATAAAGAAAAGAGGGAAAATGCTTTATTAGTGTATACACTGTAACATTTTATAAGAAAACAACATATATACAAAATAAATCTGATAAATTTCATATCATGGCATTGAGTTTAGATTACAAAGCTGGAGCTTCATTGTTTTCTCTGTGCTAGACTGTTGTTCTCACCAGTGTTGCCTGTAGACTGCACATATACAGCTATAGGTACTGTAACAATGCCTCTAAAAGCTGAAAGAAATTACATGTTCATCTTTTGGGAGAAAAGGGATAGGACAAGAGAAATTTTGCTTGCACAAGTGCCTTATGTACAAAGCAGGCTCACTCTTGCTGCTATAATTGCTGTGCACCCCATGATGCCCAACTGCAGGAACAAACCAGAAAGGTCATCGCCAACACAGAAACTGCAAGGTCGTGCACTGAAACCAACAGCCAGGCATATGGGATCACAGAATCCACAGCATCTTTAACCTACTCATTTTTCATTTGTGGGTTGTAGAGTTTCTTTCACTCTGAGCAGCACAGGTCTGCAGTGCTGCTTAGAAGCATGTCTTGAACAGCCTTTTATTGACAAGGCTTCAGGTACTACCTTTTTCTCTTTGGTAACCTCACAAATTCATCACCTTTCTGCACCTCACCTTCAGTGGACAGAAACATGTCCACATGCAGGGCAAGGAATTAAGTGTCAAAACAACACAATACTGTCCAATTCATGTGTGTGTATGTATATATGTATATATATACACATATATATATAAAAAGATATCGTCATTTCAAAAGCAATTCCCTAATTGCCTGGAGGTCAGAACACACTGAGAAAGTGCAAATTGAACACCCTCAAAATAAAGGAAATGACAGACAGCTCTCTGATGCCCTAGATGTGAGCTTTAACAAATGAGTGACTCAAAAGGGAAGGCCATTAGCACTATACATCATTCTATTCCTCCAGACAGCCTTGGAGTGAGGAAATGGAGGGTACAAACCTTTTTTCAGTGCTTTGTTTATTTCTTGAAATTAAGTCTTCCTGTGTGCATATTGCAAAAATTATTCAGAAGTAAAATCTCAACAAAATTACTGAATAAAGCACTGAAGCTTCAAAAAGACATGAAAGTCTGGGTGCTTTGTCCTCATCATGAAGCAGGAAATCATTTCATATTGCATAAGTGTGAAAATAATTTGAAGTTGCCAGAGATATCTTAAAATACCATACCTCTTTAAGTGATAGAAGCCATAGTCGTGCTCTGTAAGGAACATCATTGTTCGGATACAGGTCAGCAGACAATTGTAACTGCTCTCAGAATTAGTTAATGTTTCCATCAGAGAGTCACAAATTAAGGGCATCAGGTCTTTACTTGGTAAGGAGTTGGAAAGCTGCTCTGATTCAGACACAGAGCCTTCTGATGAACTTGGTAAAATGAGTGCGATATCCTATAAGAAGTGATAATTGTACAGACAGTAAAAAAAGGCATTCTCTGTACAAGCAGTAAGTATAAATCATACATCACTATCAGAAACACCAGCTTCTTTCACTACTCTTTTGTCATCTTGTTCCAGTATTTCACAGTTATTACTAGCCAGTAAAATATTAGACCAGTGTTTATCTTTTTCAAATTGGTTCTGTTAAGGGTTACAAGCCCCTGTTGATTTTTAAAAACATAAAAGCTCCCAAAGATGAAGTGACAGCAGAACCACAACTAAAGGCCATACAGTCACTGAATAATATCTCGCACTGGCGCAGTGTTTTGTGCCTAGGTCACCAAACTGTTCCTTAATCCCAAGACATTCATCAAAATTAAGAGGCTGCAGACACCACCTAGGAAGTTTAAGATCTGCTGCCGCCTCCACATTTTACATAAAATAAAACAAGATTGATTTTCACAATGAATTTGCATGGGCAAAAAGCTCTGGCAAACAGCTGACTGATCTTTACTGACTAATAATGCTCAAGTGTCTTTTGCATAAACAGATAAGCACTAGAGCAAATAGATACATGCAACTACTAAGACAAATAAAAATATGCAAATCTATGCAAGCAACTAACAAGAAACTACCAAGACAACTCTGTGAATCAGTTTTCAGATAACATTTCTTGCTTTGCTCTAACTTAGGCAGTTTTTTTTTAATGGTGGTTTTATGGTAGCAGTACATCATACATATCCTTGGAACACATTTGTGAGAGGTTTCAGTTAGACAACAAAGAGATATGTATTTATTCAACTAGCTGAAGGGTGAATAGTGAGAACTCAAGTTTTGCCAGTGGCCCATGTTCCAAAAATCTTCCTACAAAGAGAAATTATATCACTCCCTCAGCTGAGGCAACAGTCAACATTTGTGTCATCCAGTCTTAGTCTCTACTGAACTACCAGAATAGTGTACACAATGGAAGAGAAGTCTCATAGAATGAAAGGATTTACATTTAAGAGCAACATGACAGCAAGTCTGTCAAAGCAGTAAACCATACATATCTTTTCTTTCTGTGTTTTAGCAATGTTCTTTTTTGTTTGGAAAAAAAAAAAACAGGGACCTAAAAAATAACCTCATTTAATTTGTCTCCTACAATCATCAACACAAATTTTGCATTAAACATAGCAAATACCTGATCACAGAGGGACTGCAGAAGGGAAGTTACATATTCAGCACTCTGTTGATGAGTGACATTGTCCCCAGCTGATCGCATTAAAGCCAAGAGCTCCTGGAAAACCTCTGCATACTTCTCATCACCTTTACTGCTTCCATTGATAAGATGCAAAATAGCCACTTTACAAGCTTTGTGTGAAGCCAGGGCATCCAATAAAGCAAGCAACCGAGTTGTCTGTCCAGTGTACTGTTTCTCTTTTTCTTCTGTGCTGCTGGAAGAATATCAATGCACTTTGAAAAAGCTGTTTTAAAGTGATCTAAAAATCTATAAAACCAAATATTACAGGAGTCATATAAACCTGCATTTTTAAAAAAGCACCTATTTTACGTATTTTAAAGTTAGTTTATTTTTCAAACACTGCTCAACTTCACTAAATGACTTCTGGTTGTATAATAAATTCATTAATCAACTATGCATTTGATGCAGTAGAGGGCATCTAATGGTATACTGATAAATGTGCTTTTTATACAAACAGTATCTAATCCTATGCTGATAATTATGCTTTTAAATGCACAGTACTCATTGTTTCAAAACCCTCTGAAAGAGTAGTATTGGACTTCCTCCATCTCACAAACATCTGCACATTTTCCTGTCAGCATGCAAATTACAGTGTAGCAAACTGTCCTGGCCCACTCTTGGCATTTAAATCAGGCAGGTCCTTTCGGAGCAGTTCACAGCCAAGATAAGGAAGGCTTTGTGGGGACAGCCTAAAGAAAACCTTCCTAAAATACTGACCATAAATATACAATGTGATGCATGTCAAAACTTAAGAAGTATGACATGGTTCCTTGGCAACATTAAGCATTATCAGGACACATATATAGAACTTGTCTAAGAATTCATTCAGCTCATAATGGCTGAATATTTTCCTCCTGCTAAATCTGCTGCATCGAACCGAGGTGAATTTATCAGTCCTTTATAGATATCTTTGCAACAGAAAACAAAGGTACCTTTGCAGATCTTCTACAATCAGATCCAACACAGTCCTCATAATAAGCAGAGCAGTAGGTGAAGCCAAGTCACACAACTGAACACAAATACGTCTCAACATATGCTGAATGGGCTGGCAGGAGGAACCAGAGAAAGACCGAACTATCTCCTGTATCAGTTTGGCTTGAACATGAAGATGCATGCTCCACAGTTTCCTGGTGTTGAGTGCCACTGAAATATCATGTGGTTCAATTACCTGCACAACAGAAGAACAGTTGGTTTTTCCTTTCAAACTTTACCATAAAAACTGCATTCTATCTAAGCAAAGAGCAAGTACTAATACTGTCCTCAACAAAAACATGTAATGTTATTTTCCTTATTATGACTGAATGACAGAGCACCATTCCAGCAAATTAGCTATGCCTCCAGAAGCATGGGTTGTCACACACCTTTTATGCTTACTTTAATTAAAGACCACAAATTCAAGATCCATGCCAAAAGAAACGACAGCCTTAATATGCTGAGCGTTTGGCATTCAGCGTTAAATGCAAAGGCTTCATAGCTGATCATTTCAGTAAGAGGATGGGAGTCTAAATAATTTCACAAGGGACAAAAGAGCATGTGACTGCTAATTTTAAAAGATGCTCCAAGTAAGAACAATTTTGTTTCTGTTAAAAAAGATTTATTCAAAGAATCTACATGAACTGAATGTTTTAGCAGAAGCTTTAACTCGTCCTTCCACATACTTGTTTTTTCCACAACTACGAAAATGGTCTAAGGGTTAACACATAGTTATATACCTGGTTAAAAACTAAACAAATCATACCTGAGTTGTCTGCATGGGCAGTGGAAGAGGCAACAGTTCTGAAAGCAGTATAAGTCCAGAGAAAAAGCCTTCAGGAATTCTCAGAATTGAAGAGAGAACTTCCTTCAGCATTAAAGACCAAGTATTGTTCGCCAAAGTTTCTTCCGAAATGGTAAGTTTCTCATTAACACCTTGTGTAAAAGTCAGTAAGATATCAACAATGTCATTCTGAATTTTTTGTTCATCGCTATCTAAGCGGCCTGAGAGAGGAATAGAACACAGGAGCATGTGCAAAGAAACAAGTGCTGAGGGAACACGCATGTCTTTGAATTCAAAAGATCCACCCCTCAGCAGCTCTGTCAGCATGGTTTTCAGCAGAGTGAGTGTACAGCAGGCCATGGAAATAGTGGTGACTCTGTGAAGTGTGGTGCCCATGTTGACATGGAGCCTCCAAGGCTGAATGAGGATGCTGTTCAGCTTCTGTAACACCCGAATGAAGGTGTCCATCCCCTCAGAAGAAAAGAGCTGAATAACTGCAAGATTCCACTTAAGGTCTTTCTGTTGACCTGTATGGAAAAGAAACAACATTTCTGTATGTCTGTTTTCTCCTGGGCAATCACAGTTAAATATGTGTCAAGTAAAAGACTCAGACTTCTCTGTGAAGCAGTACAAATATATTAACCATACCGTTGACCAGAGGGGGTGGACATGCAACATGACAAAGAACGCGGAGTGCAGTAGGAAGGCCAACTCCATCTGGGGTCATCAGACTGTCAATATTCTTTTAAAAAAACAAAACCCAAAATGCATGTTATAAGGAGAACTTTACAAGTATATCACCAGCTTAGTACTGAAATTCTATATTTAGTTATTTTAAGCATTCTGCAAAATCTGATTATTCCACTTTTTGGAAAGCAGCCACAAATACAGCAGAAACAAAAAAAAGGAGGGTCAGCATTTGCACTGTGGTTTTACAGTAAGTTAAAAGATGTAAATAGCTGCACATCTGCACCACAGTTACCTTAGATTTTGTTTCAATAAATATAACTGAGAGCAAGAACTGGCCCAGATGATAATTTTTAGTAAAAACATCTACTTTGGATAACAGCATAGATTTCGAAATACCATGTGTTAGTACATACTCAAGATAAAATATCAAACTACAAAAAGGTCTAAGCTTACAGAGCACAAATAAAAGATATCTATCTGTATTTTACTAACCTGTTTGATGTATTCAATGAGATTTGGAATGCAATTTATTTCAAATCTAAGATTTTTCAATGGTTCAAGCCATTTACTCAGCTCTACAGGAACAAAAAGAACTTGAGTTAATTAGGGAACTTGGAAGTGCACTTATAAACATAAAAGATTTGCAATAAAAATGTACTTGATTTACACAACAGGTACTAAGTCCAAGTGTGAAATTTGTAAGGCATACATTGCAGCTGTAGCCAGCTGGAAAAGCATCAACAAAATATAAGACTTCAGAACAGCCAAGTGACCTCACATACAGGAACAAAATTCAGCTCAAGTCAACCTGGACATTCAAGTAATTTTCACCTTATTATTTGTATTATTTGTATTTAAACATACTTTATAAAAGACACTAAGAATCCCACTGCCAGCTAAAGAAAAAGCCTTCAAGAGCAAGGACCAAAGCACATTTCTTTTAATGCATGTAACAAGTTACTACAAGCTGAATACAAAACTCCTATGAAATGTCTTCATCACTGAAGGAAATAACAAACATAACAGGCAGCTCACTGACTACTTTAGTCCATTTTTACTAAAATGTACTCTATTTTCAACACAGAAATCATTTCCAACTTCCTGTAATTATTCAAAGTTCATGGAAGTTAGTATTTCTTGGAAAATCATTTAACTATGAAGAATTTCTATTTAACTTTCATTAACAGAAAAAAAAAATTACACATTATCTAAGTGACTCAACTAATCAGATGCAGCTGGGAAAAGAATTTCATTATATACATTATCCAAACCAGACGACTGTGAAGCACCCTAAATATAAAAGCTTTCTTCTATGCATTCAAACAATTCAGTTAATAATGATGCACACAATACCTTGCAATTTGGTGTTATTTTCATCTGCTTTACAAAGCTTCAGCAAAGGTGCAGAGTGCTGTTCCAGCATTTGGACATCACTGGAAGACTGAACCACCAGCAAAACAAGGATGCAGGCATAATTATAAGCAACTGACTTCTTAGACTTCGAGTCTCTGAAACACCAAGAAGGATTTTCTTCACATCTCAACAAATGCAAGAAGATAATTGTTAAGATTTTCACTCTATGACCCGTAAAAATCTATCTACAGAACTTTTACCTTCACCAAGGCTTGGCTATATAATTATCAACACAAAAAAAAAAGAAAAATCCACCCACAAAAACCCCTCTCCTGTGCTTTCTGAAAACTGAAAGCTTTCTTGTACATTTACTTTACAATTATTTCAGCATCCATAAAGTTGAGAGATGAAAGCACTGACTGGAGGCAAGTAACAAACAAATTTTTTTCATAATTTTAGTTTTATACATCTTGCTTTGGAAGCATTGCTACCTACAGTAGCAAAACTGCCTGTCCAGAGAGAAAAGTAACTGCTTTAAACAGTCATAAGAACTCACAGAACTGAGACACTCCCAGACTAGAAAAAACGTTCAGTGACTCATTTCAGTCAAATTTTATGCTTGAATGAGAACTGCCCAGTTACCAATATGTTTTCACATAACGAGAATGTGACCTGTATCACAACACTTTTGTAGATGAACTACACAGATTCTGGGCATTAAGTGCATAATCACAAATGACAGGCCTGATTTTCTACTACATTCTACTTAGAAGTTGTTTTGCTTTAAAACACAAATATAATAGTCTAAGATAAAAATATTTAGATTTCCTCAGCTATTTATAAAAGATAGACACTTTAAAATGTAACAATCTAAAGAATATAAATAAGTGCTTAAATTACCCTAAAGCTTCTTTAGAATAGTACTCCATTAAAGTAATAAGACTCTGGAGATTTTTCTCCAGATTGAATACATGAGCCACAGCAGATCTTCCCACAGGGTTAAAGGTAATCAAGTAAAGGTTGTGAAGTGTTCCCAGCAGATCTGAATGGTCAGTCTCCTCACTGGCTGTGCATCGCTGAAAGTGGCAAAATAATTCTGAAATGCACTGTAATGTCTGTGTCGAATGCAGGAGCCACAGTGCAAAAGTATCCTCATTGGCACCATCTGACTGGAGACCTTCCTCTTGATCTGGATCAGAAAACTGGCAGAGTGCTCTAACCAACAAGTTTGTTGCTTCATACTCAGAAATAAAGAAAAGAAGACCCTTCTGTGACTGTGCCAGGAAACGCAGTATATCTCGTATGGCTTGAAGCACACCTGGGTGGGCACCTGTCACTGGAATAGACAGTAGCAAAGTAATGCACTCCAAGAAATGGTGACTATGAAGATATCTGAAAAAAAAATGTATAGGAAAAGAATCAGTAATATTCTGAATTCTGAACAATAGCATTATATAAAATTACAGGCCTCCCAGCTTCCAAAGTTCTGTGGACTATGAGAACTGGTAACTAATCATGAAATCATGCAAAATTTTACTCATACAAAACTAATTTCTGTATTACTTAAAAGAAACAAATACCTAACTATAAAGTACTGATCTCCAAAAAAAATATCGAAACAAAAATAAAACCTCACTTTATATACAAATAAAACAACACTATCTTTTATTAGACTTGATACCATCAAGGAAACCTGTTAGCACATAGAGAAATACTTTCTAGACAGAAACTTGCTAACAGAGAAACAATTCATGGGATCCTTCATGCAGCTGAAGGCAGGCAAGGCCTCCAATCTTCTGCCTGTGCTGTGAACCAGTGAGCTACACTGACACAACTGCACAGCTGCTGAGCAGGGCTGGCTACCTTCTTGCCACCTTGGCATATAGACAGAGGTATTCCAGATTTGTTTTGGTTTGTCCATACACATGGACATGTTCCAAGACCACAAAAGGAAAGTCTAGATCTATAACAATATTTAAATATGCACCTGTACAGCACCTAGCACAACCAGTCAGGATCTATGAATGCGACTGAAGTGCTAGCCAGTACCAGGAATAACAGGTTCGCATCTTGTTATATGCATGCTAGGTTGACTGAAAGCCAAGAAAATAACTATCAAATTCCACCAGGCTTTATAAGTACAATCCGTAATTCTCCAATAAAGTACAAAGTGAAATATCTTGAAAAGTGTTGTCAAGCTCACCCCTAAAAACCCTCTAGATTAATATGGAGGAAATACACTCTATAAAGTGCCCTTGCAACTGCCATACCTAAACAGGACAGGGAAAGGATCATCCCTCTCCGGGGGGCCTGTAATGCGTGCCATAGTTGGGAAAGATTTCACAGGTGGCTGAATCATTGTATGAGGAGCAGTTTCCATCAAATGGAAGATTTCTTCAAGAAGACTGACAAGTTTTTCCATCTCTCCTTCGCTTATGTTAGAAGATTCCAAAAGATTATCCATGTCCATAGGAGTCTCGACATCATTCTCATATTCTTGGTTGGTTCTTTCAAGTCCTGCCAAGTCCTGGTCTTGTTCTGGCTCCGTGTGATTAGGAAGAGCGGGAGTGTTCTCTGCTAACTGATCAACCACCTTTTTAATATCTGACAGAATCTCATAGAAGTGACATTTCTGAAGAATTGCAGATCCAGCAGTAACTACTCTCACAGTCTGGTCTAATAGGATGAGTTCCAGAAGTTTTTGGTAACCACTTTTTTCATTAACATCTGCGCCACCCCTTAGAAACATTTCCATTCCCTCAGTCATGCTGATAACACTATCCAAAGCTTTAAAAGCATTAAGTTTAAGGGAGGATGACACGTGATCTGCAAACAACAGTTCAAACAACACATTAATAACTCCTGCCTGCAAAAGTGCTGTTATTCCTTGAGTCCCACATTCTGCTAAGGATGACACCAGTTTTGTCCCAGCTTTGAGCTGTCGGACATTCAAAGCAATGGGTTGTTTGAGAGCTACCTGCAGGTTTAAAGCTTGCAGGGTCCAATCTACTAGCTGGGTAATGTAGTCTTGCTTTGTTTCTTTCACCAGCAGGTAGCTCAAACCTTTTACAATTAAACTTGGAACTTCTTCCAATGCAGTTACCCACTTGGCACCCCTTTCCTCTTGATACAATTCCAACAACTCAGTTAATTTAACTGAGGCTTCTACTGCCCCCGAATTTTCTTTTTCTGGGTCTTGGTCCTTTATTTTACCAACTTCATTTTCAAATACAGTCTTGTAAGGGCAGCTGAAGTATAAAAGAGGTCCAAGCTCCCTTTCAAAAGGTTCATAAGTGACAGGAGGCACAGATGCTAGATCCTCAGGAGTATATTCAATATCAAAGCTTGGGTACTTAAAAGTTTCACGTTCCAGATCAGCAATTCCGTCTTCGTCACTTGAAATCTGCTCATATCCATCATCTCCTAAAAAGAAAAGGATTCCGTTATGAAATAAAATCAGTTATGGATAAATCAGTTCACAACTGCTGAGAATCTACTAAAAAAATAAGTAATTATTTATTTAATACAAATATTACTGGTTAGAAAACAATCATATAGACAGAAAGCTTTCTGTCTACAGATATAAAGTGAAAGCCACAAATGACTGATTTTTCACGTAACAATGGAAACATTTAGGAGAAAGTATACAGCAAAAAATTTAAACAGGATACACATTACTACAAGAATATTGACCAACTTTCTTCCTGTGAATGCATCCATCAAACTTTTAGCCTAAAATTCTGCACAGGCATCACTGAGAACTTTAAGTAATACAAGAATATAACTACTGACAAGATTACATAAACAACTGTATTTATTTTTAATTAGGACATAATTTCTTCACCACTTTGCTCCAATTTTTTTTAATTGGTAACAATATCAAATGTTCATTCTCTCCTAAAAAAATTGCACAATTTTCCTCTATTTAAGGAAAGTAACAGGAAAATTAGATGAAGGAATATAGCATAATTCTGGACGGACATCAGACAACAGTGCAATGACCAAGAAAAAAGATTCACCTCTCTTCTTACCAACTCATCATAATGGTACCACCATCAAAATTTCCTAAATCAGATTTTTTTTTCCTTTACTGCTTACATCTTCACTTACCTTCACCTTCTTCCTCCTCTTCACCGTCTTCTTCATCTTCATCTTCCTCCTCTTCTTCCTCTTCCTCATCAGCAATACTCTCTACTGTTTGTTCATCATCATCATCTTCGTCTTCATCCTCATCATCATCATCCTCGACATCCACATCATCTTCATCTTCTCCTTCTTCTGGTTGATCTTCCTCCACTTCACCATCATCAGAATACTGGCTTTCTTGATGAATCGATGCTCGATCAGGAGAAATGGGCTCAAAGTAATCTTCCCTGTGGTCCACATCATCTTCTTTTTCCCCAACCACTAGAAATACATCCAAAGTTTAAGAAATAAGAGTACTTATCTGAAATCCAGAGCTCAATAACATGTTTTAACATTTTTAATTACTCATAGCAGAGATACTAAAAAGCTTCTTGAAGAAAATCTTCAGGTGGCTCAACTGAACACAAGCAACAATCATTCAGTTCAGTCAGACTATCAATAAATATGTATAGAGTTCTTGGCACTTTCAACCCATATGGAGACCAGAGAACTCAGCAAATGCTGCAGGGGGATGGAGAAGGACAGTGAATGCCAGAGTCAACAGAACAATCATGTAGGACACAAGCAGCATGTTCCAGCAGTGTATTGGTCAACAGCTGATATCCTCAAAACTACTGACTTTTCAATTTATACAATTTAACATAACCAACAGATTTTCTTTCAGATCCTTTTCCTAAAAACAGCTATCCAGCAAGTGTAACAGCAGACAGGAAACCCCACACCAGGCAGGAACACAGAATTCTGCCTCCACTAAACAGTACATGCAGCAGATGAAGTACAGTCTGCTCTCCTCTTACCTGACACAGGCATAGGTTCATCCTCATCATCATCAGGAGGAGGAGGGCCTGGAGGTGTCCTTGGTCCCCTAGGTTGTGGTCTTGGAGGGCTGCCATTGAACTGGTCTTCTTTCTCTCCATCAACTATATTTATTGTGAAAATAAAAACTTGCATTTAATGCAATCACAGGAAGAGAAGCAAGAAACTCTTGGTTTTCAGTGCTATTTTTGACTAAAGAACACCTTCATTTCTCAGCTGTTCCTCAATCTGTAGTCTGCATATGCAGTATGTGAGGCAGTTTCCTGAAGTTACTTTTGGTGTAAATCAAGAACTAAAAAACAAGCAAGCTTATTAACATTACTGAATTTTTAAAATGTAATGCTGGGTCAAAAGTAGCATAACTTTTCCATTTTTTGCTTTGACACTAGCAATACTGTAACTCTACCAATAACACCCAAGTGAATTTTTTTTAAAAGTTTGCCTTTTAATCAACTGGTTTACAACTGTTTACTACAACAGAGTATTCAAATTTTGCAGCTCAGTGACTACCTTGAACAAGACAGTTCATTACAAGACAGTAATTTTAAATCTAAAACCAAAACTGAAGGAGAAATTTGATCACGGATTTTATTCATGGCTGTTCTAACGCAAATACTCTCCTGTAATGTACTCTACATACAAGTTACAAAAGAAAATGTATTTATGGGCAGGAAATTTTCTTATTATGATTTTAATACTACCCTAATCACTTTCAATCACCTAAATATGAATGAGTTCACATAAATTAAACTGAATTTTGACCATCCTAAATAATTAGCAATAGAGCAAAGTAACCCACTCTCAAAAAGCATTAGACAAGAATCTACTTAACACCATTCAGTATAAATCTGTGAGGAAATACAAAATTAAAGGACAAAGATATAAAGCTTGAAAAATAAAGTCCATAAAATTTAAAACATGAAAGACTTGGGTTTTTTCGGACAAATATAATGCTGATTTTTATATTTTTTTTAATCTATGTCTGCTCACAAGGCTTACCATGTTTTGGGTTTCTTTTCAAACCAGGCTGTTGCTGGGGAGGTGGTGGTGGAGGTGGAGGTGGAGGAGGTGACTCTCTCTCATGACTTATTACCCTGTCAACTGAGCCATATATTGCCAAAGTCAGACAGTTGTACCACCCTCGTAGAACCAATCCATCTGTGTTGACCTGTTGTGTATTTTAAAAAAAGAAAAAGCACTTACAAACGTTACACTGCTTCAGAAAAGACATTTCAGTATCACTGTGTCAGTATCTGCATAAAAGTAAAGAAAGAAGGGTCGAGCATTAAGGTATCTCTTTACCCCATGTTTTGAAAACCAAGAAAACTTTAAGCATATCAAGTCATTATAACAAATAATCTTTCCCTAAAAGCATTCAATTCCTTGCAATATATTGCCTATTATAGGACAGCATACTGATAGAAAAAATCTTTACTGTTGGTTACACAAAGCCTGTCTGAATGAAATACACCCAAACAGAACTGAGAAATTCCATCCTTCACTGTGGCCTGCAGCCACAACATTCTAATTCAGTTTTGCTCATAAGCAGTGGATAATCCTGTTGGTAATCTCTAGAGGAATTGTCAATCAAATCTTCTACAAAACATGGCATTATTGATGCAGGCTCTAAAGTAACAAGATATTTGAAATTTTCTGAAGAACATCTTAAAAAAAATAAATGCTTTACATAGTGCTAACACACCACACCCATACCTAAATGACAGACACGTAGAAAAGAAGAGGTTTAAATCACATTGTGTTACCTTTGCATTGGGTCTGAAAATAATTGAAGTGTTTTCATCATATTCAAGGCTGTTAAATAAAATACACAAAGTTAATTTTCCACTAATATAATGCATGTTTACAGAAATGAAACACAGAAGAACTAAACATATGAGTCAGTAGTAAAACACTGAACAAATACAGTATCTTAAAAGCAAGACTTCAAAGTCACTTATTTCTGCAAAATACTTTTCATTAATATATATGGGCTCTGTAAGTTTAAAAATAACAGAATCTTTCCTTCTCTTAAGCATGAATCTCTGTCCTCCCACACAGACTGAGGGAAAAGGCCAAGACTACAAACTAGCAGAAACATTAAAATACAGATTCTCTGATGCATTTTCTGCACTAAAAAAAATCTCAAGAAGAAAAGGCAGATAATGAAGTCACACTAATCATGAAAGCACTTACCTCCCCAGCCTATCAAAAACAGGGGCACTTGGCTTGCTGACATTGTTGAAAAACAAGTCCAGTTGAAAAGTATGTGGGGATGTCTCTCTGGAAACAAAACAAAAGTAAAATTAAATCTGCTGAGCTCCTTATCATGGTAAGTAGAACTAACTGGACAGTGTGGGGGGGGTGATGACTTTAAATTACACAGTTTTAATAATTCCCAAAAATAATTACACGTTCAGCAGACACATAAATGCATTTTACCTTCTTATACAGATGGTTCTGTTAAGGTATACAAGCATGAGAAGAAATAACAGGCAGGTGTTCCTGAATCAGACACCAAGTATCTCTCACTTACCCATAAGCCCTGTTGTCAGGCAAGCTGGTGTGAGCTCTCACTCCTGGAGGAATGACTCGTACTTCATTTATGTAAACAACACATGGAAAACGAACCACGTCTATATTGGTGCTTTGCTACAAAACAAAGAATAAGGAAAGTGTCAGAACCACAAAATGGAAGCAACGTAATGTATTAATATTCTTTATTAACCAAATTGTATTAATAATTATATACAAAGGTCTATTCTGTAAAATGTTAAGCACTGGTAGAAAAGCTTTTATTTCTTTTAATAGTCTTCTGGTATTTTTCATATACTTTTATAAAAAATAATGTTAAAGTGTTACTGGTTTTTTTTACATAATTGGTTCCCTTTATTTGCAACAATTTTGTAAACAGGTTTTTTCTAACAGAAGATACATTGGTAATGGTTAAAACTGCACTTTAATTTTTTAAAGAATGACTCAGTACATGACTCCCTTGTAATAAAGCATCTCCATTTTATAATTAAAGAAAAAATAAAATGTGTTTTAATTTTAAACCTCAGCACATATTCCATATCAAATGTGATATTAGAAATTATAATGATACTATAAATCTGGCTTAGTAGACCTGTACAAAAATTCCAAATAAAGCTTATTTTTGCAATTCTGCAACATCTGAAAACCTTTTGCAGACAACATTTCTGTTTACCACACAGAAATAGCAAGTGTAAGGGAATGATGTTTCAGCAAACTAAAAGTAATCACAAAGTCACAGTGACTTCCCCTGTTGCAGCCACCAAATTAACACTGAAAATCTCCTCACACAAGATTCACTATATGAGGTCTTACTGCATTTACGCATCATCTCTACCAAATATACACTTTTTAAAGAATAAGCATAAAATTAATAAACAACTGTATGTCAAACTTGAAGCATATATAGACTTCCCTGAACAGATGCTCAGAATCACACCCCTCACTGGATGGTTCCAATTAGCAAATTGGATTAGCAAAAAATGCACTGACAGAAAAATAATCCAAACACCTAAAAACAACAAAATTCCAAACCACTGCTCTACCAACATTAAAATTAAAAACCAAATTGATCTGCAGCCAAGAATCATATAACTTTCATCAAAATCAGAAAGCAAAAGAAATGCCCAAACTACCAGCACAATGCAAGAAAGCACTAAGATTTTTAGAAAACTAATAAGCAAAGTTTTGAAAACAATGATTAAGCATTTGCTTTTGGTCACATATTACTGTCATGTAATAAGAAATCTACACATACATCCATCCTTTAACACACAAACACAGCATCTCATCCTAAGAACAGAGATATTTCGAGCAGGATGGCAGAACAAAAGGAACCCTGTGATGACAGGGACCACAGCTTTATTTACAGGAATGGGGTGACTGTAGCCTGGGAGGGGTGACAGCTCCTTGCCTTTAAAAAAGGTGTATGTGTTACACAGGAAGAGCTGATGCTGAGGGGGCTGCATTCCCAGCAGCACTGCCCAAAGACAGGCAATATCCTGCTTAAATCAACATCGTCAGAATTACAAGGGAATCCAGTCCACTTTCCCTCTACATCAGAACTGCCTGACACGTGTTAAACTGCATAGCTAAACCAAATAAATAATTTTATTAGAAAACTCAGAAGTACTCCACAAGGACTGCAAGTTCCAAGACAAGGCTCATGATCCACAGAGCAGAAGAATTCATATAATATTAAGAATGCTTTCCTGCGACATGTAAAATACTTTTTTTTAATTCAGTATGTTTGGGTTTTTTAATTCAGTATGTTCTCAATTCAGTGTGTTTTCAGTATGTTTGGGAAAATATCACCAGTCAGAATTAAAGTGCCAGAAAACATTAAAAGTAATCAAAAATGTGAAATAAGGGAACACACTGCCCTCAAAGGAAAGAGGAGTAGCTAGTGTTTCCTACCCACAGGAACAGCAATGGTTAGCATTTCCTGCTCAGGACTGTCTTAAAATAGTAAAATTCAAAATACATGCTAGCTCCCTGAACCTGCAGCTTGTAAGGACTTCAGAATTGTTTCCTCATTGTTTTTAATTGCAGGATCAGCTCAAAATACTTTATTTTCTTTCCCTAACGCCTCTCCATGAACACAGCATCTTCTTCAGGTCACACTACACTTGATGTCTGCCCCCCCCTCATGGTCCCCTTTTTCCACCTTGAACAACACAGAGTCCTGGGCAAATCTGATGCCACAGCAGCAGCTTCAAGAATGCTCAGGATGTCAATAACCTGGAAGTGAAATATTTGTATGAACTCCTACTGCTAAAGCTAACTTGAAACATTCCTTCTGTTCGCGTTCGATGCATGAGTCCAGGCTGCATAAACCGAAGACAACCTCTAAACGTGCACACGAATACCCATCCTTCTCGTTAACTTGAGAAAAGCAGTGGGTATCTCCCTGATAGGTATGGCCCCCGGACTGCCCTCCAGCCTTACGGGCTTCTCCAACCATTTTAATTCTCTTTGTTTCTCCACAGAAACCATCCCCGTCACCCATAATCCTGGCTCCAGCCCCACCGCCGCTCCCCCCCCCCAGCCCCCCGCCCGCGGAACCGCGGGGACAGCGCTGGGCCGGGCCGGGCCCCGCGTTCCGAGGAGGACTCCCGGAGCAAGGCGGGGTAGGAGCGGGGATCCCCCCCTCGGCACACACCTGGCCAGGGCCTGTTCCCCTCTGCCCGGCCACCCGCTACCCCCGCCGGGGCCTACCCCAGCCCCGCTCCCCGCCTCGCAGCCGCCACGGCCCGTGGAGGCCCCGAGGCAGGCCGGAAGGCGCAGGCGGCAGCAGAGGAGGAGGAGGAATAAAAGGGCAGGAGCGGCCTCCACGCCCCCCGCGTTACCTCCGCGCTCTGGTGCTTAAACGTGTCTAAAAACAGCAGCTCGGTTGCGGTGTCCACCGCCATCTTGGCCTGGCAGCGGGGGAAGGGCTTCCGGGCGGCGGGGAGAGCGCTTCCGGGACGCCTCCGGGACGGCACCGGACGGGACGGGCGGAGGGGGCGGTGACGGGGCGGGAGCCGGCGCAAGGCGGGGCCGTACAAGGCGGGGCCGGTGCTAGGCAAGGCGGGGTGTGGGGGGGCGGTGCAGGGGGGAGTCACTCCGCCCCCGGCGCCGTGAGGAGCTGCAGAGTCGCGGGGAGTGCGACCCTTCCAGAGCCACCGTTCCGCTGCTCCCCGTCCCGGCAGAGATGCGGGGCCACTCGCGGCGCTGCTGACTGCGGGGCAGCAGAGGCAGGGCTGGGGAAGGGAGAGCTGGGAGGGCGGGCGGGCTGCCCCTCAGGGGAGGGAGGGCTGCGGGGCGGGGCTGCGGGAGGTGCCCGCCGGCCGTGCCCCCCCTCGGTGTGGGTGTGTGGGTCGCCGTGGGTTCGGCCGCGCAGCACTGCGGGCTGCTCCAAGCCTCGCTTCTTCCGCTTGCTTTCTGCTTCAGCCCCAGCTGAACGCTGACTGAGTACACTCCTGCTTGAGAAATTCCCTCTCCAGCCTTTTCCCTGCTTAAGATCGACCCTTTGCAGACGCGAGAAATTGCTGCGTCTCCCACGCGCGTGTGGAACAATTCCCGGGGAGCTTCCCACGGCTCCTGATGTTTTTTCTCAGCGGCCGCTGCTCTTCTGCGAGAGCCGCGGAGTTGTACGCGGGTTAGAGACACCGAGAAGCCCAAGTTAGCCCCTGGCCGGGGGAATGATGTGGAACTGGTATGAAGCAAGCGCCGCGTGGTTACACGAGTTTCGTGTAAAAGCTCTAGACGTGTAATAGCAAAAAAATTGTGCCATGTGCCTTTGGTGGAAATCCAGAAAAGGATGTGTAACCTCACTGAACTGACGACTGGAGCCTCAGCCACATCCCTGTGCTTTCTTTAATAGTGATAATTATACCTTATTGTCTGCGTCTTGTTTCTGGAACAGCTTCTTAATGAAGTGAGATGGTTGGTGTGCACACCAGGAATTGTCAAGTCTCCCCCCCGCCTTTTTTTTTGTTTTGTTTTGTTTTGGGTTTTTTGTTTCAGTAGCTAAGCTGGCGGCTTTCTTGGCACTCCTGAGTTTCACTTGCACCAGGACTAGCAATCCTCTAGGTTAGACTTTACATAAAAATGTTGCATCAGTTTAAACAAGGGTGTGGTTCAATATATCCATTTTCACTGGCGAAACTAGTTCAAGAAGTTCCTGTCCTATATCCCCTGTTGGAGCTCAACATGCAGTTCCACAACCACCTTTATTGGCACACCTAAAGAGATGATTTGTGACAGTGCACAGCAACTGAGTGGCTGGCACTGCTTCCAAATCCCCTGCAAACTGGTACCATGTCTTCTTACTGTTTTAATAGGTGTAGTTCCAGTACTGCGTATTTCTTCCCATCACAATTTCAGATTTTAATAAAACCCAGGAGCCTTCTTGACCATGCTGGCAGGTTTGCCCCCCTCTTATTTTTGCCCCTACCTGGGACTCCTTTTCACTCTGGTGTATAAACAGGGCTAAAGTCCTGAAATTAAATATAATTTTTTTATGTAGGAAACAAAAAACTGAATTTATGTGTACTTTGATAAAGAAGTGCAATGTCTTGCAGCTGCTAGTGACACCATGGTTTATTTTGGTCATATTTATGAGCTTTTTGGAAATTTATTCAGAGTAGCTTTGCAGATCACTCCAACCATGGGCACTGTCACAGGTTCCATTGTGCCAGCAGAGTGCAGTCCCAGTCAGATGGCTTCTCCCCTGAGACAGCCTGAACAGTAATGCAGTCAGGTTAACTAGTACAAGTAGTTTCAGTGACTGGCAGGGGAATTCCAGTCCTGCATTTTTATCTGTATTTTGTACCTCCCTTCCACTAATAGTTACGTCTCTGGATGTGAAAAGAATCATCTTTGCTGGATTAAATCTGGATGGCTGTGAATACAATGTTATTGATTTCAGCACATGGCTGGGTTTACAAGTCAGTGGGATTTCTTTGCTCCAAGGTAAAGCAGCAGTGTTCGAATGTCACACCCAGCTGCGGGATTTCAGGGAGAGAGATTCATAGTGACTGATGGAAATGGAGAAACAGAATTTGGTTAGCAATTATATTTAAAGAAACGTTTGATGGTAACTATTTATATATTCCAACAAAATGATACGTCTCTGCTGATTCTCTCATTTCAGTAGTAAAAAGTTGCTAGAAAAACACAAGAACTGCAGGGAAAGAAAACAGTGACAAGTGGTGTTGGAGTGTACTGAAAATCCTCCTATAGAAGAGTAAAACAGGGTGGGAGATGCAGAACTTGCAGGAAAAACCTGTAGATGGTGAGGTGTCTGAAGCCACCATTTTTTTAAAAATAAACTGGGTGGAAGGGGGCCAGTGGATGAGAGAAGCAAGCTTCAGGAATGGGCAAATGAATAAGGGGGCGTGTTACCATGGTCAGGGGGTGGTCTTAAGACCAGCTTCTTGGCACAAAGGAAGGCATGAGTCATTTCAGAAATGCCCTGAAACAGAAACAGACACAAACTCTTACAAAAAGGGCACCAGAACAGTCACTCTGAGCATAGCAAAGGGGCTGAAGTTAGACAGATTGACAGCAGGTGGAAAACAGAAAGAATATCAGAGGAGAGAAATACAGCAACAAGGTGCTGGGAGGAGCCTTGAGAGGTCATTTTGCTCCAAAGCACCCTAGTACATTCCTGTAGATAACAACACTGATGTCAACTGGAAGGTGACACTTCATGCAAAGACTATACTTAACCATGCCCATGAAAAGCAACTGGGATGGCAGTACACCAGTGCCAGGAGCCTGGGACACAGAACAGGAACCTGAACAACTGGTACATGCTGCCAGACCAGATACAGCAAGCATAAAAGAAAGAGGGTGGAATGGGAACTGTGGCTGCAAATCAGGCATTTTAAGGAGTATGTTACCCAAGAAAGAGAAATAAAAGGTAATGGCACTACAGTAGCAATTGGCAGCAAGTGGCTTCCAAAATTAAAAAAGCATGGATTAATGAAGAACCCAAAAGACATGAGAACTAAAAATACTTTCAGGGAACAGCTTAACCTATGAAAGGGTTGACTGTATGTAATGACAGCCTGCTATAGTAATAAATTTGGGATTCTGATGCTCCTAGGTGGAAAGAGACAAGATAGGACAAGACAATAAAGGATAAAAGAGGAAAAATTGAGTAAAAGCATAAGCCAGAACACAGTATATCACAAGGAACAGATTCTCACCCAAAAATTGTTCTCACGGAGTCAAAGGCTATATCTCAAAAGCCAGGCAGGCATTGGGAAGGAGCCATCTAGAAGTGATGATTAAGTTTCACTGAAGGCAACCAAGCAAGCCCTGCCTGGCATGCTCCAGTGTGAATGCTCCAATGCTCCAGTTCAGAAATGTACTCCTGGACTCTTAGAAGTATACAGTGTTTTTTTTTCTTAGCAGCAAGTTGCACTACACTAAAACCTGAAAGGGAGACCGTGCAAATAAATTCTCTATCCCATTGAATCCCTCTTCTGCAGGCTAGGCAGAGGCCTCCAAGCAACTCCCTGTGTGAGAGCCAACCCTGCTCCTCGGACTCTATGCACAGATCAGCAGCAGCTGCTGCATAAAATCAACCAAGCACTCTGACCTTCCAATAAAAGGGGCATGATCAACTGGGTCTTTCCTGATGCCAGGCTACCACGGCCAATTTCAGCTACTTTTTAAGATGTTTTTAAGAACTGAAGGAATTAATTTTCTATCTTTGCCCCTCAAACTGTGGTAACTTCTACCAGTCAATGCCATTTTCAACATCTTATACCAAAAGTGAGAATTATCCCACCCACCTTCTGGCATGCAAAGGCTGTCTGTTGAAGCACATCAGCCATCAAGCAGGAATTTGGTGGCCATCCCAGCAAGGAGAACCACACTGCACCAAACAGCAGCAGGGCAGGACGAGGCTGCTGTAATGCAATCTGGACTGCTCAGTGGCTGGCTGGATCCCCAGTGCTTGTGAAACAGGTCCTCATCTTTCCTGCCAAACCAAGGAGCATGCATGCAGTAATAAAAGGTGGTGCAAGCTAGGAACCTGCATCAGCACGAGGAATGCCAAAGAAAAGCATGGTGTGCCCCATCATCTCGGTAAGAAAACTAAGAGAAGCATCTCCACAATGGAGTTGGAAATACGCAGCTTAGGTCCTCAAGAACCAGGTGTATGTTACAGGATTTCCTTGGGGAAAGTTTGTGTTACTTGTTTACAAGTTCAGTTACTTGTCATGAGAAAAAAAAACACCACAAAAAAAAAAAAAAAAAAAAAAAAAAAAAAAAAAAAAAAACCCAAAACCACAAAAACCCCCACAGGTTTTGAGGAATATGCACTTAAAACTGAGGTTTCACAGTGATCACTAGATGAGAGGTTGTTGTCACATGGGCCAAAACCACGCAGCTCATCAAGGGGAGGCTGGACAGCCAAACCAGCCGCTTCTGACCAGCCGAGGAGCCCCGCCGCGCCAGGGCGGTGCAGGACCTACAGTTCCTCCGCCTTGCACACAGCATGGGACGAGCCCTCCCGGTCCTCGGCTCACTCAGTATCCGCGCCAAGAGCTACTCCTGGCGGGGTCCGCCCGAGCACCGCCACGGCCCTCCCTGGCACCACACGGCGCTGCCCTCGACGGCTCCGCTCGCCCAGCGCCGAGGGCGGCGGGCAGCCAGGGCTGCTGCGGGCCGTGCGGCCGCCCGCCCTCCCCGTCCGTCCAGGCGGAGGGAGCTGCGTGTTGTCCTCGGCCGCGGAGCCGACCTGCCCTGCCCTCACCTCCCGCCACATGTCCCGGCAGGAGCGGGCGGCCTCGGCCGGGCGCGTTCCGTTCCGCCGCCCCGTCAGTGATGTCCCGCACCTTCCCAGGCAGCTCGCCCCGATGCGGGGAGCCGGGACGTCGGGGCACACTAGGGCTGCTTGGAAGGCGCGGAACAACAGCTACGGACAACCCGACCGCACCTCCCCCCCTCTCTCCCCGCCCGCCCGCGCAATCACGACCCCCAACTCCGCCCCGACCGCAATCACGGCACCCCCACTCCGCCAAACGCGCACCCGCCCCCCCCGCGCGTTCTCGCCACGTCCCCGCTCGGCGGGGCCAATGGGCGGGCGGCACCAGGTGTGTGCTACCTGCACCACGTGGGGCGGGGGGGGCGGGCAGGTAGGGCCGCGGTCCCGCGCAGAAAAGCCCGCGGCCATTGCACCCTTCCCAGGGGTGCAGCCGGCGTGGGAGCGGCCGCCGCCCGCCCCGGAAAAAGAAAAAAAAAAAAAAAAAAGGAAAAAAAAAAAGGGGGTGGGAAAGGGGGAGCCGTGCGCCTCCCCTGCGCCAGGTCCTTGGGGAGTCAGGCTGCAGGTGGGGGCTCTGCCGCTTGGGTCTCGCTTGGAAGCGCCTCGGGCAGGGAAAGTTTCTGGTCTCTTCTCTTCCCCCTTCCCCCCCTCCCTTCTTTCCACTTTTTTTTTCCCCCTTTTTTTTTCCTCCCTCTCCACCTTTATATCCTTCTTACTGGCCTGGTGACACCATGACGGCGTCTCCCGACTACCTGGTGATCCTCTTCGTGACCACGGCGGGCACCAACGGAGCAAGGCTGGGCTCGGATGAGCGAGAGCTGCTCCAGCTCCTGTGGAAAGTGGTCGACCTGAGGAGTAAGGAGGTATTTTTCCCCCGAAGGGAGAGCGCCCCGACCTGCTGCTCCCTTTCGCCTCTGCCATGCTGAGTACAGGCGGGGTGTCCCCAGCGCTGGGCCGGTGGTGGGTGCCCTAGGCTGGAGCAGGCTCTGGTGGAGGGCAGGGGCTGGTGCTGCAGGTGGGGAACTCCAGCCCGGGGAGCTGACTCGCCCCTCCTCTGCTTTCTCTGGAGCTGGGGCACCTGCACGACGTGCTGGTCCGGCCTGACCACCCGGAGCTGACGGCTGAGTGCCAGGAGATCACCCAGGTGGATGTGGAGAGCCTGGCACTGGCTCCACCGCTGGAGCAGGCATTGAGACAGGTGACACCCCATACCTGGCTGCTGGGCGCTGGTCTCCCTTGGGGGCTCCCTGGTGGGGTAGGGGCAGTGTTATCATCTTTGTACCCCCTTCCCCACCACCACTTGGGCAGTGGAGGCTGGCACGGGGGCACCACAGACATGTGAGTCAGGAAGCCTTTTCTGTGGTGGGCCTTGTGAGATTTCAGCTTTGCCTTGCTCACTCACCTTGGTAGGGACTGAAGCCCAAGAGTCATGGCCAGGGATCCCCTTACCCTGGTCTCCTGCCATGCTGGAATCTGAGCTTCAGCTGAAGGTGAGCTCCAATCAGTGTTAAAGGGTTAAGTTTAGGTGTCCTCAGAAGACTGGGTGGTGGTAGGCCCTGTTAAGGCTTGTGGTGGTTCATCGGTCCTGAGAGGGAAACAGTGCTGAAGCCTCTAGATAAACAGAAGTGCTTGTGATTCTCATTGTGGGCTGGGCTGAGAGCCCCCGTCCTTTCCAATGTGCTTGACTGCCCTGTCTGAAAGGCTCTTCTGCCCTGACACTCCCTCAGCTCCCTGAAACTAGCTTTGTGCTCTCACAAGTCCTCCCAGGAAAAAAAAAAGTTTCTGTAACGTGAACTGTGTGGCTGCATCTCATAAGGGGGCAAAAGGGACAATTTCTATAGAAGTAAAGGCCTAGACTCCTGCAAAAAGGAATTCTAGTTCTGTGTTTCTGCTGCCCAGGAATAGCATGTTGCTAACTGATGATACTACCTAGTGCAGCCACTCTGATCTTTTTTTTACATTTACTTTTTGTCATTCCTGCTTTCAGTTTAATCAGTCCGTGAGCAATGAGCTGAACATTGGCGTAGGCACTTCCTTCTGTTTCTGTACTGATGGACAGTTGCATATTAGGCAAGTTCTCCACCCTGAAGCTTCCAAAAAGGTATGTAGTTGTAGCTTAAGTCTGACTCTATGTTCTTCATGTGATTTCTTACAAAACTGATCACCTTGTCTCTTTACTGTGAGGATGCCTCCACACAACTAGTGCAATCATTGCTCGTGTCCATATGCTTACCAGACTAGAGAGCCTGGCCATATGGAAGACATAAACAATGCCCTGTGCTTCTGTAGCCCTGAGATGACTTTTTAAGTTAAATCAGAAGAAAGATTTTCTTAAGTGTTTGAGAAAGGAGCAATGCATTGGCAGGATACTCCTACCTCCTACAGCTGTAGAACCTACAATGGGTTAAGTGAGAATTTGGACATGTTGCCAAATAGTCAACCACCTTCATAATAAACTCTTTTGAAATTTTACATTCAACTTTACCTTCAGCAACTTTCAATCTTGGTGTATTCAGTTGACGCTCCAAGGGCGGTGCTCGTGTTTGTAAGGAGCTGAGCAGTGAGTAGTTCGAAGCAGGCTATGGGTGATGACTAGTCCCATAGTCTAGAGTTTTCTGTGACTCCACAGTTGCCAAATTGCTAACAGTTATGAGGTCCTGCCTACTTTTCATTAGTGATATGAGTTGCAGCAATAAGCTGAGTCTCTAGTCCTGAAATAACTGCTTCGTTATTAATACTGCCTTATTTTGTGGTTTGCTATGAGCATGTATTTCTCTGAGCTGTTCTGCTCCTCTCTTTTCACCTGGATTGTGTCCATCAATTTGCTGTTTCATCCTTAAAGGGACACTGCTGCAACCCTGTGCTGTTAAAAAGACCCTGATACTCAATGAATTCTTGATGCCTTAAGTATTTTTGCCTTTGAAGTATTAGAAGAGAAACAGTGAATGTGATTAAGACATTTGTCTTAATGTGAGAAAACACAGGAATGTTTTTTTAAATTACATGGATTCAAGAAGAGACAAATCTTAAATAAGTTTATTTGGTGTCAGAGATGGGCATCTTTTTTCCTATATCATCAAGGGGTCAGTGAGACAAACCAAATCATCAAAATCTTATTTTACCAATCATTAATTTGAAATCTGCAATATGTAGCCTTATCAATTAAGTAAGCCAGATTCTTATGAGACTTTTAACAGTTCTTTAAGTACTCTGATTCTGAGGTTGGGGTATCAATAAAACCCATATAGACAGAAAACTCTAGGCTTTTGAAAAATCTATTTTTTCTTTTAAGATTCTCAGTCTGAACCAATCTAGCAGCTGACAGTATTCAAAGAATACTGATACCAATTCAGAATTGGCATCAGCTGTTCAAACTGAATGTTAGTGAAGTATAAAATTTGATCTCATCAAGGAAGAAAAATAGCCATGCTAAAACTAGAGCAAGAATCTTGGCAAGCACACCTGCATTTTCATAAGCTGTTCTTTAAAGAGTATCGTTTGCCTGTCCATATGCTAAGACAAGCTCTGTTCTCAAAGCAGAACTTGTTTTAGAGCCTAAGCTCATCTTTGGGCTCTCCCTAAATGTGCTTTCACATAGTTTGTCATTTAACTATCAGTTAAATTAGAGAAACCCCTTACTTCTGGTCTAGAGAAGCACTGCAGACAGCAAACAGCCAAGTGGAATATCAAGGTTTGTGTCTATGGGCAGCTCAGTTCTGAAGGAGTAGAAGTTTGCATTGGTTTAAACAGATACTCCCAAGTCTTCTCCATATCTTTTCCTTTCCAGCCCTCAAAAAATTAAAAGCACGTAGTGGAGGTGGTGGAGAGGTTGAAAAGTATTTTGTTGACTTCTAGTCATAACTGCCCCTGGCTTCACTTTTTTTTTTTTTTTTTAAGGAAATAAATATTTGAAGTGTGACTATTCTCTGAACACTCACTTTTTTCTAAAAACCAGGATGCCTTCTGCTAGTCTTGCAAAATTTGGTTGGCTCTATAAACTGAACAGAGTGCCCTCTGGCTTTTTACAGTTAAAACCGGAATCAAGAATTGATGATAAATGTTGCAATAGCAATAGTAGGCATTTGCTCTCCTACATATAAACTAGATTTGAAGCACTAGTAATAACTGCAAATGTTTCTCTGGCAGGGAAAAAGCACATTTCTCTTTAAGCCATGTAGAGAGGAAACAGCTTAAGCAAAAAAGTTTATGAACATACTTGTGTGGCTAAGAAGAGCTCTAGAGTTTCTCTGTGGCAAAGGCTTTGTTTCCTACCTGTTACAAAGGGAACTGCCAGAAAGTTTGGTATCTAAAGACAAGTAGATTTAATTCACCTGAGCTGACATCAGTTACTTTGTCCTTTTACAGAATATCTTACTGCCTGAATGCTTCTACTCCTTTTTTGATCTACGGAAAGAGTTCAAGAAGTGTTGCCCTGGCTCACCTGATGTTAGCAAACTGGATGTTGCAGCCATGACAGAATGTATCCTTTCCACAGTGATGGTGTCTGCTGCTGATAAAGCTTTGGCTCAATTTTAGAGCACAGAGATGTGCCAGTGGTGCTTGCAAACACGAGTTTAGGGGTGGTATGACTTTAATGAGTGAGCTGTACCGAGCTTCCTCGCAAAGATAAAAATAAAAGTATATGAGATTGCATGATCCCATGAAGAAAATCCTGTATTTCTTCTTGGTTTTTATATTTTTTTCTTTACTAAATTTATAGTGCTGTCTCTAGACTTCACAGTTTAGTGTAACTGGCATATTTGTTCAAATTGCAGGTATGAATCCTAATATTAAATGAATATTCTCACAACTTTAATCAGTTAGATTTTATAAATTTTATTTTTAAGTAAGAATGAATTTTGGGTAAACATCTTAATTTTTAGAAGGGCAAATAGTTATTCTTGGTGTGAATTTGTAGTGAATCTTTGATGCAGGGCTGAGCCCCAGGCAGGATGCTGTCAGCACAGGTGATAAGGTGTTACTCAGTTTCATGGAAAATGTGTTAACCCTCACAAGGTGAGGTTGGACTGGAAGTAAGATGCAGTTGGTAAAACGTTTCTATTTTCAGGGACCGGTGCCTAAAATTACTTTGAATAGTCTGTAAAAAAAAAACCCTTAAAAATCCTTTCTGAAACGGTCTGTAGCCTAGTCCTGTCTGGCTCTGTACTGGTCTTAGCTCAGTTTTGGTAGCATGCCATATACAATTATCAGAGCCAAAACTGGGGCTTTGAATGATTTGGCTGTCCCTTCCTCCTTGCTTCCCTGGCGTCTCCCCCTCTGGCTGCAGGCTTCAGTCCTGCCCTCAGATGTACTCTTTGACACAGAAAATACTTGACTTCTCTGCTGACCTGTTGAAGCAGTGACCACAAAAGCTAGCTAGTAAGGTAGGATAAATAAAATTTAATTTGTGTTTTTAATGTTTTGTTTGTTTGTTTTTAATAGCTTATTCTGTCATGGAGTAGTTTGCCGTTATGAGCTGTTATATTTCATTTAAGTCTATGGCTTCTGGATTGCTTTGGTCTTTCACAGCCCAGGTATTGCCTGGGCTTTGTACCTCTGTCAAGGGGCTATAAAATAGCTATGCATGTGTGGATTTTCTTGTATTTAACCATAAGGTTGAATACTGGAAGCTGTCTACTTTGCCACCTGCAAATTAAGATTAATGTCCCCTGGAGAAGGGACAGAAATCACTTCTCCACCTACTCTGAAGCAAAGCTTTGCCATGAGCTGGAGAAGTTAAAGGCAATGAGCTGCTTTGGCTGTTTTGGAGAGATGCTTTTGTTTTCTCCTTGTGTGAATGGCTGGTGTACATCTTGACACTGTGGAAATGGTCGTATGACCGTAGCCATCCGGAGCATCCTCACTGGTCAGCTGAGGCACAGTGGCAGCCTGGGAACTCCCTGCCTGCTGGGAAAGGGAAGCAGACAACCCTGCATTACCTGATTCTTGGGAAGCCCCTAAATAGTCTATACCATCTGAGAGTGGTTTTGGCAGTCATCAGTAGTGTTTGCTCCAAGTTGCTAGAGGCTTGGTCAGTCTTTCCCAAATGCTTTCAACTTGAGTCTGAATTCTGGCTCTGATATTCTTCTTAAGGTTTACAAACCTTAGTAACTTCATTCTGGTTTTATATTAATCTTTGTGACTTGCCTTGTTATGATGCTTTTATTTGTAAATCCTGTTATGTTTATGTATCATGGCTGATATTAACTGTCTCTGCCTTAAATTGCATGAGAATATTTGAGCCAGAAGTCAGAGACCAAATAAGTAAAACTGCTTTTTTTTTGTTTTGTTTTACTTGTATTGATAATTTCCTTCCTCCACATCTTGCAGAAATGTACCAACTTAATCTCCTCAGTGTCAGAAGTTGTATAAGGTAATTGCATTTGAAAAGTCAGGACATGCATGTAATGCTTGCAATTTAAAAAAAAAAATTGTTGAAGCAGGTGCAAGTCTAAAGACTAGTTCAGGCAGTTACATGCAGAGGTGTTTGGGTTTTTTTTTTTTCCTTCATGTAATCAGGACAGCTACTTTCCTATTAAGACAGTTATGTAGCAAATGAAAGGTCTAAATGAAAAGTAACTTGGATTTGAAGTGGATATGCTGGGGCAGGGGACACAAAACCAAAGAGTAGGTTGAAATGAAGTTGCAAGTTAGTACACAGAATCCAACCAAGCTCTCCTTACTCCTGTACAGAGTGGAGATCTCCCACCCCATACCTAAAGGAGGATGCATGAATGGGATATTCCATAATTCATGCCACACAAACTACTCGCCCAGATTCATTAGTGTTTGGTGAGGAAAAGTTTTGGTTTAGGAGAAGGGTAAGGACTAGAGATGCAAAAGACCTGCATGCATAAACTGGTTGTAGTAGAGAATTTTGGGGCATATCCCTATGTGTTTTACATCTCCATTTACCTGCATGTAAGATGATTGTGAGCATTGAGAAGAAATTTGAGTGATACATAAGAGGGGGAAACTGAGAATTACTATACAGTAATTTAAATTATTAGGAATCTTCCAAGTGTTTGTATTTTGATGGTAGCATTTGATTACAGGCAAATGGAGGACATACCTTACTGCTCCTAAGAGTCAGGGCAAATAATTTCCCTCTGCAGTCATTCAAATATATGTTCCAGTATATAGCACACTAGATAGTTGGTGCTTAGCTATGTATTTCTTGCAGATAAGAAAACAGATATTAAACCAAATAATTGCCTTGGTTATTTTTCCTTTAGAAAGTACTTTTGGGACTTAATTTTTCAGGAAACCACTTGAAATTGTGTACATCAGTGAAATCATTCCAAATTCAAGACCTCAGGTGAAAGCTTTTTATTCTTCCCTTCACCACCCTGCCTCACCTATCAAGAAATTATAAGTTTCGTGTAGAAACTACCACTGATTTCTTTTTATGCAAGGGAAATGTTAAAGGATGTATTTAAAGTGCTGTGAAATAAGAAGGCAAAAGAAAAACAGACTAGTTGTAGCTGCTATTTCCAAGTGTTACTATCTAATTTACAGTCTCAAAGCGTTTTTTGGTTGCAGGAGGCAGTCTTCTGGTAGACTTTCTCAGTCAGTATTGTGTAAGAGTATCGACACCAGAACAATTATGAGAAATCCCAAGTAACAAAAAACTTGAAGGAAGTGATCATGTTCTGGCAGGGAAAGAAACTGTCTGTCGAAATATTTTTTTGTTTTGTTTTAAACGTGTCTAAGTATACAAAAGAAGTAGGGTTGTTCTTTTACCCTCTGTACCTCCCATACTTGCTGCACTTCTTGATTTGCAAAGCTTGCCGAGCCAGTTCTCACCGCTGTGAGTGCCTGCAGGGTGGAGTGAACAAAGCTTGCATGACTGTTCCTATTTGGTCTGCAGAAGACTCATCCTTTGCCTCAAGATTGGGTGTGCAGAGATTATTAAATGGCAAATAGCTCTTCCTCCAGCACATGGTTTGCTCCACTCACTTCTGAACTGGGTTTGTGAGGATAACTCCTTACTAGGAGTCTTTGCTGGGTGTTGTCAGTAGAAATGCAGATGTATGTCAGAACTGCCTACTTAATGGGCTGGACATGATCTGGATACTGCAATACTGAAACTTGGGATTTTTTTTGTTTGTTTTGTTTTATCTGAGTGTATTAAGAACAATGATGTGGAGCACAGTTATAGCCAATAGTATTTAAACAATAAAAAGCCTGTTACTGGGTATTACCTGAAGTACTTGCATATTGCTATTTGTGTTTCCTGTGATAGTACCCAGGAACTGGGTAATACCAGATTACCTTTATGCCAAGTAGTGTTTAAGAAGATACAATCTGCCTGAAGAGACTCAAAAACAGAGCAAAGGGGGGGGTCAGTGCAGCATACAATGCAATACTAGTTTTAGTCATGTCATCTCAGAACTAAGTTGGTTGTTCAGCATTTCTTTTGCTGCAGTTACGAAAGGAGCTGAGACTGAAAAATTAAAGATAGGGTGAAGAAGAAGCCTTGGGGGGCACTGGTAGTGAGTAAAGCTGTGGTGATGAATCTGAGGAAATGGTTAAATGGTTTAGAAATTTCTCCCATGTTACATAGGAAATTCTGTAGAATATGATTCCCTATGTAAGAGTAAGCTGGGGAGTGTTACAGGAGGTGGTACTGCAGCTGCTCAACAAGATGAAGTTCCTTGTTTCCTATCCTGCTTTAGTATTTGGGTATATCTTTTGCCGGTTGATTCATATGTGTGTGTGCAACTGCATATAGGACCTTTAGGCAGCCAGGTGTTTCTAACACTTCTGTAAATGTGAGCTTGGATTTAACCACTGCAATTGCCTCTTTCTATTTGTCCAAGAGATGCAACCTTTCAATACTGCTGTACAGAAACACAGTTGTGGTGTCCTGTCTCTTCATAGAACAAAGGGTGGGTTTTATAAAAGCTATTTCATTAACACTTTTTCCTAATTTCCAGTACCTCCATTCATACTAGTCCATCTGTAAGTATTCAGTCTTGTTTATTAGAATTCAGGTTTTCACTTGGTTAATGGTATTTTTAACATATTCCTTTATAAATGCAGAAAGCTATCAGTTTTTTCTCCAGTCTTGCCTAAAAGCCTTGCTTCTAGCTAATCAGAGGTGAAGGTGGGAGTGATTTCTCATTCCTAATGCTGATGTCTTTCTTCCCTCCCTAACTCCTTCCCACTGTGTTTATATTAAAATTGTTCCTTGGCACAACTGACTCACGTCTGAACACCTGGTACTAACTTCTGTTGGCATTGGGGTGTTTTTAGAAACTGTATCTTCTGTTGATCAATATTTTTATATTGAAACTGTTTTCTGAAGAAAATTAACATAGGATGGGGGAGTTGTTTTTTCCCTGGTGTAGCCTCGCTTCAAATCCCAGCTCTTTCAGAATTCTGCATTCCCTTCTCTGTTGGCTGACTGACTGTAGGCATCTTTGGCTCTGCAAAAAGGAAATATTGAAATGTCTCTTCAGTTCTGACAGCACAGCCTAACAGCCCAGCACAAGCACACGTGTGCACACATGTGTATGCATGTCCCTTGCCTTAGTAGCTATTGAAACTCCTGCCCAATTTCTCCTGACAGAGGAAAGATAACATTTTCAGTCTTTATGAAAGAAGGTCAGGCAAGACCAGGGTTCCAGTACCAGCAGCTTCTGGTTCCCTGGAGACACAGCAGAGTCTCTGCAAGCGCAGCACAGAGCTCTCAGGTGCTGCAGGGGGAAGGGTGTCAGGAAAAGGAGAAGTGCTCTTCTGCTCCTATACACACGGTGCCCAGAAACATCTGTGGTGCTGATTAAGGGCCCTCCCTGCAAAGGCGTCTGTTAGTGGATTATTTGTTTTCTTTTCAACCCCCCTTCCCCAGAGGGCAGGGAAGGAGATGAGCTTGAGTTACAGTTTAGGAGTGAGATACTGCAATGAAGAAGTTTCTTGTTATTGTAAATACTGATAGTCTCTTGAACTGTGCCTTAGTGTTGTATGTGGTTTGTTCTGAATTTTTAGCTTGTTTTTGGTTTTGTTTCTTTTTAAGAAAACATTTAATGTTCTCACTGCTCCCAAGAAGGTACTGGAAGGAAGGGTAATGGCTAGCAAACTATTTAGTCAAGCAGCTGGAGGGGGAGGGATCACTGATTTAAGTTTTCTTTTTTTAAACTGTAATAATTCACTTAAACTACAAATGTTCTTGTAAGCCTAAGCACCATCTTCTCTACTTCCATAGTCCAGTGCACACTTAACCCAAGAAAGCCTCAAAATCAAATTAGCTTCAAAGTGTGTTTTGTTGGCACAGCATCTTTTCTCTCCCAACTGTGGGAGAGGAATTTATTAATGCAGTTGAAATAATTTTTCATCTTGCAACAAGATAACAGTTAAACTTCAAAAACAAAAGAAAAACCTATTTTGTAAGAGTGACTTGCAGTCACCCCACAAATAATAGGCAAGACTTTATTCCACAGTGAAACTTGTGCTTCCTCTCCTGTTGATGAGCTGACAGGACAGAGCTGGTGCGTGGTGTCTGTTTCTAACAGAAGTTGTTCTGTTCCCTGCCCTTCCTGCAGGCATCTGCCAACTCCAAAGTGTGCTCACCTGTAGGTGGAGAAGCCTTTTTTCTTTTGAGAGGAAGCTTGCTGTCTTGAATGAGAAGCACCTTTTGAGCACCAAAATGCAAGCACTTTTGAGTGCTTGAAATGTGTCTGTAGTTTGGCGGGAATGTGGGCGAATAATTTGTGCACTTGACTGTTTTGAACATCTTGCATTACAATATTGCCGTGCCCTGATAGGTCTTGTTGAAGAAACTGTTTCACTTCTGTTTTAAAGTCTTGATGCAAAGGGATAAAAGAAGTTTAAATCCTGTTCCCAGACTGCTTTCCTGCTTTCACTTATTTTTCCCTACTTTTTTTTTTACTGTGCCTTTCTCAAAGGACATATGGGTAAAAGAGACCTTTCTAAAAATTAGCTTTATGAATGATGGGGTAGAGTGGCAAATAATCTTATAATCCTGTGGTTTGGTGTTAGAGAGGGGCAAGTATGTCAGCAAGAAGAGGGGTAGCTTAGTAAACTCTTTAAAATTGTCTGAAAAGAAGATCATGTGCAACTTAGATCAAACTCTCTTTCTGAACCTGGGGCTTTTAACCTGGTCATTCTACAGCCTTTCTGTCTAGGACAGAACATTTCCTGTTCTCTGTTAGCAGGAGGTTTATCCTTTTGCTATCAACTTCTGAAATCTTTCAGAATGAAGAAGAGATGGGCTTGGGGGCTCTATTTTGTGTCTTGGTTACCCACAATACTGCATTCTTACCAGCTTCTGAAAATGCTTCTGTATAAGCAGCAAAACCCCTCAGGTTGCAGCTTCTCGTGTGCAAAGTTTAGAAGAGGTCCCACTTGTGAATTTTGATGAAGTGGTAAAATATTTTGTTTCTACTGTGGGATTTACTTGTTCAGAAAGTGTGTGGTGTATCCTCTCATTTCTGGAGTTTGTAGTTGCTGGTTTGCTTCTCCTCCTTCCCCAGATCATCTTCTCCTAGAGATTAAAGAAGATCTTAATTAAAGAGGACACTACTTCAGTCTCTTCTGCATGTAAAAGTGTATCTGTCTGTCAAACATACATAATGTATGAGGGTATTAAATATATATATCTGTCCTTATTATGGGGTCTCATCTTCCCAGAGACTTTTTGGAGTGACCTCATGCTCCCGCAGGTGGCAGTAGTTAAGAGACCAAGGCAGAACAGCAAACATATCCCAGCAGGAAAATGGGTTAAATCTTCCCCTGAGAAGCAACTTACCATTAAGCATAACATGAAAGCTTGTTGCTTTAGCAGGAAGCCAATTAGAAGTCTGTTTGATGATTGACTTAACTCCAGCATAAAGATTTAAATCTTGACAAGAACAGTCCAGCATTTCCCTATGGAGCCTCTCAAGTTGAAGATATGGGAAATATTATTTTAACACTAATATCTGAACCATACAGTAAGTGATTGTGACAAACAGATTTTCTATATTGCTTGCTTGTTTTTTTCCTGCCTCTCTTGTATGCTAAGGAAAAAGAAAATAACTTTTACTGTAATTCACAGATCACAGATTTTCAGATCCAGAAAGAGTGAACTACAAATTTGAAAGTGGACCTTGGTAAGTACCTCTTGCTGCAGCCTCCCCCCTTTTTATCCTAACATACTGCTTAGATAAGCTGTACTTTTCCATATTATTTGCAAATAGCTGTTACCATTATTTTTATTTATCTTGCCACCGCTGTGGAAATAAATTAGGTGCCTTAGATTGTAAAAGGAACAGATATTCTGTGATTCTACAATCAGATGCAAGCTGGGTTTTTTGCTAGGTTTCAGTGTTGTCTATTAGCTGCTGGTAGCTCTGGGTTCTGTGAAGAAGTACCTGTAGTGGGTACTAAGTGTACTGTGCTGTTAACAAAGAATATAAGCGTTTTTGCAAAAGTAACTATTGGTACTAACTCTTGCACTTTTCCTGCAATTTACTTCACAGTTGCTGAAAACACAATGATTATTTTCCTTTATAGAAGTATTTCTTCCCTGTAAAGACACTGTGCCACCAATGAATTGCTTAAGCTATGATGATTGTCCTCCCAAACATGTTTTAAACATAAAGCTTTATCTTATTTTGAATGCTGTGAGGGTTTGTGGGGTGTTTTGTTTTTGGTTTTGGTGTGTTTTTTTTTTAAGGGTTTGTTTTTTGTTTTTTAAAATCTGTATTTATACAAATGAAAGTATGATATTATTATTCTCAGTGGTTTGCTGGATACTCCCTCGGCAGTATCACAAGAGACTGGTGTTAAACTGACCTTATTTAGATTCCCATATTGCAAGAATAATTACTTCCCTCTTCCAGATGAAGGAAATGTCATAGTGGTAGATGACACTCCCACTTTTGAACCTCAAGACTGAAGAAAAGGATGCAACAATATTGGCACAAAGCATCCAGTGAGATTAGTTCAGGGGTTATGTTTTAGCTTTGTTCTAAGCTTTTTGTCTTTCACTAACAAAATCCTGTGATAAGGTGGAAGATTCCCATCTTACTTGGTGATTGTGGGAAGTACAGAATTAGGAAGCAGAGCAGAACAGGCTGGGAGAGGCACATCCAGAAAGGCCACCTGAGAGGTTAAAATAGAAGTGAGAAACATGACATTCCTACATCAGGGAATACCACAAGCCCTTTTGTACCAGGGAATCCTCTGCTGATGATTGACACTTTATCTGCTTAATCAATCCCATGGTCTCTTTGCAAAAACCTATCCTTGCAGTATCCAGACAGGCAGCCTTGGGTAGTTGTGTTTTGTTCTACATGGCACCTTTAACATGTAAGAGAACAAAAGAGACTGTGCTAATGACCAATTAAACTTGGCTTTCTGTGACTGAGCTGTTCCCATACTAAGCAGCCAATGTAGCCTGTAGCTATATTAGTCTCTTGTAGCACAACATTATCCTGAACTACGAAGTGTTAGGGATGAAGTCTTTGGGCTGGAGTCTTCTGTGTGCTGAGTATAACCCTGAACAGATTTGGTCTTGGCTTGTGACTGGCTCTGACACACTACAAATAGTAAACCCTAACCTCAGTTAGATATAACAGCTCTGTTTCAGTGTCCACTTAGCTGAGATGGAAATAGCAATCTTAATTTTATACCAGTAACCCTGTCCAGACAACAGAGAATCACAAACTTTTGGCAGGACTGGACACTAAATTGAAAACATGCTTTGAGAGAGGAGAGCTCAAGGATCAAGAGTGGCAAGGCAGGAAGGAAGCAGCTTAAGGAAGCAGATATTCCCTGAGGAGAGACATGTGCCTGTGGCTTTGAATGATGGTAGCACTTAGCCCTTGCTGCCCTGGACAGAAGCCTGTCCCTGCAGTGCAGGTGACAAGTAGGGAGGGTGGTGTCTGGCAGATGCTACACACAGATGTGTCTTCATTACCTCCTCTTTCTTTGCCTGCAGCAGCAAGATGGAACTTGTGGATGACAATGCTGTTATCCGAGCACGAGGACTGCCATGGCAGTCATCTGACCAGGACATAGCAAGATTCTTCAAAGGCCTAAATATTGCCAAGTTAGTAGCTAAGAATTTACCTTTACGTTTGTAGTTCTTCGTCTACAGAAATCTCAGCCTTATCTCTCAATTTAAATTCTGTAGGGGAGGTGCTGCACTCTGTCTCAATGCCCAGGGCAGGAGGAATGGGGAGGCTCTTGTGAGGTTTGTAAGTGAAGAGCATAGAGATCTGGCACTACAAAGGCACAAGCATCACATGGGAAATCGATACATTGAGGTGTGTGACACTGGCTTTTGAAATTCTCTTCTCAACAGGAGTCCAAATAGCATGCCAATCAATGTTCTCTTTTCTTTCCTTAGGTATACAAGGCAACAGGTGAAGACTTCCTTAAAATTGCAGGAGGTAATTTTTGGGGAGTGAGAAGGGAGGGTTGGTAGCTTCAGCACCTGTAACTTTTGGCTGTAAACTGCTCCTGTTGGATGTGACCTTTCAGTTCTTTCAGCAAGTAGTTGGCTGCTGTGTTCATTACTATGTACTCTGTTAGCAGCAGTTGGAGGCATTAATGATTTATCTGTCAATTTCTCTTCTATATTCTTGCCATTTTCAAGCAGCCTATTGAATGAGAATTTGATCAGCAAGATTATCTTGCATATGGACTTAATTTGTTAGACCATGTTATGAACTGAAGGTACCTCAATTTTATTGATTGCTGAAAACCAAATCCAGAATAGTTTTTCAAAACAACGTGACTGCTGTTGCTGTGGAGATGTGCACATAAAGGCAAACAGATACCACAATATAAATAACAAGGCATTTATGGAACTTCTTTTCTTCAAACATTTGCTTCAGACTAAGCGGGGAACCTAGAGGGAATGGGGGAATGCTTATTTAAGGGGAGTATTGAAATATTTGCAGCCTTGAATTATCTGAGGCTGAGGTCTTAGAGTGGGAGATGCTATTAAGCAGTCAGTTAGATGGCTACTTGATAGGCTTGGTAATAGTTATACCTTTCAAAGTAAAGACATTGCACACTGATGCTGAGAAGGAATGGCACATGTCTGGCATCACCAAACTCCTTTGCAGAGGAAGCTAGCTGCAAGTGAAAGGGCTACATTAAGATGTGAAGTTTAACACCTAGCTTTGGTTAGCATAGTGTTAAGAGCATCAGTGGTCTTCGCCTAGAGATGGCAAGAGCAGAATTAGCAAACTTTGATAGTTCTATCAGGGTAGAATGAAGTTCTTGAGCTGTTTTCAATGTGTCTTTCCAGCTTCCTTTCCCAGCACAATGGTCTGGGTACTTGGTTAATATATTTCATGGCTTCAGAGCATGCCAAAGTATTCATAAGTTAGAAGGGCAAGGTGTGCAAGTATGCGTAGCACAGGTACTGCTCATGTGAAAGACTCACAGACTGTGCTTTCCTTAGGCTCTGAACATTGTAAGTGCTTTCTGGTTTCCTTCAGAATAAGGATGAAACTCTTTCAAGCTATAAGAGTATCATCATTAGACTTCAGGGGGACATATCATATACAGTATTTCTAGTTTGTTGAAGCAGGGCATAGTTTCCTGACTATGTTTTTCTATTTGCTTAAGCTGTCTTGGAAGGTGGAGGTAACTGCCAGACTTGCTTATGATTTTATGTGTCTGCCTAGACTTAAGTGCTTCTTTTTCTTAAAGGCACTTCCAACGAGGTTGCACAGTTCTTGTCAAAAGAAAACCAAGTGATTGTCAGGATGCGAGGTCTTCCTTTCAATGTAACAACAGAAGAAGTGCTGACATTCTTTGGCCAGCACTGCCCTGTAACAGGAGGGAAAGAGGGAGTCCTGTTTGTTACATACCCTGACAGCAGACCAACAGGAGATGCCTTTGTCTTGTTTGCTTGTGAGGAATATGCACAAAATGCACTGAAAAAGCATAAGGACTTGCTGGGGAAAAGGTACATTGAACTCTTCAGGAGCACTGCAGCAGAAGTTCAGCAGGTGGGTGTAAAGCTTATGAATATTGGCTTCTTGTCATCCAAACTTCTACACTGACTTACAACAGTGGAAGCAATGACTTGAAAGCTATTTTTCTCCTCTGTCATTCTTGTCTGTTGCTGGAAAGAGTGCTGTCTGAATTGCCATGAGGTTTTGCACCCTATAAATATAAGATCTTATGATATATGAATGTTCTAAATCATATATCCAAACCTTTGAGGTTTTGTTTTTCAATAGTCTTGCAAACAGTAATTAGAGCAGAAAGCTCATGTGGGTCTGGTCCTTTACATCACATATACTGGATTTGTCTAAGTCCCAGTGATGGTCTGTTCAGGAGGAGCATTAGCAACATATCATGATCTAAAAGATTTACCTTTAGTCGCTGGCACAGAAAAAGTCTTTTTACAAAGCTGTGTTCTTCAGAGCAATGTATCTGAGGAGCCTTATGGATTACTTCTAGGGGCAGGTCTCAGACATCTTCTGCCAGCACTGGCTACATAGCAGAGGGTAGTCAAACCTTGTGAAAATGGGCCTGAAGAGTGTCACCTCTTGAATTAGCATGGTTTGATGAACCATTAATTGCAGTTATGCTGCTGAGGGAAAGGAAATAAAGCTTGAAGTATTGTGTACATATGTCTCCAGAGACTTGTAGGGCTTCAATTGAGGTCACTAATTTACTTCTAATCATGATTCTAAAAGGTCTCATCTATGTTGCAAATTATGGCCAACCAATAGCAATGTCATTGTAACCAAGCAACAGCACAGCTCTGATCCCCCAAATACGTAAAGATTTCAGTGCCTCATTCAAAGGGTGACACTAATGATGAGAAGGCATAGCAGCAACACTCATTCTTGGCATTGCATTTTTCTCAAGTGCTCTCATAAGTTTGTTTAGCAAAACCCACTGATACCTGTATAAATGTAAATTAAGATTAACCTTTCTCTGAGCAAGAATAAAGGGTAGTGTGACTGAAGGATTTTTACTGTTTAAAATTTGCAGAAAGAAATCTCAAAGGATGACTCTTATAGATCCTGTGACTCAATGACAACACCTATGTTACTTGGGGAACTGCTACTTCTCAAGTCAGGGTTGTTTGTTAGTGAAATACCCTTCTAATTCCCAGGCTCTTCTAAAGTTTTGCAGAGGAGATTTTTGGGTACAAGTGTAACCTTGACTCTAGATGGTAGAAATGTAACTATGATTCTAGATGGTAGAAGACTTTGGGATATTTTCCCAATAAAAATACTGTAGAAATAAAAATTTCATGTTTTAAGAGGTCTTCTGACTGTTGTGTAACAGTTCAAGTAAATTCTTCAGAACTGTTTTTCAAGAAAGAATGATCAAAATATTTACTTTAAAACATCTGAATTCTAAGCACTGCCACTATGTTTTAAACCCAGAATCTAGCTCTCTGGTTTATTAAAATAGTGCCCGGAGTGAAAACCTGTGGCACAGGTGTTACATTCAGATCCTCTAAGAATGAGTAAGGAGGCTTTTTGTAACCTTTGTTTTTCTGTTTTGCACAGGTGCTGAACAGGTATTCCTCCACACCTCTCATTCCTCTCCCAACACCTCCTATTCTACCAGTATTACCTCAACAGTTTGTGCCTCCCACTAATGTCAGAGACTGCATACGTTTGCGTGGTCTTCCCTATGCTGCTACTATAGAGGACATCCTGGAGTTTTTGGGGGAGTTTTCTACGGATATTCGGACCCACGGAGTTCACATGGTACTAAACCACCAGGTGAGTAGGCACCAGGTTTCTAGCCAGTCTGTGCCAAATGCCTGCCTATGCCAACACAGTTCTTCTGATGATATCAGTGGGGGAGCACCTTTGGGATTGATGCTAAAGGCATTTATTGTCCTCCAGCTCTCTAAAAATGTCCTGGCATTAGATGGTTGGCTTACTTGAGCCCTGCTATTGCATTTGCTGCAGAGTGGTTTCTTTTACTGAGACCCATGTGCCTAAAGCTAAGCCAGAGGCTTGGTGGGTTGGTGCTTCCAGAGATCAGCTCTGTGATCCTGCTCTGTAGGAGGCTCGAACTGAAGAGTCATTCTCAACAGCATGCATACTTTTTGCCTGGTACAAGAGGAATTCTCTTCAAAACAAAACTGTGGGCAGTGTTATCTTTCCAAAGGTGCTTGGCTGAATGATGTGCCACAGGTATATTTGAGGACAAATGTGTCTGTGGTCTTTTAGAGAAAGGATTTCCTATGGGCATAAGTCAGCAGCTAAAGTTCAGGGTTTCTTGAACTGTTTGGTTTCTTTATTTAAGCAATCCCAGCTAAGCACCAATATTTAACAGCTCATTGACACATGTAAGCAGTCCCAGCTTTGACATTGTTTTCTGGTAGCAGTTTCTACCTAAGCTTTTTAGACGAAGGATTGTGCCTTGTGATCTGCATAGTTTTATGAGTGAGGGGGAAGGAGACAGCAGCTCCTGTAACTCTACACAGGGCACATCCATAGAGTAAGCCTTTGCCAGCAGTTACAAAAGAACCTTGAGGAAAAATTTGGTGTGTGCATAGTCCTGAGGACTGTCTGCCACCCCTGGCCAAGTCTATCAATTTTTATTTTTTTTTTTTCCCCAGATACTTCTTTTGCCTGACTAGTAGATTTTTATCTTTCTGCACTCTCACCATTCCTGGCTTCAGCCCTCTAATCACAAGCAACGGCATAAAGGATGGTGATAAAATTGTTCTCTCTTCTGAAACTAAGAGTGGGCCTAGAACCTTAAGTTAGAGCTGTCCTCAGATCTTGGCCCCTGGCTTTGGCTACTTCAAGTCATCCACTGCATGTGGCTAAAATGATTCTTATATCCCATTCATTTACAGCTCTATATCAGGATGTAATATTTTTTTCTTCACAAGCTCATCCTAAGTCTTATGCTAGTACCCTTTTAAAATATCCCAGCACTTATTGGCCTTAAAATATTATTAAAACGAACAAAAAAAACCCAACAACCCTACACGTTTAACTTTAGGCACTTGCCTTTATTTATCCTTGAATTTTAAAAACTACACAACAAATGTGGATTACATCTTCCAAGTCAGCATTCCTGCTAAATTAAGAGCAAGTCTCAAAGCATCTTGGTAGCCCTGAACTGTAATCTTTCTCATAGGTGTCCTTAATTTCTTTTAAATATAGAAGTAACATGGCTTGAGTTTCAATGTAGCTTAGTTGAAACAGAAAATCAAGTTAGCCCAAGTTGGAAGAACTTCAGGGAGAAGAGCTTAAACATGCTGATGAGTGCTTGGTTTAACTGACTGTAGTTGACTTTGGAGATAAATATATTTATGGCTGGAGAGACTGCCTTTAACAGCACAAATGACTGCTGTGCTTCATGGGAGCTCTAGAAACACTTTCTTTTTTTTTTTCTGCTTTGTTTATAGGGACGTCCATCGGGAGATGCTTTTATTCAGATGAAATCTGCAGACCGAGCTTTCCTGGCTGCACAGAAGTGTCATAAGAAGACTATGAAGGACAGATATGTTGAAGTCTTTCAATGTTCTGCTGAGGAGATGAACTTTGTATTAATGGGGGGCACTTTAAATCGAAATGGCTTATCCCCACCACCATGTAAGTTACCATGTAAGTTTTGCATGGGTCTTGCCAATACTCTACGCTGTGTGCTGGTAGGTGTTGGAGCTGCTTTCTTGACTCTGATTCTGGCTCTTGACAAGGAGTGTCAGAGGGAGGTATTAAAATAAGGTCTTTTAATCTTGAACCTTCAGCAGCTTGCAATCATTATTTTTCCCTTTGGTTGTGAATCACCGTGACTGAAGAAATACTTTTAAATTACTCTGGCTTTTCTAGTGACAAACTTCCCCTTCCTTCCCTGAAATTTAACTTGGCCAGGGTGAGCCATGACTCAAAAAAGTAATTTGTAAGCCCTGCCTAGATCTTAAAGAACAGATTCCTGTTTAAACTGAGCTGTATTAACATGTTTCATCATAGTTAACATGTCAAGTAAAAGCCCTTTCACTTCCAAAACTTAATTTGTGAAACCATTACTAATGCTCTCCTTTGGGACCTAACCACAAGTGTTTTGCCTATTGAACCACTACTGACTCAACTCTTCCTTTGCTTTTTGTTGTCAGAATTGAGGTTGCCTCTGTGTGTGTAGTATACACATAGCTTTGGCCTAAGAATTACAGAAACTACATTTCATGTAAAATTATGCTCTTCAGAGCTACTAAGATGAACATGGACTTCAGACAAGTGTTTGGGGGAAATGCTTTAAGACTCTAAGGGCCAATTTCTTAAGCATACGTGATATAAATCTGAGCCTATGGGAAAAATAATACTTTGCTTCTAAGATCATAAATGGCAAGGTAGTCAAGTAGGAGCTTTCTCTGTGTCTCTGTGCAAATGTTTTAGTGGTGGTGGTGAATTTTTTTAAACATCCTCTAAATCCTAATCAGAGCTGCAACAGCTGTTCCTATCCTGAGAGCTCCTAGGACACATTCTTCATCAGGGTCCCAAACTTTGGGACCTCTTAGGTGGCAGCATTCTCATCAACCAATGCCAGTGATGTATTCCTCAATTAACCCTTTCTGCTCTGCCACTGCCCCATTCCACAGTGCAGTGAAGATGCTGAATGTCACTTTAAAGTAAACTTCTACTTGTGTTATTCAGCTTTATCTAAAGCTTTTATACATTTACTTTATGATACTTGGGAGGGGAAGAAAGGGAAAGCGCAAAGGAAAGATGAACTCTTATGTGGAAGTTCATTTAGGGCCTTAAATCGTGCTGACACACAACCAAGTGCAATTATTTTTTTTTTTAACTGAATGTTAATATTTGAAGCTTCAAAGTCATGACTTTTCCATCTCTGATTAATTGAAGTCCACTGTTTGGGGGATAGAAAGTATCATGATGAAAAAGGGAGTGTCATGCAGATTGTAGGCACTGGAATTTTCTTCTTACAGTGCAGAAGTTTCATGCTTATTTGTTGGAGACTTCATTGAAGTCTGATTCTAGACAAGAAAAACTGGTCTCCTCTTCAGAAAGAGACCCTATTCCTGGAATGGGAGTGGGGTTTTGTGCATTACTGACTCTGCTTTTGACTGAGAGGGTGGGCACACCACTTGTAGTCAAACCCACGTTAGCAGCTCAGATTTATTTTCTGTGATGAGCAAGAGAACGAGAAGCTTGTGAAAGCTCCTTACAGCAGAGTTGTAAGGTCCTAATCCATTTAAAAGGTCCTAATCTGTTTTCCATTTGTTCCCTTTAGGCCTTTCACCCCCTTCCTACTCCTTTCCAGCCCCTGCTGCAGTTGTGCCAACAGAAGCTGCTCTCTATCAGCCATCCATGCTCCTCAACCCCCGAACACTCCAGCCCTCCACTGCCTACTACCCTGCTGGGGCTCAGCTCTTCATGAACTACACAGCTTACTACCCCAGGTAAAGCAGAGGAGAAACCAAGAAGAAACAAAGAAGTATTTTTGCAGCAAATGCACAAAGGTCACAAAAGAACATTGTCTGCCATGCTACCAAGAACACCTTGTTTCAGGATATTGTTCAGGGAAGCGAATTTCAAGTTATCTAGGGATTTCCCAAGTTTTAGTCTTTCAGGTAGTGATTATTTTTATATATATATATATATATAGTCACACAGTTACAGTGGGATTTTTTTTTTTCTGGTGGTTTTGGGTTTTTTTGGTGTTTTTTCACCTAACATGCCTCTTAAACTTGTTAGTTTGCACTGTTGTGCCTTGAGTGGGAACTGGTGTGTGCAGTACTCCTTCCTGTGTCCATAAAGAAGCCCTTGGCCCCTCTTTAGAAGGGGTGGATTGGGGTCTGCCCTAATAAATTCTGCTGAAATTCTTTGGTTTTTGTAATAAAGTAACTTTTGACCTTTATGGTGAAAAGTCTGTTTACTTATTTATAATATTACTGCGTTGAAGCATATATGTTTTGAATGCATGTGTAAAGCATATGGAGGCATATATTCTTCCTGACCTCCTAAAGACCTCTCATGATGGGCTCTTGGCTCTTCTGGATATATTAACTATCTTCTTCAGAACAAAAACTCTTTATACTATTTGTCCTCTGCAGTCATGAGGCCTTGGAAAGAGCCTTTTTCCTTGTAAGCCATAAACCATTCCTTGTCTGTCAGGAAACCTGCTGAGGAGCTCAAGTCTTCCATTAGATTCTGACCCATGCTTTTTGTATCTGGGGAAGCATCCACATAGCTATTTACAAAGCAATATGGATGCCCTCTTACCTGGAAGATAACAAAGGTTTTCTTATTACTTTACACTAAACCAGTATGTTTGTGAGCTGCTTGTTTTTTGTTTTTTAATTAAAATGTTTTCATCACTCCTGAGTTAAGTCCTATAATGCCTTAATGTCTGTCTTATGGTTATGATAATATGTTACCATACTCAGCTTCTTTAATGTAAGATCAAGAAAAAAAATAAAATTCCAAACTTGCACTGGCAATATAAAACAAGTTTCTTAATAATAGCTCTGTATGTCACAAGAACACAGTAGCAGTAATAGTTTGTTAGTAACTGACTTGTTGTAAAGTTATAACAGAGTGGCCACTTCAGGCTCAGTGTCAGGCCCTACAGAGATCTCTCACTAAATGGGATCCCATGTGAATCCCATCACTGGTTGCTTGGGCTGTGGGCATATATGTTGGTTTCAGACTGATCAGTCCCCATATCATCTTTTATGTTCTTGGCTGACAGTCATATTATTCTTAAGAAACCATAACTATATAGCTTCCATGTCAATTACAACTACCTTCTTTCAAAAAAAAAAAGTTTCCAGGACAAATTGGCTTCTTTCTTTTGCTAGATCTGATGTTTGGATATTGCTTTTCCATACAGAGTAATTGATCTACAGACAAGTAGTATATTCTCCGATAGAAGTAGTTATCCACTGTAGCTGATATTCTGGTGTTTGTTTTTTGTTTTTTTAAAAAAAAATCATTAAAAATTTCATTTTAAAAATTTCATTAAAAATAAGCCTTACTGCTTCTCAGGTAAGTTCCAATGTTTTATGAGGATGCAATAAGTAATTGGGTCCCTTTCCTGTTGCAATCAGAACTCTTAAATGGAGTTTTCTGGTTCTGAAATGTAATTCAAAAAATGTTAAGTATGTGCAGCAGGAAAGAATGGGGCATCCTCTGTACTAAGTGGTGCATTTAAATGCATGTACATGGAAAAGCAATACAGACCTGGTGGCTAATAATCAGACAATGGTTCATAAATCTAACTAGTGAATAGTGAATGGGAAATAAGGAAAGGTTCTTTGACTTGCTGCCAAAAGGCTTTACTGCTTGTGTTTTGCAAGGTCAAGTGGCTCTATAATAGCCAATTCTGTTCTCTACACAGTAATCAACCTGGATGGGGAGGGGGGAGGGAAGTATTTCTTTGGTTTTCAGTATCTATCAGAAATCCCTGAAACTCTGACTTGTCTTAGTGCTCTTCTAGCATTGCTGATGAAACCTGATGGTGTAAGGAAACAGATGACTTCTATGCTATTAAATTAGCTTTAGTGAAGTCCTCATGCAAAGGAGGGAGAGCAAGTTATTCGGGATCTCTGTCTTTGATATCACTGTTCAGCTTCTAATTATATCTGGCAACATGTTCTGACAGCAGATCAGTGGTCTCTGTCTCTGCCTAGGCCCAGGCTTTTGAGAAAAAACACAATAGGATTAATGGGAGGGAGAGATTTCTTTCCTTATCTAATCCTGTATAAATAGGTGTGCTAGTTGCTGTGTGTATGTACATAGTGCAGTAATGAATAACTGCACTACTTGGCAACTGCTAACATGTTCTATAACAACTTCTACCATGTACAAAGTTGGAATTTACTGCTACAGGTTTTGTAGTGTTAAAGCTAAATCTTATTGTATTTATTCAGTTTTAATGCCATTTTGATGACTTTCAAGCAGTGCCTTTAAACCCAATAATTGTAGAAACACAGTTTAACTTTGTTCTTTTTTTTTTCAATAATCTTTTGAATAAATTTTTTAGTCAGTGGGTAGTATGCTGGTGGGACTTGTAGGCAAAAAATTATGTGGAAGCTGAAAACTGATGGAGGTTCAAACAAACCAGATAATTTCAAGGGCAGGAAATTCATTGTGGGTTAGTGAATACACACAAGCCTCAGGAAGTCCTTGAGCTCAAAATAACTGGAAGAGTGTTCTTATGTTTTGTGTCCTATGGTAAACTCTTGTGCTATTGAACCAAGGTGGGTAGGTGAACTTGTTTTGTTTGCATCTTTTGAAGTAGTATTTTTCTTGAGAGATATTGGTGCTGCTTGTGAACACAGGTCTTCTCCAGTGTGTTTGTAGTTGTACACTGCTGTGCTTGTCTCATAGTAGCTAAGTTTGGGTTATCTCCGTGTTGTGTCAGTGGATTCACAGCTCTCTCCATTGGAGTGATTTGATTTAAAAGGCCTTTTTATGTCATAAAGGCACGATCTGGACACTTGTTGTACAAGGAAGTAGAGAGTAATTTGTTAGTGTTCTCCTTTCTCTTCTTCAACCTTTTCATGCTATAGGTTAGGTATGTTTTTTCCTCATCTACACATTAACTTGTAAAAGGGTTTATATAATATATACATATACAACAGATATTAATGCTATGTTTATGCATGCATATGTAGAAAGTGTGTGTGTGTATGAAAACAGATTTACCAAAGTTAGAAAAAAATTCCCTTGTTCTCCTTGATGGATCACATCCTTCATAATGACAATCGTGGAGAAAAAGTGAGGCTTTTTTCTAACCTTGGTTATTGATCAGATACATATTGAAGCATAATCAAATTTCAGCCACTTTAAACCAGAAAAACTAGGAACAAGTGGGCTGGATTAGGAGCCATACCATTCAGAGCTGCTGCCAGCAGCTTTATTTGCATATCTGTGTGTCTGGCTAACCAGCATCACTTGACAGAACTGGGTTAGGAAACAACCATATGTGTATTTAGCCTGGGAGATCTGTCACAGATGGAGAACAGCAGCAGCCAGAAACAAAGCCTCTTCATCAGCTTAGTTGCTATGATGATATGAGCAAAACACTGGACCACATCTCTTAGACTAGAGTACTCTTCTTTCTCTGTTTTTATGAGTATGTCAGCTTGATTTGCAGGAGATCATATCTGCAATGAATTAGATCACTGAGCATAAAAGCCTACTGGTGGCTTTAAGTTGCAGTCCAACAAATGGAATCCACGTGTTTACTGCAAGTGTCATAATCTGGCACTCCTATCTGCCCTTGTTCCAGTCTCCATCATGGATCTGTCCAAATAACCTCAGCACTTTAGTTAATGGCACAAAATGGTTTCTGGGGGGAAGCTTTAATCATTCACTCTTCTAAGTGAAGGTAGCTTGCCAAGGATTAGAACAGCAGGAATGCCTTTAACTTCGACTGTATTTCATTGTAGTAGGAGTACATTAGCAGGGAATACTAATTGTTGCCTGCTTCCATAGGCTGTCATTATTTCTTCACTTGTAGGTTTTAATTAGTAAAACTACCATGGTATTGGAAAAGCAGCAGAATTGTGTAATACTTTGATCAGTAGGTGTCTGGGTGTTAGGATAGTAAAATTAAGTTTAAAAAACCAAACAAAACATAACAAAAAACCCAACAAAAGCCACCTTTCTTCAAAGTTGATAAGCTTGTAAAAATGTTGTTTCTGGGAACAGTGTCTAAGATGTACTCAGCCGTACAGAATGTCACCATAGATGCTGGTGGAGGTTCTACTTACAGATCCCAGTTCTGTTTGTTAACATAATATACAGAAAAATTTGACATTCAGTTAGCAGATCTTACTACTGTCACCTCCTGACTTTGTGGTACAGCTAAACATTTGCATTAGTATGAGGGATTACTGGATATTACAACGTTGTGCATCCTGGCTGCAGAGATCAGTTTGAGTATAATTTTTCCTTGTTTACAGCACAGCTCAGTGGTGGGAGAGAAGATCCTCCTGTTGTGCCTTGGGGCATGTGTGTGCTATCCACACAGGTGGCTGCTTTAAACCTTCACAGTGGTGCTCAGGTGATTCCAGGTTATTTGAGGTGCACAGACATCTTGCTGGATGCTTCTCTGCACTCAGCAGCAGCCCTCTGCAGGGCTGTGTGAGGAAAAAAAAAAAAAAAAGTTCCAGCAATATTCATAGCAGACCATTGCAGTCTTCTATGGCAGCAAGTGCTGCTGTCCCCATTCCTGTTGCTGGTTTTGCTATCCTTAGCTTACAGAGATGGGAAGCTGGACCTGTAGCTGGACTGGGTAGAGATGCATCAAGTGGGCAGCAGGTTTTCTGGTTAGATGTGGGGCTGGCATCTGTACCCTAGGAGCTTTTGGTGTTTCCAGGAGTAGAGTTGGGTTGATCTTGGAAATAAGGCTCCTTAGAGCTTTTTTTTTTTTTTTTTTTTAAAATAAAAAATCCTTCCCTGTTGAGGGCACAGTCTGTGGTATTTGTCCATGACTAAACAGCAGTCATGGGGATTTAAGTGCTTATATTTGATTAACAGATGACCTAATGATTCAGTGCTCAGACTCCTGCTATTTGTGATGTTACATGGCTTTTCTTTAAATATGGATAAATATTCCAGTCATGGAAAAGGGAAATTATTCTGATTGTGTAAGTACTTTTTCTAATAGAATGTCTTGTTAGTTTTTGTGAACAAAGTACCATGTTAAAACTTTCAGCTTCAGTAATAATACCACCAAAGTTACAGCTTTGCCAGTCTCAAACTTTGTATGAACCTTTTCTAAAAAACCTTTACAATGAAACTGCATTTCCTCCTGCTTTTGGGCTGCTTTCCAGTAATGAAAATATAGGCATTATGCTGTAAGCTTGTGTATACATGCATATTATACCCATGACTTCAGCCAGCCCAGGGAGTCATTGAAAATCCCTATTTGTCTCTGAAAAAAAAATCTGTTCATTGGGTGCTGGAGTGATCTGTTAAATTTCCTTGAGGCTGCTTGGTGATACACATCTTCAGTTTTCTCCTCTGCTGGCTTCATAGGATCTGGCTTTGGGGTGCTGTAGAACTCCTCAGGATCTGCTGGCTTCCCAGAGCCAGTAAAGGAGGATGCTAATTTATCTTCAAACACTAGTGGCTCAGTGTGAGAAGTTCTTCCCTGCCTCCTTCCCTTTCTTTTCTCCTGTGACTTTTCCTGTCGGTGTTCCTCTGAGTAGTACAGCGAGGGATATGTAGTAGGACTAACCTGCTATACAGGACCTGGCTTACAGTTTGGAAATTATTAGAAGCTGTCAATGAACAGTCTGATGAAAAGACTTCTTCAGTATGTTGTCACAGAGCAGAACAAATGGTCAATACTTAACGAACAAAAAAACTTTTTCAGAGCTACAGAGAACAAGATCATAGGAAAAGTAGGGGCACAACATCTGCAGGGAGGGAGCTGAAACCAGTAGATGGTGTCTCTGCTCATATCTGTTCTGATGTGCAAATAGTGCTGCGTAAACCTCTGGTTCTCCTGACTGACCTGCAGGCAAGTTAGCAGAGACCTGAAAACCTGCTTGGTTATGTATGCTGACTGCTCCCAACTCACACCCACTTTTAACATAAACCACAGCTTCCTTCTGGATATTGGCATCTCCTAAGCAAATATGTAATGGGAAAAAAAATTTAGGAAATCAAACAGGAGAGATGGTGATGCTTGATGTTTTTATATAATATTTCAGTGATGAATGTTTGGGATGCCCTGAGGTGCATAAGTGCAGTTGGAGTGGCAACATCAACTTTTATAATGTGAAAACTTGTTCTTTCATCCAAAACTGAATTCTCATACTTAATTGTGGTTTATTTTGAGAGCCTTTAGAGAATACCACAATCTCAGAAATATTGACTGGAAAGAAAAAACAATCTTGCTGTTGATTAGATCCAAGAGAAAGGATCAATTCATAAGGAAAAAAGATTTGCATTGGGAAATGCTTCATATAATGTTTGATTTCAAGAACTAGATTCATATAAGAGTTAAGGTCTTGCACTGCATCATTATATAGTGATATGCAACTACTGAGAACAGCTGTAGAAATTCTCTGACCCCATGTAAAACCTGCAAGTGTTTGTCTGCTTTTCCCTCTGGTGACATGACCACTCCATGTCACTTGCTGCTGTTTCTCTAGGAGGCTGCTACCCCTCAGTCTGGGAGAATGCAGGAATGGCTGGGGGCAGCCCATGTGTTATCTTCTGTCAGGAATTAGATGAGGTAGCATCCTTAGCCGAAACCTGTTGCTGAAGCTGTCTATTACCTTTATCTCCAAGGTGGTGTTACAAATTAGCAAGTGGTTATAGCTTCTTGGTGCATGAACAGCAGGGTTAGCCTGAATAACTGGACTTTTTAAACAGAGTTGGCTGACTTCTTATCTAAAGACCCTGTAGAAGTAATAATAATAATAGAGGGCTGCAGGGGGAGGAGGACTAAAGGAGAAGAGTTTTTCCCCACCCCGTGCTGTCCTGCTGAAGCTGAGGGACAGCAGAGGGAGGCCCAGTAGCAGAGCCAAGTGGCTGGGATGGTGGGAAAGCTGCTCCCTGAGACACCCAGCCACGGCCCTCAAGGGCCACCACTGCACATTCCCATGGCTCAGTCTCTTAGCAAAGGCCAGGGAGGCAGAGGAACTTCAATTTAACAGTGAAACCTTCCAAAGATGAGGGCTGCAGCCTGGCTTCAAAAGGAAGACTAGATTGTCCAAGGCTTCTGTCTCACTGGGGGTCTGCTTTCTGGTGGTTTCTTCTGTGTTTTGGTGTCTGGTTTTTGGTTTTTTAACAGCAATGCAAGTTAACTCTGTCTCATCTTACTAAACTAGCTTAACTTGGAAAGCTGCATGTGCTCTGGTTTGGATCATGGGCTTTTCCTCACATAGTAAGAGTCAACTCTGCAAAGAAAACTGGAAAAAGGAAAAAGGTGTTGTGTTTTGGGTTTGGGTTTTTCTTTCTTGCTCTTCATACAAGTTTTGGAAGTAATGGATGGGGTGGTTTTCAGCTACAGAATAGTTTAAATTTTTCTAGAGTCCTCATGAAGTTCTCTTATGGTGTTCTGTCTTCTTACCTCGGATGCACAAATCACCCTTTTTGGTAGCTTGAGCTGTCTGGCTAAAAGGATTTCTGTCAGTGCCCTTTCCACAAAGCTGTGCAGTTGCAAATAGTCTGGAGGGTTTGTTTTGTTCAATTAAAAAAAGTAATTTCTTAAATTAACTCTTACACCTACAGACATGTGTCTAACAGTACCTGAAAACTCGTATGGGTTACCTGAGTGTTTGCTGGGACTGCCAAATCAGAACAAAACAAGGGTCTGTTAACTAGCTGCAGTTATGTGGTAATTTGGATAAGGCTGTGGAAGACCTGGCAAAGAATATCAAGGATTTTTACATCCACAAACTGAGTATTTTAGGTGTTATAGTATTTTTTTAATTACTCCTGAATAAAGTCTAGCCATTGTCATGGCATTAATATTACCTTTAAGCAAAACAAGCATGTCCCTTTGTGGTACTAGTCTTGAACCTGTGGCAGTTATCATTGACCACCAAAGATTCTGTGGCTAAATAATGCATGAAATATAAGTAAATTAAAGCAAATATTGCCTTGCTAGCATTGCTGGCAGCTCTGCAGAGTTCCTTCCTCATAGGTATTTGGCAGGTAATTCTTGGAGAGCACTGACCGGGAGCTTGCATGCAAACCATAGATGGATATGAATCCATGCCATGAGTTAAACATAAAGGTTTAAACTTATCCAAAGAGTAAGGAAATGTCCTTACTCTTTGGATATGTTTAAACCTTTATGTTTAAATCCTTGTGGTTGTAAACAGCAGAGGGTGATGACAAGCTCCAAAGCTGAGCGGTGCAGTGGGAGCAAGGCTCCTATTTTCAGCCTTCTTAGTGTCACAAGTTGACACCAGGACCTTGTGCTTGAGAATTTGAGTAGTACAGAGATGTAGTGACTGTGGTAGTATTTTTCTTAGAGATTAGTAAGATTATTTATGTTACAGAAATGGCATGAGGGAGCCCTTAGTCAGAAGTGTTGTACTGCTATAAATTTACCCAAAGATGCTACACCACAGCATAAAATCTTAACATCCCAGAGCTGTTTTTCTGACAGTAGGGTCCAGAGAGATGTAAAGGATTGCAAGTGTCATCTTTGGCATTAGACAATCTCTGCTACCCAGTGTAGCACCGGTGAAGAATTACTCTCAATTGTAGCCAGGACCACAATATTGTGGAGATAAGCAAGCATTATAAGCAGCTTGTACAGCAACCCATCTCTCCTTCTAGACATGGATAGATATTAGCTGTAGAAGTGGCAGTGCTAGGTTGCTCTTGTTTGGTGAAACTCCTTGAGGACTTTTATCTGATGAGAAACCATAAGCATCTGTGTGTTCTGTCCAGGAACAGCTGTTGTCTTCTGGATTTGCTTGTCACCTGCTGTGATTGAGCTATCCCCTTGCATTCTGTGCTGTACGAAAGTGACCCAGGGCTTTTCAGATGGTGGGAACTGGGAAAGGGAAAGACTTAAATCAGTGGTGGGAACACGTCCTTTGGGACAAATGCACCTACTGGGCTTAAAAGGTGCAGAGGAACCGAAGAAGATGAACTTTATCCTATATTTAGTCTCTAAATTAACACAGCAGGTCTTGTGGAAAGGGAAGGCCTCTCCACAGGGCATCTTGGGATAGTGGCCTTTGGGCTAAATATAGGGTTTTTTAGCTAAGGATTTAAGCAAAGGAAAGGTTGATAGTCCCCAGAAGAAACTTTGCCATGGTATTTTTATATCCGTGAGTTCAGAGAACAGAAGTGGAGGCAGTCTGGAAACTACCTTCCCAGTGTGGTTTAAGGAGGCTATCCTAGGCCTAAGGAACAGAATGAAAATGCTGATGGGCGTGGTAGATGCTTGAAGTGCTCAGGAGACAAAGCAAAATGATCAAGGTGGTGTTGAGCAAGTAGTATGGGCTTTTGGGGGGTTTTGTTTGCCTTTTTTATTTTACTCTTATCTTAAAATTGCATAATACAAAGAAGCCAGTGGCATCCCTTGGTATTAGGACAGCTTCAGGGGTAAATGGCCTATGTGGGTATGTCTAGTAGAAAATTTGTTAATTTTTCCTTCAGAGACTTGGAGAGTGGTTTGGTTGTGCAGGAGGTGTGTTTGTCTCTGATCTCCAGGGACACTCTCTTGGGACCAGTCACTTGTGCCTGCCAGAGTCTGGAGACAGCTTCAACAAGATGCTGAGTGTCCCCATGTGTTGTGCTGTTGGGGGAGGCCGATTACCCCGGTGTAGTTTCTGTTGCTGAAATTGCTCTTGATGCCATGGTGATGGGAGCATTGCAGAAGTTTAATTATGTGGCCTGAACCTAGGCATCTGTCCAGACCTTCAAGAAAGGTTAAGGTAGCATAGCTAGCTGCTGGCTCTCTTCTGCACTAGTTTGGCTTCTCATTGCTTCTATCTTGACTTGTGTTTGTAGTATGCAGCAGAGGATGGACTTGTACACACAAATGATCCGACCAGGACAGTGTCCTAAGAATGGATTTGCATTTAAAGGCCTCAGCAGGTAGACTTCCTTAGAAGAAGGTAAGGACAACAACCCCCAGAAGACAGATTTGGGGGTACTGTAGTGCTTGATTCAGATTAAAATCCTGTGGAATATGGTGATTCATTTGCTGTCCTGGGAACATGGCTATACTTTGCAATGTCCACATTGATACACTGCTATAAAACATTGGCTATTAAAGCCATGATTTAACAGATTTTGGCTATTCTAGTTTTATTGTGGACTGCTGCTCTGCCTACTTCCCAGGGCTCCAAATGCATGCTGCCTCAAGTCTTAATGTTGGGACTGAGAGGCACTGGAAACCTCCTCAGTCAGTTTTCTCTGCACTTTGTTCCCCAGAGATGTTACCCTCCTAGCAATGCACTAGGATATAGTGTTGGTTAGGCAGAATGAGCTACTTTCTTGGGTAAATACAAAATCTGAGTCCTTAAACCTCATGCTGATGTAAAATTGCAGCAATGGAGTAGACTATATTTGTATAACTGGCAGCCACTCTTTTGCTTTTGTGAGCTTTCTGATCAGGCCATTTCATCATTTCAAGCTTTGTTTACTTGATCTTCTGTATAGGAACAGTCAAAGGGTGAAGTCACCCAGAAAGCATTTGTGTAGAAAAGTGCAAGTTGAACTGAAAAGCAGTGTATTGATGGCTGCACCATGTGCTTTATGTGCAGTAGTCTTAGAGGAAGATAGAGAAATATATTTACTAAAAATTCATCTGTAATCTCTGGTCTGTTAAAAATATATAAAGATAAAGAAGTTTGGGGGTTTTTTTATGCCCCTTTTCTTTCCTCTGTTTCCTTGTTCACCTTCCCTTCTGAAAAATAAGAACAAAAATAATGGCCTCTTGGTCATTCTTCTTCTCTGAAACAAAGGCATCTTAGCCCAGGGTATAATCCACTTCTGGGCAAAATCTGCACCAGCAGCATTGCCTTGCTCTCATCTGCTCTAAGAGTGCTGCTTCATGGAGTAATGCCTATGTTTAGAACAAAAGTGACCACCTCAGCTGGTTGGCCAACGACCTGATTTTCCTGTGGGTTGATAAAGCTAAACCCCATCCACATAACAAATATCCAGAGGCCATAGATGCTTAAGTAGCATTCTACCTTAAACTCTGCCACATGGCTTCCCATCCACCCATACCTGGTTGTCTGTGGTGAGTGCTGTCGTGCTGTGATGCTGACAAGCAGGGATGCTGATCCATCTGGAAGAACCTCTGGGGAAAAGGGTTCATGTTTCAGACCATTTTCCCCCAATCCAGTTTACTCCTTAGCTGTGTGAATATGTGTCAGTTCAGAGCAAAGCAGTGAGCAAAGCAGGCACTGAGGGATGGTAATAGCATTGCCAAGTTGGAGATGATGGTAAAGCTTCACTTTGAAAACTAAAGAGTCATGTAATAGTGAATAAAGTCTGGCATACTCTTAGTGAAACTCTTTTATAAGAGAAAATAACAGTAATGTCTTGTATGTTATGTGAAAACTAAAGCTTTTGATTGTTTAATCAAGATTTGGTATTTTGGAAATCAAGAAATTAAGGTTTGCTTTTATTGTGGGGCTCAGTGACCTGCACAACTCTCTCATACAGATTCCTCCACCCTCTCTGATGTTTTGAACAGAGTCAGCCTAGATGGAGATTTTTAATATGTTGCAAGTTTTACTGATGCTCAAGCCAGCTGTATTTTGGAAAAATCATCAGAAGTCTGAAAATGAGCAGATGGACCTTTAAAGTTAATGCAGTTTTCACAAGTGTGCTCCCACAGATCATTCAGCCCTTCACCAAGAGCACAGAGGCTGAAATCACACAACTTGAGGGTTTCTTCTTGATAAAGAATTAGGCTGCACTTAACACAGAAGTAGTCTAGCTTGAACCTACAAAATCTGGTTTGATCTTGTACTTCTTGCTATTCTTTGAAATAACAAGAAAAAAATTACCTAATTTTGCACACGGTTATTTTTTTTATTATTTTAATACAGTAGTTGTGCACTTGTTTTTATAGAAAATTGTTGTCTTGTAAATACATGAATCATATTCTAACAGACATTTTTCACAGCACAGAAAAAAATGGGACTCTAAAATTGAGAGGGGAAAAAAAAAGCTGTAACTTTCTAAAGATGTGTGGGGTGTTAAATACTTTGCCTCTGATTCTTCTCTTATACACTCTCCATATATACTCAGGTATTTAAATTTTAAATCACATACAGGAGTAGACACTTTCAAGCTTTTATCATGCTACCTGGTCAGAAAGAGAAAAATGCAGTTCACCTCCCCCTTGTCAGACCATTTTTGGTTTTCCACTTCTTGCTCTACTCACCCTGATTTGTGTTTCACAATCTCATATTTAAGAGAAGGAATCATGACGATTTTATGGTTCTGTGATCTGTTGTAAGACTCACCCCCTAGTCTATTTTAAGGGAGGATGAGGCAGGGACAGTTGTTAGCTTGGTCTCTCTGCACTATACTTTGACAGTAACTCAGCACTGTAGGTGTTGTTCTAAGCCAAGAGATCAGATGCTGTACATGCTCTTAAATATCTGAGATCTCCTGATGTCAATCTCCCTGCCTGCCCTAGGACTTGGGCTTCAGTTAGGGGTTAGAGCACATCTTTCCATAACAAATATTGTTATTTTTTTACTAATCAAAGAGGGGTGAGGGAAAAGAAACCCTGAAATAGAGATTTGTGAGGCTAAAAGTAGCAAATGGGATAGGTTATCTGGCATGTTCAAAAGAAATATTACAGAAATGAAGCTGATCTGGTTTTGAAGCTGGCTACAAGCAGCCCTTCTCCACTGCATATTAAAAACTATCTTCCAAGTGAGAATGTTATTGCCAAACAAGATAAGGTATTTGGCAAACTGGCCTGGTTTTTTTGTATCAAACCACACAAATCCACAATAGTGTGCTGGGTTATACTGCTGGAAGCTGATGTGGGAAAGCATTTATCCTATGGCCTCCTCCTTGCTGGCCCAACTTCTCCTGGCAAGCACAACTGGGTTACTGCTTCCCTCCAGAGATAGGGCCCTGCAGCTCTGTGTGTGTGCTTCTATTCTAAGACTTTCTAAAAAACCAGGAAGGTCCAGAGTGGAGACCCTAGAAGCTGGGACTTGCATCTGCTGGAGAGTCTGAGCTCAGCCTCAGGCTCTGCCTCTGGGCTTCTCCCAGATGGAGCTTTTAACTGTGGGCTGAAGGGTTACACCTTTGTCCTCCTGTTTCTATAATCTCTTGAGAAGAAAGCATCAGGCTTTTGCTGTAGGTACAGCTTTAGGAAGGCCTCAATCCACCTCATAGCCAACAGTTACTTGAGGTCCATCTGTCACTTCTGTGGTTACAAGACTTGGGGGACTAGAGGGGGAGTTTTCAGTGGCTTTGGAACCACTTTCTCTCCCTCTCTGACTTTTCCCTGAACTCAGAAGGAAGAATAGAAAAAAATTTAGGACCTAACTAATGCTACAGTACCTGGGAGGCCCCCAGGAAACCTCAACAGTTAAAACAGGTTTCCTGTAAAATGCTCTAGGTATGGTGTACTTATCTTCCTCTTGTAGAGGTATTTACTTATCCTAAGACCAAATCACACCAGTGCCTTGACAGGGAAGAATGAGAAAAAAAAAAGAAAAACAAAACAAAAACAAACAATCAAAAAACAACAAAAAAACCCAACAAAAAACTCCAAAACTCTTCCAGGTGAAGCCTTTTCTTTCCTGTGTGCCTCTTGCTGCAACTGCTACAATCACAGTAGTCTAGATTTATATTTTCTTCTGGCAAACTTCACATTGCTACAGTCTGAAGAGTTCGACAGAAAGAAGTTCTATTCTTTTAAATCACTGTTCTGTAAACATAAGTATATAAAACTGATTAACTGATGAAAAATATTTTAATGGTATTTCCAACTTCACTTTCTAAGAAGATGTTTCTGCCTTTGATTTTGGAGCACAGCAGTAAATTAATATTATGCAGAGAGAAAATTAGTCTATATAAGCCACTTGGGGGGTGAGGGTGAGATATAGTCTGCGTATTAACTGCAAAGGAATATCCAAATACAGATAGGGAATAAGTAGGTGGGAAGCAGTAGGGCATAAAAGGTTTGGAAAAATAAATCACAAACTGAATTGAACAACAATTAAATGCTCTTGGTAAAAAGATAAAAAGGCGAACCTCATGTTGGGTTGCACAAATGGGACTTACTTCTTTGGGATGCTCTTGAAGTTTCTCAAGTCTTCTCTGTAGTACTGGCAAACAATTGGCACAAAAATTACAGAAAGGTGGGGAGCAACTGCAGAGTGAACAGATGGAACATGAAAGCAGCTCCCAGGAGTCTGCTTAGGGCATTGGGATTGCTTAGTGTGGTGAAAAAGAGACTGAGGAGAGGTATGAGAACTGTATATAAAAATATGACTATTAAGAGAGAAGGAATAAATTCTTCCCATTGTGTAAGGGAGCAGAAGAGAGGGATGGAGTTAGAGCCAGGGGTTAAGGGAGACATCAGAACAAACCTTCCTGTACCAGCAATAACTAAGAAGTGCTCTGGGCTGACAGGGAGGGCTGCTCAGTCTTCACTCCTGTCAATCCTTTGGGACTGATTGGCTGAGAACCCATCAGAGATGTCCTTTTCAGGTCCCCACCAGCTTTGTTTTCTGTGGTGTTATCGCTTTCTTTTTAGAACACTCGCCTCAGATTTTATGAAGTTCAATGCACACCCTAATGTATATGGTCTGAATTGGGTCTTGGGCTACTTTTCACAAGCTGTCTTGTATTTGTAATTCCTAAGATTTTATTTATGAAGTTTGGAACTGTATCCTTTACATTCCTTTTAAAGAAGTTGGTCTGTTTTGATGATGACAACATTAAATTTCATTTAACCGAGAACGGAGTTTTTGCTCATATTTGCCGTGCCCCCATTATGGTCGTTGGATGTTTTGGAAATCAAACAAACTAGAAATGGGGTGATTCCTACAAAAGGAGAAAATGCATATGTATTCTGTTTTCTTTTTGCAAGATTAATTGAGAAATCTCATAACCTTGATATCTTTGAGTATTTCAGTGCACTCAGGCATGGGTTCTCAGCTGGAGGCAATTTTATTTATTTAAACAAGAAAGCCTGAGACTCCATCACTGGAGATGAAAGTCCAGTTCCATGAAGTAACTTTCTGAGTTTAAGATTATTGATTGACCATGAGATGTGACTATATCATTTGTGTATTCGGATGTGTAAATATGTAATATGAGGGTAATAACTAGAATTAATCTAAAGAAAAAGTTAAAATGTATTTTATGCTTTTATAAAGACTATATTTAAAATTATTGTATTACATGGAGGAAATTCACCTTCTGAACTATAGTGTTGGTCAAGTCTGATTTAAAATCTAATGGGTTTATCTGTTTAATAAAATAAATCTAAACTGCCAAAGCTGACTATACCTTCCACTAGCCTGGATAACCTCAGGAATGACTATCCTGCTTACACTGATGACAGAAGTGTGCCCAGTATTCAGGCTACTACATCTTCATTTTGTTTGTCTTTTTTTTTTCACACTGTCATCTATCGTGTTTTGTTGTATATTAAAATTCCAAATTAAAAATCTAAACCTGAATATTTATGTACTTTGTGTAGTTTTATAAAAGCTTTATGTTAGTTAATTTTTAAATAAGTTTTTGTCTCAACACTTAGTTGTTTTTCAGTTTGCCAGCCTGGAGAGCATGATGTTCCACTGTTTAAATAGGAATATTAATTTTCTTGACTTAATTTTTTTTTAAAAAAGATAATTTGTTTTCTATTACAATAACACTCAAAAGTTAGAGGATTTTTTTTAATCCTGAAGGAGTTCCTAAAAATTTCCCCCCTTAAATTTTTTTTGTCCTATTTGCAATTCTGCAAGGTGAGGGCTAATTTCACTATAACATCTTGCAACAGCAAAAGCTGTAAGTGGGTGTTTGGGAAGGCTGGTACCCACAACCCCTGCATGCAGCTATAGAGAGCCTGCTGCTCTCTGCTTTGCCAGGCCTGAAATTTCTCATCCCAGATTTCCTACCATGCATCCTGAGCTATCAAACCCAAATAATTTTTAAACTATTGAATAGTTTAATTATATTTTGGTTTTTTGGTTGTTTTCAAAATCCCAAGGTAATAAGAAATACATATTGATTAAAGTAAATTGCAAAGAAATATCTCAGGTATGAACATGAAGTGTCTTTAACCCATAATTAATAATTCTTCAGTCAAAGCTGTGTATTTTCTGGTGTCTTATAGGCAGAAGGCCATCCTCTGAGGAAATGCCATTTTTCAGGGTGTTTTATCACTGCCAACAGTCTTAAATTCTGGGAATGCAGTGTGCTGGGATGTCCCAAGTGGTGAGATCCTAAAAGCAAAGCTGCCACGAAGTAGCAAATCACAATTAAAAAAGCAATGCTTGCACTGTTTTGGCTTTTTTTTAATTTTTTTTTTTTAATTTTTTTTTTTTTAAAGAAAACACAACTTGTGTAATGTTTTCAAAACACAGAGTCAATACAAACTGGCCAAAATAATAATAAGAGAGAGAAGACTCTAACCCCCCCACAACAAAGTGCTCCAGGGTGGGTTGAGGGTGAAGATGCTTTCTGTCACTCTGCAATCTCCTTTCCTGAACCTCTTCTGCCATTTTTCATGCTCCCACTTACTTCTCCCCTGTCCTGATCCTTCTCCAAAGTCACCTCCACTGCCTCTCTGGAGCTGGGGAAAGGGTAGAGCTGGGCTCTGCTCCTCACACAGTGACAGACAGGATGGGAGCAGCGCTGGAGAAGATGGAGAGGGGGGGCAGGCCTAGGCCCTCCCCAGCATCTCCCAGTCAGCCCCTTCCTCCCTGCTCCCATGCTGCAGGGATGGAGCCCCTGTGTTTGCCCAGCTCAGTGCCACCTCAGATCAACCTTGGTTATGTCAGTGTGTGTGCTCAGACTGGCACATTCAGCTCGTGGATCCACACCAGCCCCTTTTTTGTTGTTGTTTAATCATTAATCACTTGAAAGGAGTGTGTCAGCAGCTGGGCTGGCCTGCAGCCTCACCCCCAAAGGCAGCAGAGGGATTCTGTCACACACCACAGGTTTGAAGATGGGCTCCTGGGCAAACAAGCCTGGGGGATCACAATGAGCATAAGAAAGATGAGCTTGTGTTTGACCACCTTCGCCACCTCTGCCCTGCTTGGCTTGAGAAGCTGATGGAAGGTTGTGCTGTGCTAAATTGGTAATGCAGAAAAAAAACAAACCCACCCTTGTTTTCATGGTGTAAACGGAGGATGGTGGTGATATAAAATGCCCTCCTCTGGTTCGTGCGTGTCTCATGGAAATTACTTGGCTTAGTACCTGCATCTCCCCAAAGACTGTGTAATCCTGGTCTGCTGTGGGAGCTCCTACTTCAGTGAGAGAGCTGGTGCAGACCCTGCTGAAAGGACACGTGGCTAAAGCACTGGCTGCAGAACTGAGCTGGAAAACAGCTAAAAAAAATAAATTATTAAATACCAACCCCACCCCTTCAGTTACTGCTGTGCAAGATGTGGCTGCACATGTCAGCATGACTGGGCTGGAGGGAGAGGAATGAGGCTTTAACTGAGCAAGGAGTCTGCATGAACTGCAGCAAACCATACCCTGACTGCCTAGGAGAATCTGAAACAGAAATATAACACCCAAGGAATGGTCTGTAGACCCAAACTGAGGAATTTTTCTACTTTATCACTCCAGTTAATGAAATATATCACCTCTGCCCACAAGATATATCCCTATTCATACCCTGAGACCATGATTCCATAGTATTAGAGCAAATCTCTTCCTGGGCCATGCTTACACCCAGCCCTGTGCCACTGCACACTGTCCAGGACAAATCTCTGAAGGTCCAAGGGCACCCTTGGGTACAGAGAAGCAGTGGAGATCATTACCTTGAGAGTTCCCCTATTACTGATGACAGAGCTGGATCAGCAGTGCTGGCCACACCACCAAGGGGAGCCCCAGTGCTGAGACAGAAAGGAGCAGAGAGTTGAAGTGATACCACCAAGCTGTCACTAGAGCATCACAGGATCCCAGGCCATGGACATTTAGGGAAGGCCAGCTGGAGGCATGGCACTCTGCTCTCACCCTGACAACAGCACTAACACCTTGAATCACCCCACAGATGAACTTTACCAGGGCTCCCCACGGTGGGTGAATGGGTGGCAGAAGAGTATCCCACAGAATCCCATTGCACTGCAGAAGAGAAACCAGACACAGGAATGGTTTGGATCACCAAGGCTATAAGCTTTGTCTACCCAAGCAAGCAAAACTAATTTTGTACTGACTTTGGAGCCTGACTTCTGGGGTCCCAGTGCAACTGTGCAGCCTGGGGTGGGAGTGCTGAAACCCTGCTGTGACTCACTGTTGGATTTTGGGATGGTTTGGGCAGCAGCTGAGGCTGTGCCAGTCCTGCTGCAGCCAGATCCCTGATGGGAGGGAGGGAAGTCCTCTCACATAGCTGCAACAAGAGCCCTCCGTGACAGCATGGGAATAAAATAAGAACACATAGAAAAGAGCACAGAGAAAATTAAAGATAGCCGAGATTAATCAGCAGGCCTGGTTTGCTTTTTAGAGAGGTGTTGCACATCGATTCCTGTAGAAAGAATCCATCACTGTATAATGAAGCATCAGCAGCAAATACGAGACTTTGTGATTGTTTGCTTGCTCTGTGATCTCTAACACCAGACCCCAATGTCCTCTGTACACCCATGCAGGGAGGCAGCTGCACAGGCTGCTGTGATCCAGGGGCTGCTGTGCTTCAGTCCTGGCAGCCTCAGGTCTGGCTCCATCTGTACTGTCTTTGCCCTTCTTCCCATTCCTCTGGCTGCCAGGAACCAGGGGGGAAGCACCCCTGGCCCTGCTTGGCTTCTAGGCTCAGCCCCCAGATCAAAGCTATCGTGAAGGTATAGAAGAAGGTGTCAGCTCTGCCAGCCTCCAGCATGCAGCAGCAGCATCTGGCATGTGAACACTGCCTAGAAGGGCACAGCAGCACTTTGCTGCATTCCTTTGGAGACCGCTGTGTAGCTTGGGGTGCTAGATATGCTCCAAACAAAGAAAAAAAGCAGTCTATTTATTGAGGTTTCAGCTTGTGCAAATCCGCCTGCAGTCTGGTGAGGGAAAGGATGTTACATGGAATGAGGGTCTTACAGGCAATGGTATGTGAGCAAAAAGTTATGGAGTGACAACATCTTTAGGGAAACCCACTGCTCAGGAGCCTTCCTGGTTAAAGGACCCTTGTCACTACTGTAATACAAATCATAGATGAGCTATTTTTACTGACCAGCATCTCAGATGGAAAATAAATTTGCAATCAGATGGAAAAAAACAGGGAGACAGAGATGATAGATGAGCTTTAACATTTGATTGTTTTTCAGACAGCAATTGCAAAAACAGTGTGATGGAATCACACATTCATTATTTCTCTCTGAATTCAGATTTTAAAACCATCCTGTGTTGGAGGACACTGCACCCAGTTTCAACCCCAGCCCATCCTCCAAGTCTCAAGCATGCTGGGCCACCTTACCCAGTGTGTTCACAATTGCAGCTCCTCTACTGTTTCAATAGTGCCCTTGCAGGTTCCTGGGGAAGGCTTCCAGCTCTGCGGGTACCCCAGGTTATGGCAATGACACTGTAAAACTGGGTGCTGTGGTTTGCTGTACACCACAGGGCAGTAGCAGTGTATTTGAGGTCATTACTCAGATCTTCATTCTTTGTGGCAAGGGGGTAGCAGTGTCTGGGGGGAGATGGCATCCCCCACCCACACAGGACGCAGCCTGCAGGGCATAGCCAAGCCACCCACCCAGCACTGCATGGCAAGTGGAAAAAAACTGCTTGGAATAAAGCTCTTGGCCACAATAGGTTTAGAAATAAATGCCACTGCTGGTTTATTGTGCAGGTGATTTTCCTCCCCCTCCCAACTTGTTATAAAACCTGTGAGCTGTGACCATCTTTCTGGATACTACAGGCGAGTAATTCTCCTATTGAAATTGTTCTGGCTGCAGCACAGTGATACCCAGCATCACCTCCACCAGCTGAGGCCATGGCCACAGAGCACACTACCCAGGCCAGGAAGATGGAGGCTGGTAGGTGGAATTTTAAAAAAAAAGGCAGCACCTTCCAAATCTGTATCTGTGTGTGCTCTGGGATAATTGTATATTGGCTGAACCAACTGGAGGGAAGAAAATTTCTGGTTTAATTAAATTAACACATTGAACAACCAGATGCTTGAATAAAGAATAAAGAAGAGCTGCCCCATGTCCTGGAGAGAACTTTGGTGCCAGGGCTGGTTCGTGGATGGGCCACGTTCTCCTGTTCCTGCCCCTGGGAAAAGCCATATATTGTTCCTTTGCTTGCAGGTGACTTGGACTGACATTGGTGGTGATCACACATTTGCACAGGAGGGGAAACTGAGCTCCCCTTGACAGCAGATTCTGGCTCTCCCTGCAGTGCACACCAGGACCACCTGACAAATCCCATTGGGTGATGCACAGCATGCTTTGGGTACTGACAGGTTTACAGAAAGCTGCTTAAGGTGGAAGGCAGCTGCACGGTGGCTGCATGAGGCACTTGCACCTCCTCCTTTCGCTGCGTTCAACTCAACCAAACTAAGAAGACGAAAAGCAATTTAAAAGCGCCTTGTGGATTACCTTGTCCAAGAGCTTCTTAAAAGCTCACACAATAGAAGTGCATTTGAGCTAAAAATATGGCATCAGTTATGACAGTCTATAGCAGCTATAATGTTTAACCTAGGAGGAATCAGCTCTGTTAAGCGTATCTCTTTACAACTGCTGGCACCTGGGAACAGCGTCTGTGTTTCTGGGTCAGTCTTTCAGATCCCAGTTTGTCAGACTAGAAGGGACTGATCCTCTTCTACCTAAACCACAGCAGCCCTCCATATTGTGCACTCGAGTAAATCTAGTGGCTGGCAACGGTGCAACAAAAATCATGTGGACAGCTGGTGAGGGAATTGATGCCTGTGATTTAATCCATCCCAAAATCAGTCTCAGGCACCCCATTTCAATGCAATTGGTGTTTTATGGAGGCATTTCTGCTGCTGAGTTACTTCTACGGTTTCAAGCCTGATGGTGGTCACATCCCCCATCCTGCCCAACCTGCCTGGCAGCCCCATGGAGGGTGAAGGGCTTCTTGGGAGTGGAGGCAGAGATATCCTTGGGCTTAGGGGACCTGAGTTTCACCTTTTGCTTTGACAGCCAAGTTGTCTTGACTTCTCTCGTTTTTAGCACAAGTTGGCTAATGAGCATTATCTGTTTGCAAAGGAAAGTACAAACAGCTTTTATCTCCATGAAGCCAGGCAGTGTGTGTTCCCACCAGCTTGGAGTTATCCATCTATCTGCACTGTTAAAAACTACCAGCTCCTTATCCGCAAAACCTCTTGCAACAGAGAGACCTGAGATAATCTTGTTTTCTGGCTCTCAAGACAAAGGCAGAAGCTGAGCTCAGCACTTCAAAGTTTCATTTTGCCAATCGTGAGTTTGCAGGGCTTGGTGTGCACCATCCCCAGCCAAACAGCCATGCCAGCAGGGCTGCTGTTATCACGGCAGTGAAGCCTCTTTAAACTGCCACCCTGCTATCGAGTACCCCAGTCCCGACACAGCTGGGGGGAAGCAGGTAGTCAGTTCTAGGGAAAGTGCTGTTTGCTTGATAAACATTGACAGTGTGGAGCAAGGAGTACTGCAACACTGCAAAAGGTCCTTAAAAAAAAAAATGTTCAGAGGATGAAAATTGCCAGCACTGTTGTGATTTTGAAGCTCAAATAATAAATGATTCAACAACTGTACAGTTACCATGGGGATGAATTCTCATTGAGCCTAAAATTACCAAGCTGCTGACAAGGACCTATTTTTAGTATCAGCAGATGTGTATCTTTAAAAACATCAGCACAAACCTACTACTGTGTGTTTATGTATGCATGCCTGCTTGCTTGTAATTGAGTTTTCTGATGCTAATAACAAAAGAGAAAAGAAGTAAATGTCTGATGGCTGCAGCAGACGATGCAGCGATTTAGTCTGGGGGTGGTAAGTGGAAGTTGCAATTAATACCTGATAAATAAAGCATGCAAAGTGGCCAGATTGCCAGTATGTAACTGAACTAGTAAGCAGAGCCCTATCATTACTGTCAGCCAGTGTGCAGCCGTAATGGAGTGTCTGCTTTCAGTGCCTGTGAGTATCTAATGGGAAGCGCCCGTCTGCCCTGTCCACAGCCTCACGACAGAGGGAAACGGAGGCTCAAAGCTGTCAGGAGCTGCTGGCACAGATCTCTGCGCTCCAAGCCTGTTTGTCAGCCCTCTCCTTCTACTTCACACTCGAAGGAGGTGCAAGGATAAACCTCCCACCCCCGAGAAACACACAGATTAGGCAAGGTGTTAAAGCATCCCCAGCAATGACGGGAGATAACGGGAGCGGGTGCCGGGGTGCTTGCAAACCACCCAGCAGCTCATCCCCTCCCTGCCACTCACCACTCTGTCAGAGGTACAAATTGTGCCACCAATTTAATAAAGGTTAAGGCCCCGGCACCGCTGGCTTTGACTGGGTTTTTCTCATTAACTCTAATAGGCCAGGCTGGAGACCTGCCTTTTTTCATAGCCTAATTTTGCTGAGGGAGAGGCCAGAGGGTGGCTATAATGACATCTCATTTGGTTTTAAAAGGACTGGTTTGTTTTTGCCAAACACGTAGCTGGATAGACATATCTCTGCTCGCCTCTTGGCATGCCAGTGCAGTACATACACACACAAACTGAGTTTGCTAGCAAACCAGCCAAGCAAAAATCAAAAGCAGTACATTACAGCTGAGCAGAATAATAGGGCATTACAGGAGACAGTTCAGCAGTTTTGTTCAAAAACCAAACAAGCTCTTCAAGTTTCTTAAAGGTAGAGATGGAGGCAACAGAGAGGACTGCAGTGGCTCGGAGCCGGCAGGAGTGCTCCCTGCCTGCACTGCCATGTGAGGCACCAGCCGTGCCTCCCACAGAGAGCAGTGGGAGAATAATGGCATTTCAGATAAGAGAGAGAATTAAGGACCAAGAGAAGCCGTTGTGCCGAGACACGTTTGAGAAAAAACTCTATCCCAGAGTAAACTATGTAAAGGGGACAGATTAAACTATTCATCATTTCCCATTTTTTTTAATATTTAATTAGGAAAAAGGAGTTAGTTCCTTAGAGTTGGCTTCTTGAGATGTGTTGGCCGTATATGATCAGCTTGTGGAGCATACGTGCCTCTATTACAAATGCCTGACTATGCTAACACCATAGTGTTCTGCTGCCATAGAAAACTCCCTGGGTTTTTGTTGTTGCTTTTTCTTTTGTGTGTGTGGGAGGGTGTTGTTGTTTTGTTTTGTTTTGTTTTGTTTCGGTTTGGTTTTTGTTTGTTTTGTTTTGGTTGATTGGTTGGGTTTGGGGTTTTGGTTTTTTGTATAATTGATCTTGTGTAATTTGAAGCTCGGTGGAATTTTGCTTGACTTCGAAGAAGCTGTCCCTGTGGAAGCCAGCCAACTGATATTCCAGGTGGTTTAGAGATGATGCTCTCATTCAGAAAGCCTGTCTGAACAGCTTGGCCAGGCTACAGAACACTGAACTGCAAGCTTCAGGAGATCTGGATCACTGAACTGCCTGGGCTGGCCCTGCCCTGTTAAGATCATACATGTGGGCTCTCATCTGAATTTCCTAATGCCTTGTTAAAAGAAGAATAATGTGGCATGCACCGGAGACCAGAGGTGTACAGAGTACAGAGACATGTCTGAGATACCCTCTCAGGCTTGTGGCTTACCTGAAGCTAAGAGTGCAAATTTAATTCTGTAGCAAACAGAAGCTTGACCTCGCATTCAGTCTTCAGTTTGAACAATCAAAATTGGGGTTTTTCTTGTTATCCAGACACAGCCATCTAAAAACATCCAACTTGGCCACTGAACCAGGACATTTTCTGAGAAGTTCACAACAAACTGCTTTCTGATACAGAGGGTGTTGTCAGCTCTTTTCAAGTCCCAAGGCACTAGAAGAAACCAAGTGTCCATGGTCTTGTCACTCCATTGGACCCTAGAGGAGGGTAGTACTTGAGATGAAGAGGGGCAAATGAAGCTAAAGAGGGAAAACATCTTGAAACTCCATTCTTATTAGGGGGGCTACATTGATTTAGCCTGGATTCCTTGCTCCTCACTGAGATTTAGGGAAATACGTGGTGAATTCCATTCACTGCATTAAAATGGACTATTTCACTTCAGGTGGATATGCCAACTTTGTAAAATCCTACTATAATTTGGGTCAGACAGATCTCGAGAGGTCTCTAGTCCAGCCTCTTGTTCAAAGTAGAGACAACTCTGGGGTTAGACTATGTTGCTCGGAAAATTACCCAGTGTGATCATAAAAGCCACCAAGGATGAAGTCTGCAATTCTGGGCAACCTGTTCCAGTGTCTCACTGTCCTCATGAGGGAAGAGGTTTCTCTTTATATTCAGGACACAAGGATGTGGTAAATTCTGTAATCAGCTTCTCTGTGCCTCAGAAACATCATCCTACACAGTGTGAGTGCTAACCACTGATTAACAACAGTTATCCAAGGGAACCTGTTGACACCAGAATCACCCAGTTCCACAAATCTCAGCTGTGAGACTCTCAGGACCATGTGCAGAATTGCAAAGGCAGCCCATGCTGACAACTTATGAAGTACTGAGGTCTTCGGTATTGACAAAACATTTCCTGCCATTGCTGAATGTACATTCAGAAGAACAGCAAGACACTAAATGGTGGGCAACAAACTCAGTATGAGTGTGCTGTAGTGACACAGAAAGCTGACAGGATGCATCAACAAGGGCATCACAAGCAAAGATAGAGAAGTCATCATCCCACTACACTCAATGCTTCACAATGGAGTAATGTGTTTTGTTCTGATCCCCACTATACAAGGAAGATGTAGACAAGCTGGTGAAGGTCCAGAGAAGGGTCACAAAGATGATCAGAAGATTGGGAAGCCTGCTGTACAAGGAAAGGCTTGTTTATTCAGCCTGCAGAAAAGGCTTAGAGGAGACCTTATCATTGTGTTCCAGTACTTAAAGTTTGGCTACCAAGAAGATGGAGACAACTTTTTATGAGGAGTCACATGGAATAGACAAAAGGTAATCAGTGCGAGTTACTCCTGGGGAGATTCCAATGATGTCAGAAGAAAATTCTTCACTATGAGATAGACATTTTACCCAGGGAAGTGCTTATCCTCCAACACTTTTAAAATTAATCTTGACAAAGTGCTGGGCCATGTCAACTAAATGGTCTTCCTACCTAGAAAAGCTGAGCCAGGTGATCATTGAGGCCTTTCAACCTGGCATTTTAAGGCCCCAAATAGTGTCTGTCCTGCCAGTGCAGACCCACAGTCCTGAAGACAACCAATGCAGGAAAATGTCAAAATCCCAGTGAGACCCAGGCAGGTGCCAAGGCCAAGGAAGGGCTGCCCGTGGTCAGTCTCCACATACCAGTACCTTTCAGAGAGGAAGCTGCTTGAGCCTGTCTTAGTTTTCTCTGCCATGCTACTGTTTTTCCTCACCAGGAAGCTTGTTTATACCTACAGTTCTCTAGATGGGTCTAGAGCATTTCGTCTCATGATGGGGCTCCAGAGTCTACTCCAAAGCTTGAGTAATCACCATCTCTAGAGGTCAGAAAGGGGAACAGAGACTTACACACACCTCTGGGTTTCAGTGTACCTCGTTTGGTCTAGAGTATTTGAAAATCTTCTTGTCTAAGTCCTTCACTTCCTTGTTTTGGTTCAAATCTCACCTCTTTTGCTCATCTTCTGTTTCTCTTCCTGCTCAGCTGCAACATTTCCTTAGGCATCTCTTCTTATGGAGCTTAACTTCCAGTCCCACACCTCTCTCCAGAGGCAGCTTTCATGGGCAGCATCCATTCCTGGTGTTATATTGTCAGCCCTTAGCATTACAGCCAGAAGCCAAGTTGGCCACCAAGCTTGTCTGGCAGGCTGGCCAGACTCTCTGCTTCTCACAGAGGGACCCTTACTCCCCCAGACACCCCGACCACCCTTTGCAGAATTTAGGTTTGTATCCAAGTGTACGTGGGCCAACTGACCAGAGCAGGTCAGGTCTCCTGGCTCCAAAAGCACTGGACCACCCACACAGCTATGCACAGCTAGCAAGAAAATCCACTGTAACCATGACTACAGATCTACAACCCAATAGTATAGAAGGGATAGTAAACACAACCAAGAGGGAGCCAAACTACCAGACATCAGGATAAGTGCAGGGACTCCTAATGATATGAAGCATCTGACCAGCACCCAAGATACTGAGCTACCTAGAGCTCAGTTCTCACCCAGTATGACAATCCCTTGAGTTTTAAAGATTTAATTATGTGGGTCTGTCACTTATGAAAGATCACCTTTGGTGTCAACCCATTAATCTCCTCTGCTGAGTCACAGGAGTTGAAATAAATTGGAGTGGACTACTTGCAAAGTTGAAATTGCTCACTGAAAATCTTTGATTTTTCTACGTAGTTTTAACATTCAAAGTAACTTCCTCTGCAATTTAAAACTTTCTAAAATCTATGGACTTAAAAGTAATGTCTCCTGGATAACACAATTTAATTTTCTAAGTGGATGTGCTCATTGTAGTTAAAGGTGAAGATCAGTTAGTCATGTAATTTCTCCAAGCAGATACAATCTGGAACCATTAAATGTTTTCCACAATTAGATTTTGAGTTGAATTTGTCTTTATTTTTTTTCTCCTCAGCCTGAAGGAAAACGTTTCTGACACTAGAAAATATGAGAAAAATCTCTACTCTTGCAAATGAAAAAATACATCCTTGGGAGAGTCATTCAGCATGGATATATACCTGACAATAAAGACTTTTATTTTGCTTAGGAAAAAGCAGGTGAACGAAAACCCAATTGAAATTCTATTTCTTACAATAATTTGGTAGCTCTGGTAGGGTCCGATCTGCTTTTACTGAACAGATCAGGAGCAGCTATCAAGGAAATGCATGCACAGGATATATGCAATATTGCACTACGAATGTTTTTGCCCTTAACTTTGACAAGACAAAAAGCATGATGTATTCTTCCATAATTTTTGCTGTATACTATTTTTTTTTTTTGCAAAAATATCATTTTACAGTGCTTTAATAGCACATCTCCTTTGTGTAGTACTATCTACTATCCTTAGTGTCAATAAAACATCTGGACATTTGACCTTGTGTGCAAGCCCTGTTTCAGCCTGTGACCTTGTGCTTGTGTGTGCACGTACACAGCACCCATGTGGTGCATGTTTGCTCTTTAGCCCCAGAGCACCTTTGCTTTACTGAAGGCTGAGGAACAGGATCAACACAAAACAAAAGGTGCTGTGAAAGGATGGCCAGCAAAATAATGGGAAAAGTAAAAAATGGAATAGTGGATCACTTCCATATCCATACTGAGGCAGGCAAATTGGCTTTCAGAGGTGCTGGCCAGCAGGTCCAAGGAAGTGATTCTGCCCCTGTACTCAGCACTGGTAAGGCCACACCTCGAGTCCTGTGTCCAGTTCTGAGCCCCCCAGTTCAGGAAGGATATCGAGGTCCTGGAGCAGGTCCAAAGGAGGGCAACCAGGCTGGTGAAGGGACTCGAGCACAGACCCTATGAGGAGAGGCTGAGGGAGAGCTGGGGTTGTTCAGTCTGGAGAAGAGGCGGCTCAGGGGAGACCTCATCACTCTCTACAACTCCCTGAAAGGAGGTTGTAGCCAGGTGGGGGTTGGGCTCTTTTGCCAGATGACTTTCAACAAGACAGGAGGGCATGGTCTTAAGTTGTGCCAGGGGAAGTTTTGGTTAGATATTAGAAAGAATTTATTTACAGAGAGGGTGATCAGACATTGGAATGGGCTGCCCAGGGAAGTAGTGGATTCTCCATCCCTGGAGATATTTAAAAAGAGACTGGATGTGGCACTCAGTGCCATGGTCTAGCAACCGCAATGGTGGTTCAAGGGTTGGACTCGATGATCTCTGAGGTCCCTTCCAACCCAGCCAATTCTATGATTCTATAATTCTATGACATCTGTAGCTCCTCTTAAAGGAAAGAAAATGAGTAAAAAACATTTCAAATGCAGAAGTGGGAATTTCTGACTCTAATTTCCATCCTGCTACCACTCCAGGCTGACATATTCCTTTTGTTATGATACTAAGAATTCTGGGTCCTGTGGCTCAGGATTCAGCCACAGTTTAGGACAGAGCTCAAAGTAGCCATGGAAGTTTCATCAGTGGCCTTGGTGGAAAGCAGCTGGTGGAAGCTAACAGAAGAAAAGAGCAGTGAGATGCAAAATACAAGTATTTTCTTTTTCCTTCCTTCCAGAACCATGTACAGATGGGGTATTACACTGCTGGGGTATCACACTGCTGGGGCATATGTGTGCACTGACTGATAGGTTGGTATTGACAGAATAACAACTGCCAGTGCTGCCTGCAAACAGCAGGAGAAGATTAAATATCCCCCCTCTTTTCCATCCTTCAGAAGCTGGGGATGTACATACACACATTCAGTCACCTGTTTTAGCACTGCTTGGTTTCCTGTGGAAAATTACTAGCCTTGTAAATATTAAAAGGCATCACAATGTGGATTTAAGAACACTAATAACCCAAATTTGCACCTTAACTTGGAAACCATGATTCTATAGATTTAGGCCTTGAAACTAGGCAATGGTTGTGATACAGACAGAATAAGCCTCGACCCCTTGTGATAAAATACTTAGAGAAGGAAATATTCAGTATTCAGCCAGAATCCATTTCCTCTAATTAAAACAATTTCATCCTAGTGCTTTTACATCACACACCACCAAATGAAAAATGTATGCTGCTCCTAAATTCAGTGCTGCTCCTAATAGTGATCCTGTTGGCTGGAAGACTACAACCAATCTGGACTGTACAGTCAATCAGAGACCACCTACTGAGGGGCAGCTGATAGCAGAAGCCCCATTGCACATTGGGGGAGGAAGAAAATTCCTTAGAGGAGGACTGACAGTACCTACAAGGGAGGAAAATTAAAGTGTGTCTATTTATTGTCTAGCTTGCCACTTGGATTCCACCTCTAAAAGCTCAAACAGGTTGGGTTGTTTTGGTTTTTTTTTTTTTCCCTAGCTTTACAATTGTTGCTGTTATAAAACCTGTACTTGGGGATGGAATTGAGCATATTATTTTTTTTCTTATAGCTCAGGAGCTTACAGTATTTCTTTAACACCTCTTCATGAGAGTCCTGTCAAGTCAGTGATTGCCAGGGGGACAGAGAGATGAGGTGTTTTTACAATTTCTTTTGATCACTGATTTCCTAGTGTCTACAGTGATGAAGAGTACCCTAAGATGACTATATTACTCTACCAGACACCACCAGATTAGATCACGAGAGGTAAAAATAATACAATCTAGATACAAGATATTGCATCAAGAAGAGATAATTCTGCACACCTCCTGATTTATATTGCCTGATGACTCTGCCATGACTCTGCTCTGATGACTCTACAGTGTCTATTCATGTGGCAGCCTTCTTCTCATCCAGGGCACCAATTCCTTCTTCTCCAGTGGAAGCCTTTGCCATACAAGTTGCAGAATGGCAATTCTGCAGCCTTGACAAAGATGGTAGGGGTTAGTCACACAGCCAAAGCACCAATTTTGGAAGAAAGACAGTGAATACCCCTCATTGGCTCAGGAAATTGGTTTGCTGATGTTATTATTGTGTTGCTGCAAAGGCATTTATGTACTTATCATAGCACTTTTAGGTGGTGTTTTCCAGCTACTTCTAAAAAAAATGAGAGGAAATTCCCACAAAACTGGAAATTTTTTCCATCAGCTTCATCTTTTGCTTCACTGCAGCTAGGATTTCAACACTGATTTCTGCTCTGTATTGTACAAACTAAAATGAAAGACAATTGTAACTTGGCCTCCAATTCATACAATGCAAGATTTATAAGAAGTAAAACAGATCTTGGCTAGATCAGTGGCTACAATATCTGAAGCCAAATGAACAACCAAGTCCAAAGTACCTACCAAAAAGCAACTGAGGAGAACAAAGCTACTTAATGTTTGGGAAAAGCAACATGACATGGGTAAAAGATGTGTACAAGTGAAAGATTACAACCACAACCTGAATATAATGGCCTGGGTAAGGGGGGAATTCAGGATGAAGAGAGGAGAACTGTAGGGCCAGGGACTAAGACAAAATGAGGGAGATCTTCAGATGGAGGTGGAGATGATGGAGATGGAGATGCCACCAGTACTGGCACTGGCCCTGCTGGCCAGAACTTAAATTGTGCATTAGGCATCCCATGTCCTTCTTCCTTATCCCTTCCATTAGAAGTACTTGTTATTTTCTTAAAAGCCTTCTTTTAAAAAATCACTCTACTTACCAGACTTCTGGCTAAACTAAGTTACTTTCAGAAGCTCAGGGACCGTATGAGTAAGACAGAGTGAGACAGAGCAAGGGTGCAAAGCTGAGTTTTGGGTTAGGGGTCAGGGAAACATTTGTTTTGTCACATAGAGAAAACTTTGGAGAAATTAGCTGCAAAGTAGACCACTATTGAAAAAGCTGTGCTAGTCTCATGCCATGCTAATGCAACACCACAGAGAAGTGCATCAAAAGAGGAGATTATGAGCCTTTTGTGCATTTGTATATAAAATTATTTAAAATTATGTTTACCCCCAAAATACCCCCCCAATATAATGAAATAAACTTCATCCCCAATGCACTGTGGTATCATTTGCTACAAGTACCTAAATGGCTTATTTTTGATCCTACAGCTCATGTGATCCACTGCAAAATCTTGTATTTTGAACAATTTTTTCTTGTCCCACAGATGGAAAAAAACCCACCAAAACCCCCCATATCTAAATGCCTATAATGAAAATATAATTTCATTTCAAATGTAAAGCTGAAGAAAAATACATTGTCACTTAAAAATTAAGATAGTCTAAGCATACTGTGAAGGCCAAATGTAGCAATTACCCCAGTTAGGTTTTTTTGCTTCTCTAGAAAACAACAACTGGTATATGAGGACCAGTACAGGCTAAATGCATTAAAGAAACCCTACCTCTAATCTACAGACATTTAAAGATTACAAAAATGTTTATTTCACTATTCTATATTTTCATCTCATTTGGGAAACACAGTAGATGGTGACTCTTATAAAACTTCCTTTCTGTTTGTGTGTACACACAGCATAGCACAGGGCAATATTTGACAGAGTTTGCAATGAATCAATGGAACCTTCTGGCTTGTGCTGGTTTTGTCTGGGATAGAGTTAATTTTCTTCACAGGAGCTGGTATGGAGCTGTGTTTTGGATTTGTACTGAAAACAATGTTGATAACACAGAGATGTTTTAGTTACTGCTGAGCACTGCTTTGCAGAGTCAAGGCCTTTTCTATTTCTCAGCCCATCCCACCAGTGAGGAGGCTTCGGGGTGCACAAGAATTTGGGAGGGGACACAGCTGGGATATATAATCCCAACTGACCAAAGGGATATCCCACATCATACACAACGTTGTGCTCAACATATAAAACTGGGGGAAGAAGGATGAGACGTACAAAGTGCTGTTGTTTATATTCCCAAGTAACCACTACACGTGATGGAGCCCTGCTGTCCTGGGGATGTCCTGGGGATGCACCTGCCTGCCCATGGGAGCAGTGAATCCATTCCTTGTTTGGTTTTGCTGCTGTGCACAGCTTTTGCTTTAGTTATTAAACTCTCTTTATCTCAACCCAGGAGTTTTCTCACTTTTACCTTTCCCATTCTCTCCCCATCCCACAGGGGGAGAGTGAGTGAGTGGCTGCATGGGGCTTAGCTGCCAGCTGGGGTTAAACCACAACATGGCAATATTTCAACTGGTTCAACATCTTGTAAAACTTGGCTTCCAAAACCAAAATAATCCATGTTCAACCCATTCCCTTATGAAGAAGTGACATGTCCTCTATTTTGAAGAAGATAATTTTAAAGACTTATAAGGAAGATGTGATGATAAAGGTTGCTGGCTTGACTTAGGATGTTCACGTTATGAGTGCTGAGGATGCATTGTTGAGTTATGCAAGTTATCTGCAACAAGTGCCAAAAATCCTTTTACCAAATCATTACACACTCTACATAACACTTAGCTCACTATAACCCTCTTCATATATACATTTCTCTGCCTCACACAAAGGAGAAAGTAAAAGCTATTTTAGAAGTAATAGGAAGCTTAAAAACCAGCAAGTCACTGTGAAATTTATTAGCATCTTTTCTAAGCCTCACTTCAACTGCCAGTTTATTGAAAAGTGTTATTCTAGTAAAATCCTTACAAGGAATGTCTTGAGGCTTTCAGTGACTACAAAGTTAGCTGTTCTCATTAGTATACAGAGGCTAGGATTTGGGGAAGGGAGAAGAGAAGGGGGAGGGGGATGAAGAATTGATGCATAATTATTAAAAATTAATGTCAACCACTTTCTGAATTTCAGTTCACCACCACACGTATACTTTTAACCATAGTTGTGTAACAGCTCGGGCTCCATTGGCTATGCTCAGTTTTTCAGGTGTTCCTACAGCTCTTTTAGTAAAGATAATTAAACTACTCATCCTAGGACTCAAATTCAGCATTGGCACAGCAAATACCAAGGTGCCCGAGCATCAAATACAAGAACAGCTAGTTTTTTAGTTGCTGGCTAGTGGCTATATTTGAAGATTTCTTTTTACATTCTATTGAACTTTTTTCCTGGATTAAAAAGGAAACAAGAAAATTTAAACTAAAAATTCCTTTGAAGTAAGGACAATCTACACATTACATTATTGTTTTAGAGGATAAGAACTAATGGCAGATCCGAATCCTTTCCAAGTTGTATAAAATGCAACAAAAGCAGCATAAGTTATGAGAAAAAGGACTTCAGATGTTAGTAATTAAGGAGGTTCTGAAATACATCTAACTTCTTCCTTTGCATTTTACATGCTTTGATATGGAAAAACTGCATCCTACTTATAAATTAATCAAGATAAAGCTAATAATAACATCACATACTGTTCCTAGCACATGAGGAATCCAGTGAGACACTATAAAAACCTTCAGCATCAGTTTATGTAAGGAGATGGTAGCAGAGAACAAAATCTGAAATATTTTGTGGATGTAATATGTTCTTGAAAGACCTAATCACACAAGTAAATGTAGCTGCTCAAATCACTCTCTTGGACAAAGGCAAACATCTTCCATTTTCTTTCATGTGGGATTGCTACCTTCTTCAAAGGAGAAGCTTTTACCTCAAATTGAGTGGGGGTTGGGAGACTGCCATGCTCCAGTCTATCTGATCTGTTCCGTTCTGAAGCTTTCTTTGACTCCTAAAAAGCTAACATAGGATTTTACCAAGGAAGCTATTCAGAATGGGTATTAGAATGTAATCATTATCAGCATCAAATTCTACATTTTAAAGATTTTTTTTATTTCTAATTGCTGCCTAGACATCTCTCCTTTCTAGAGTCAGTTTGTTTTGGTTTTTCCCTTGGGAGAAAAAAAACAAAACAAAACAAAACCCAAACAAGGCACGAATGCAACCTCTGTTCCTTCCCCTACACAAGACACCTAATTTTGGTTTCAGTATGATTTGACTTAGAAATTCCAACAGCCACATTACCGGCTGCTCAAAGGGGCGTCTCACAGCTTCCGAATGAACGCTGCTGGCAAACAAAGGGGCTCAGTTGCATCTCTGTGCATTAATAACCGATGTCCCACTGCATCAGACTCTGCGGATTGTTGTGGGGATTTTTTTTTTTTTTGTGTCTGCAAAATGGAGATCTCACAACTGAAAGGAGATAAAGGAGGAACGTGCCTGCTGGAACATCATGCTCAGAGTTTTGTTCACATGAAACAAAATTGACTTCCCCTTAACAATGAGAGACAAACCCAAAAATAAAAACAAAACCACGTTTATTCAATACAGACAGGTTAATTAAGACAGTAAGTCCTGTAAATCAGGAACACATTTCAAACACTCCGGTACGAAGTGCACATATTTAAAACCAACAGCTGCATCTTGTATTCGAGCCATTGAGTATGTCAAGGAAGGGTGGATCGGGTGTTTTGTTTTCTTTCGGTTTTTTTGTTGGTGTTTTTTTTTTTTGGTTTTTTTTTTGGTAGAAAAAACTTGTTTCGGCTACCTTATGTGAACAATGCGTCTCAGGCTCCATTCTGGAGGCTTTACAATTTTAAGTCCAGCTGCCTTCCAGCTTTGATATTCACATTTTTAAAACTGCTTCATACAGTCACAACGGGAAAATAATAATAAACGTTAAAATAATATTAAAAAAACAAAACAAACGAGCCCGGGAGGTGAAAGAAAACACCTCCCGCCGGGGTCAGCGAAAATTATTGCAAATGGCTCCTGGGAGACGGAGCCCGGCGGCGGAGCAACCCCGCGGCGGCCGGGGACCGGTGGGGGGGGGGGGGGTCGGTGGCCCCGGTCGGGCTGCCCCGGCGAGGAGGGGGGGGGGGGAGAAGGAGGAGGAGCTGCTCCCGGGGAACGGGAGGGGAGAAGATCACAACAAACAGCTCGGGGCGGGCGGCGTGCGCGGCTTCCGCCGGTTGGATATCGTCGGGGCTCGGCGCCGCGCCGGGGGTGACCTTGGGTGGTGCGGGGGGGCAACACCCAACACCCACCCACCCGACCCCACTGCGTCCGGTCTGTCCTCGTCCGGCAGCGGGAGTTGGGGGCCCCGCCGCGGGGGAGACTTACATCGCGGCGGAGCCAGCACCGCGCTCCCGCAGTCCGCTCGGCGGAGGGGCCCCGCCGCCTCTAACGCCCCCGTCCGCGCTCCTCTTGCCCCGGCCACCGGTCCCCGCCGGCTACTGCAGGGGCTGCAACGCCCGCCGCCTCCGCTGCCTCGACGTCCGCGCCGCTGCTTCCCTGCCGAGGCGCTGCCGCTGGAGGCCGTAGAGGCCGCAGCCGCCGCCGCCGCCGCCGCTAGCTGCAGCCGCCGGACGGCTTCTTTGATGAGGTTGCCGGAGAGGATGAGCTGCTGCAGGAGCCGGTGGGGGTCCTCCTCCTCCGCAGGTCCGTCTCCCGGCCCCGGTGGCGGTTGCTTCCTCCGGCGAGCGGCGCTCCGCAGCCAGCCCCGGCCGCACAGCTGCTTGGTCACCCGCTGGTGGCCGCTCCGGTCCGGCCGCGGAGGCTCGGAGTGCTGCTGGTGGGCTTGCGGCGGTGCCGGCCCCCGCGGCGCCAGCAGGGCGCCTCCGCTGCAGCGGGGCGAGTAGGGGGCTGCGCGGTCGCGGGCGCTGCCCGGCCCCAGGTGCTTGGGGCCGCGGGGCGGCGGCGGCGCCCGCTGGGCGCTCAACTGCAGCACTTCGCCCAGCTTGGCCACCAGCGCGTCTACTCCTTGGAGCCCGTCTGCCCACGGCGACCGAGCGCTCCAGCAGCAGGAAGCGCTCTCCCGGGCGGCACGGCATCTCGGCCGGCGCCGCACCCTGCCGGGCCGTGCCGGGCCGCAGCGGGACCGCGGCCGCCGCCCGCCGCCCCGCGCGCACGCCAGCACACGCGGCTCCGGCGGCTGCGGTTGAAGCTGGAGCTCGGCCCGCTGGGGTTGGTTTGTAAACAATGGGTGACGCGGGATCCCGGGCGCCTCCCACTGCGCCGAGCGGGGGGCGAAGGCTCCGACACCCACCGCTCTCCGGTCGCTCCCGCCGCCAACACCTCGCAGGGCGCGAGGGTAGAAGCACCCGGCGGTGTGGGAGCGGCTCCTGCGGACGGAGACCGCTGATCCGGGGGAATCCGCCCGGCGCCCACCGATCACGCCGCTCCCTCTCTCCCCCCGTCTGGGGGCCGCGTGGACCGGCCCGCTTTCAAACCCCGCACCTCGGGTCTCGGAGGCGGGGCCCGGGTGATTGGCAGGAGGGGTGTGAGGGGGCGGGGCGGGCGGCCCGGCTGAGGGGAGGAGCGGGGCTTACCCGGCACCGGGGAGCCGAGGGGCCGACGGGGGCTGCGCCGGGCGGGGAGGGGCTTTCTTCCTCTCAAGTGCCCGGAGAAGAGGCGGGGGGCTCCGAGGAGGGGGAATGGCACTCGAGCGCGGAGGGAGAGGTGACCGCCTGCTTACCGCCCTCCGTGGGGCTTCCTGCGGCCGCCGGGCCCGCTTCCCCCTCCGTCGGTACTGTGTCTGCCCCTTCCCCGCTGGCCTGACGGACGCTGCCCCGGATGACTTCTCATAGTTTGAAAGGCTCTATACAGGAGCGTACGCCGGTGCCTCGAAGCGTCCTGCGGGATGCGGAGACGGCAGCTGTACCTGTTCCTGCTTTCCCTTTAACCCTGCCCGTGGAAGCAATCCTTGCGCCTTCCTAAAAGGATGCTGCCATTCTGCACCAGAGCCTTCAAGAGCGGGTCATTATGTTGGCATCCCCATTACAGCAGTCTCCCGCAAGACTCAGTTTGGAGACTGCAACACGATCCTGCTACAGCACCCAGTCCTGAGGTGACAAGGTTACACTGTGATAGCTCTGCTCGGTATGTCTGCCGTGTCCTCCGTCCGGCAGCATGCTGATTTGGGGGTTAATTCTTTGGCATTTATGCTTAGAATGGCATAGAAATGCATTTGGGGTCTTATTTTCCTTCACTAGAATTGGCAGACATGAAGCAAAGCTGTATGGGCATTCTCTCGGCTTTTCTACCTGCCTGTCAATTACTTCCATCACCTGGACCAAAGCTCTGTACCGCCCTTTCCTATCCCAGTCCTGTCCCTTCCCTTGTATCCATCACCACGTCCTTTAAGCGAGCGCTGAAATTTCTTCAATGAGCCCTAAATAACATTTTCTGGATGTCAGAACTCTTGGGGCACAGTCCAGAACACATTCATTCACATAAACTGGGCGTGTGGTCACCACTGCCAGGGAACTGATAGTAAAATGGAAGTTGCTCACACACGTAGCTGCCATCAGCACCGTGCCCTTGATTAATCAGTAAGCAGTTGGCAAAGGAGAGGGCATGTCCTTTGGTCTGTTTGTCCATGTTTTGCTGAGCTACTTTCACTTGCTCTACCAGAGACCCTGAGCATACATGCACATGTTTGTGAATGTGCCTCTCAGCTGAACGTGTTGCTGGTCACTCCAGCCTAGATGTCCCAATCCATTGCTGCATCTCCAGGCTGGATTTATAAAAGCTGGGTATAAAGCATGCTACCTAATTGTGTATTATTTATTCATGTACGTAGTTAATGTACTGATACTTTCTTATTTTCCAGCACCTTCTTGGTAACTGACAATTAAAGCTCAGATAGCAGTGTTCCACAGATGGTGAAAAAGTGAAATTTTGTTTCCCCAAACCAAAATGTTTTTAAGAAAACACTTCCACCCTTATTCCCTAATTATGCAGATTTTGAAATAACAGCAGGCCTAGGTAGATGCAGGTGTTGGATCTACTTCAGCTCCAAGGGAGATCAATATTCAGAGCACTCCTGAGTAGGTAGTCTGGTATTCTGTACAAGCATAACTGCAATAAAATAGTACAGCTTATTTCAGCCTTATCTTCTCCTCCCACAAAAGGAAAATAAGCTACATCAGCAAAAGCTCAGTGCTGCTTGTGATTACATCTACACCTGGGCTTTCATGAACCCAGCAACGATAACCACAAATGGCACTTCGTTGCATCCCTCACCACCAGCAGTGTTGGGAAAAGTTTGCAGGATAGAGCAAATTGGTGACACAGATGGGGAGCTCAGAGCACAGTCATAAGCAGAATCCTGATGTCCTCAGACTTTTTTTAATACAAAACCTCAGTGATGACTGACTGGCAGTTGACCAAGAAAGTATCTGCTGAGGATTTTTGGACTAAACTCACTGAAAATATGTATATTGAGTGCTACCAGTCATAGTTAATAGTTTTACCACCTCAACAAACTCAGTGTTGAAGATCAGCATATCTTAAGAAGTTATCAGGAGAAAGGCTTTTCAGATCATGTTCAAGAGGAATCAGGAACCTCAGCCATTACTTTGGTACTCTACCTGCTCTCTTTGCAGTAGGAGTGAAAGACAAGAGAAGAGAGTGTACCCTATGCCAGATCTGAAGTTCCCACTCAAAGATTTACATGGGAAAACTGTGGCAAAGAGAGCTCAGTATCATATGTGAATATTACATCATATTCACATCTATGGAGTGGATCTCAGCACATCAGCACCCAGAGATCTTTCTGGCATTAAACTCCATTTAATGAAGGGAATAGATCTAGAATGTCCGCAGCCACAATCAGAGGTTTCTGGCAGAAATCACTACAGCAATTCACCAACTGTTTGCTGTTTGCTAGTGTCTCTCTGTAGAAATAACAACCACTTCAGCATCTGGTTTTGCAATCAAGTGGCTGCTGGACACAGGGGTGCCCTGACACAGCGTTTGCAGGCCGAAGTGACAGGGTTGGCTGCCAGGTCCATCCTGAAGAAGATGGGGCTTCCGTTGTAGCCACCAGGTTGTTTGGCTGAGTCCTAGTTAACTACAGCCAGGTATTTTCATTCAGACTGAGAGAATGCAAGCCTGGTTATCATACTTGGTCTTCAACTGCTGGCAATGACTTCTGCAGCACTGCTTCTACTTTAGCAGTTTACCACAACAGTTTCAATTAAAAAAACCCTCAAACCAAAATATTAAGGGTAGGGGCAGCTTCTATAAAAAAATAAAAGGATGGAAAGAGTTGCAAAACCGTTGACAAGATTTTTTCTGACCACCACCAACATTTTTCTGAGCAGTAGTTTGACAACAAGCAGTGCTTCGATTCTTTGTTTCCCAGATACATTTCTCTGTTTTGTCAGTTTCTGTTTAGGGATTTCCAAAATTCCCACTGCAAATTGTTGTCTAACTCATTCTATTAGCAGTATGTTACAGTTGCAGATTCCTTTATATTATTTATATTCCTTTATATAATTTATATATATGTTACAGATTCCTTTACATTATTAGTGTTAACTGCACTTTCCCTTTGTCTGCTTGTTTTTTACAGAAAACAGTCTTGAGGATATTTTTAGTAATACTTGACTTTCAGATATCCCTAGCAGAGGACAAAGTCTGAATTTTGTAAACAACTACTAATTATGTAGATATCTGTAAAATTTTGACATTTTGTGGTGTTTTCTGAGGATGCATTTGATTTTCAAAGTATAAAGTCCAACTTATGTCTTTTACGTGTTGTACTGATCCTGTAGAGGTGGACAACTGGGTTTGAATTCTCAGCTTTAAACCTACTAAGGGCAGAGAAAAAAACCAACTTAAATCATTTGAAGTCCACAATCCACAATCTCAGTCCTTTAGTATATGTGATCGTGCACATGTTATGTAAACCAAATCAATGTGAATTGAAAAATAATATTTACATTTCAAATCTTTATTCTGGAGCTGCGTGATCCCAGACTTTGACATTGTGTATAGAAATATATCAGGCTGATAATTTTGTGACAGACTATGGTAGTGTTGCATTGCAATGCTGAAGTGTTTATAGTGTTGTTTACAAAACAGTATGAGGGCTTTGAACTGGGTGAACTCAAGGACTAGGAGTCCTTTCTAGTCCTTCCTTTCTCCTGGCATTTCTCATGTCTTTTATGTTCAACAGAAACTTCCACCATATCTATTAAACATGCAGAGGTTCATAACAAAGGTGTCAATGAAGTATGCTTGTGCAAAGTGAATTAATTTCCTGTGCACATTTTAAATGCAGAATGGGGAGAGGCCAGAATACCATCCAAACAAGACAAATTTAGATTCCTCAATAAGCATTTTGCAACCTCCATTTATAGTAGATTTCCAAGAACAAAAGGCGATCCTTTAGAAACAGCTGAGGTTGCTAAGTGACAGGAGTGTATTTACTGTGTCATAACTTGTGAGAGCCAAACACATTAAAATGGGGTAATTAATAAGCAGAAAGGTCATGAGTCTTACCCTAACTCCCAGGGTAAATACAAACTTGCTGGCCAACAGTCTTACGTGGTTTTGAATGCCCACTCTGAGACCTGACTGGAAACGGGAAAAATTTGTTGCTTTTGAAAATGCAGGCTTTCATTCTTAAGAAATTCAAATATGCATATTTTTCCCCAACACAAGAGCTGAATTTTGATGTATGGGATTTATTTCTTTCATGTATTGTTTCTGTTTATCCTCAGTCAATTACCTAAGAATTTGTGTAAGGGGTACTTCTTCCAGGTAAAGCTGGGAGCTAAGTCATCACTTGTGAGGCTGAATTACTTCTTTTTGCTGAAGTAATCACTGTTTCTTACATCTTTTAGAAAAAAGAGATTATCTCCAGGTAAAAAGCTAATTCTGACACCACCTTCTGTTGTCTCACACACCAAATTGTTGTATCCCAGCTCGTCAAGTGCTCAGCACATGTCCCATCTGGAGGGACCACAGGAACTTCCCTTTGGCCTGATAAGCTGATTCTTCCCTTTCCCTAAGCTGTAAAACATCTTCTCCCTCCTTTAAATACACACAAAATGCTGCTGATTCTCTGTGCCAACCCCAAATGTGTGAAGGTGTCCAGTGTGCTGGGATGGCTTCAGAGGAGTGCATTAAGCTACCTGTTTATTAGGAACTGTCAGGTTGCCTTGCACAACAGCCTCTGCTAGTTTAGGAATGAGACAGCAGGCGTGGGAAAGGAGCTTGCAGACGTCTCAGGGATGCACTAAACTACTGGGCAACCAGGTCTTTGTTTGTTTATTCAAATAACTGACTCACTTCCAGCTTTCCTAATAACTGGAATGCATTTTAATGGTAACATTATATTATAAGCAATGGGCCGGTGTGATTTGTCGTGTGGGCTCTAATAGATTTTCCATATAGGCAATTCCTGTGAATAATTTCCATTTGTCTGGTCTTTTCAAATATTAAAATAAAGGAAGCAGAGATGAAAACAAAATATTGAACCACCCCCAAAATCCTATGAAATGGACTTTTGCCACATCTCTTGGAGAATACAAGAGAATCAAAATAAAATTCCATTCACCGTTTGCCAAAATTCTCTGCACATTTTCGTATGTCCTGACAAAGTCCCTGTGCTTGCTGTTACACCTTCAATCCATAATTGTTTGTTAACCAGAAACATCTCTTGACAGTTCTCTTAAAACAAGCCTATCTACAGTGAATACTGAAAAGCCACAATCAATAAACTAGTACATAATGATTACAACTGATGTGTCTCACTCAGCATGTAGGCCAAAAAAGAAAGAAAGGAAAAGAAAAAAGCCTCTTTTCTAATTGTGTTTGAAGTAGACTTGTCTAAAATCAAGGGAGCACTTGTCCCACAAGGACCAGAGCCAATTCCACCAAATCAATGGAACCTGGGGCACGACTGCCAGCTTGCTTCATTGAAATCTCTCCTTCGAGCATACTTTTGTCATTAAGCCATTAGAAAAAGATCACTGTTGCTTAAAAATAAAAAAGAAAACCAGGCACCACCTGAGATCTGATAATTCCTTCTTGTTTTGAACCTGAACTGTAGAGTTTTCATAATTTGGGGCCTGGATTTGCTCCTCACAAAAGCATGGTCAGCCTTTGCCTGAGAAACATCTGCTGGTGTCATAGATATGGCTGCATTTCCTTCTTTCTGCTCCCTGGCCACAGCATTTTTTTTCTTCTTTTTTTCTTTTCCTTGTGTGTATGTGGTATTACTCATCTCATTGTGAATGCCTCAGTTTTCAGCTTATTCTGGTCCTGCACAGCACTACAATGTTCATTTGTGGTACTCAGTATGAAGCTTGATCTCTGGCATTTATCTCAGTGAGAGTCTGTGATTTTAAAACCAACAAACTTCATATCCATTTTTCTAAAGTCTTTTAAGCTCCTCAGAACAAGACAGGTAGGTCTAGCTTTTTGAAACACCTTTTTTTCTCTCAGAAAAAACATACATTTGTGACAGCCTGATTCTACCGCACAAACACACCCCCCCCCTTTTTTTTTTTTTAATACAGTCCTTTTGATCTGCTTTCAAACCCTATTTTTTTTTTTTTTACATTTTTTCCCCTGTTAGCATCTAAAAAGCCACAGTGGCTTACTTGTTTTGTTTCTCTTTTTTTGTTACCCTGTCTGCTTATTTTATCTTCCAGCCACCTATTAGGTCAGCCTGATTTTCCCTTATTAAATCAAGCCAATATACATAGACAGTGAATTTCCCAATAGCAAAGTCAACAAACAAGATCCATAAATTATTAGACAGTAATAATTTCCATCACGTTAGTAACCACGTTTTGCTGTATATTTTGTTTAGAGCTGCCCTCAGTGGATAATGAAAAAACTCCATTTAGGTTGCAAGCCTCTCAGCATATGATGTCCAACATAATAGAGTTCATGAGATCCTTGGGTACTATTATACATGCATAATTTATAGTAAGTATCCCAGGTCATGTTGCTTACCTCCTTCTGATGTAGTGCGCTCAAGACTTTTGGATAAAAAAATCTCAGGCTTACAGTAAGAAACATGGAGAGTTTTCTGCCTCATTCACTTTTCCTCTTTTCAGTGTCCTGCTGAACCACCACAATCCACAGCCAAGGGCACCCATGAAACTGGCCATGATTTTAAATCACAGAGTTTTACAATACCAGGTCAGAAGGGACTTGATTGTCCTATCCAAACTTTCTTGGCAAAAGCATGGTCTAGACAAGATGGCCCAGCACCCTGTCCAGCTGAGTCTTAAAAATATTCAATGTTGTGGAATCCACCACTTCCCTGGGGAGATTATTCCAATGTCTGTCTGTTCTCATTGTGAAAAAATGTCCTCTTGTGTCCAGTCAGAATTTCCAGAGGAGTAACTTGCACCCATTAACCTTCATCAAGTCTATGTGGCTCCTTGTAAAAAAAAAAAGGGCTCTCTTTGTGGCCACACATCAAGTACTGGAACATGGTGATGAGGTCTCCTCTAAGCCTTCTTTTCTCCAGGCTGAACAAACCCAGTTCTCTCAGCCTTTCCTCATAGACAGGCTTCCCTGTCCTCCCATCATCTTCATGACCATACTTTTGACTCTCTCCAGCCTGTCCACACCTTTTCTATATAGTGGGGACCAAAACTGAAGATAGTGCTCCAGGTGTGGTCTGACAAGTGCAGAATAGAGTGGGATGATGACTTCTTTATCTCTGCCAGCTCTTTCATCACCCTCAAGCAGATATTGTCAGGGCCCATCATTTTGTAGGGGTCAAGATCCTGTAGCAGTTCACATATCAACTCTTCCTTTGCTGACAGTGGGTCAGTGTTGGCACCAACCTGGGTTTTTGTTTCCCAGGCCTGGGGCCCAACAGTGCTGGTAAAGACAGAAGTGAAGAAAGTGTTCAAAACCTTTGCCTTTGCAGCATTGCTGGTGACTAATTTGCCTCTCCTGTGTAACAGGCAGCCAGTATTTTCCTTCTGTGTCTGCTTATTGTTTACAAACCTGAATAATCCCTCCTTGTGGTTTTTGACATCTCTTTGCAGTTTCAATTTGAGCTAAGCATTTGCAATTCTAACTGTATTTCTGCACATCCTGGCAATGCCCTTGTAGTTCTCAATAGGTATCCATCTGGTTTTACATCCCCACACCACTTCCCTTTCTGTTTTGAGTAAAAGCAGTTAAGCCAAATTTTACTTTTCCTCTATAGGCTTGGATTTGTGGCAGTTTGGTAGCTGCAGCCTTCTGCAGGGATTATTTGCCCCTGAAGCAGGAAGAGCAGGCAGTGAGGAAGTGGGTGGGAGAAGCTCTTGCACCCATTCCAGTGTGAGCATTTCCTTCCCACTTGGGATCAGAACATTGTGTTTGGGTTGAATGGAGGGCTGTGGTATGAGGCTTTGCAGGTAAATCCACTGCTTTGTGCAGCATCTGAATTGTTCTAATTGGACTCTTTCCTCTCTTTAAAGACATTCAGCATTTTGGCATAATTCACCCCCTCTTCCCTCTTAATCACATTGTTAAAATTAAGAGCATAAAAAAAAAATCCTGCAGATTATGAAGAATTTTTTTCAACACTTCAAAACCAAAAAAGTACCAACCTTTCTGTGTCATGCTGTTTCCTCTTCCCAGCAGTGCCTGCTACAACTCAGCAATCATTGCTACAAGACATTTTGATTTCCATATTACATCCTCTTTTCTTTGCCAAAAGATACAACTGTATTTTAGAGGAGTGAGTCATGGGGCTTCAAGTGTTTCTTGTCAGGAGATTACAGCTAGCCCTCCTCAACACTCCTTGAGCCCTGGCTGCATTTTGTTGGGATTTACAAGTGATCTATGTGCTTTTGTGGTAGCTGCTTAAAGCCCTTTGCTAATATATAACTGGACACTTGCAGTCTCTGCTCCCAAGAGGATAGGGGGGAATCTTCATCCCTTTGCTTGTACCTGAAGCAGCAGCCACAGCTTCACAATGCACAATGTTTAGAAACAATTTTGCTTTAAGGTCTGTGACCCCACATGCCCTCTGCCATGCCTGTTTTGGAGCTTACACTGTTGTGCTAGCAGATCTGTCTTAAGCCATTCTGGAAGCCAATGAGCTGGTCTTTAAAATTCTGTATTTTTCAAGACTACAAAAACACTGGGTCAGCAGAAATGAGCAGTGCTGGGGCAGAAGAGGGCAAGGCTGAGGAAGGATGGTGGGAAAAGAACACTGAAAGTGGATTTACCCATCAAAGCTTCACATCACAAAACCATGGACTGAGATTTCTAATAACTTTAATGGTTCTTAGCAGTACCCTAAGCTGGCTGTGCTATTAAGTCTGTCTCAGGTATGAGCAGGAGCCCTCCAGCAATAAGTAATGAGGAGTGGGAAGGCACTAAAGGACAACAGCGTTCAAATGGTGCAAAACAGTGCTCACAGTACAGAGTATCTGACAAGACAGACACTTTATTATCAGTCTATCTCTGTTAAGCTCACACCTCAAATCAAAAGCAACTGCAGACCTGAACTTCATGTTTTTATGTAGGAAGGATTCCAGCAATATCTGGAATAAGTTATAACTCAGGTTAGCTTTGCAGTGCAATTAAGCCCCAAGAGCTTATAAACAGGAATCTTGAGTGCAAAATTGATTTAAAACTGTCTAAAGTAGATCAATTGCATCTTAGCAGTGAAGACAGGATCCCAAAGGCCAACATTTCTAAGGCAGTTTGTCCAAGGAAGAAACTCCCCTTTTCACTTAACAAACTATTTTATGAAGCACTTAATATTATTAATTTAAATTAGACCTTTACTAGGAAATATACATTAGGTCACTGTCTTCAAATAGGAAGTTATCACTTAAGTTATGTACCATCAGCATTATGAGTTCATATATTTTAAGAGTTCCTCCTTTGCTCTTTTCATGGTCCTTACTTTAAATTTGGGTTTCTGCAAGAGGAAAACTCTCTGCCACATTTGCCAAAATTCGTTACTGTTGCAGCCTGGTGGGTTTTAGTGCTTTCATTTGTCCAATAGAGTAAAATAACAAACTGAGCAAAACAGTGCTAAAACCGAAAGTTGCAACATGGTTTGCCAAGGGGCAAACTTAAAAATGAGCAACAAAACTAGAAACTAGGGGAAGTTGGACATCATCTGTCTATATGCTTGAGGATACCATCCTTCTACCTCAAAATCATACCTAACTTGAAACATGCCCACACATCAGAACAAAAATTATTTTAAAATACCCAAAGGAAAAACTCTGTTGGCAATACCAGCTCTGTGATTACTTTCTTCCTCACAGTTTTCCTACTCTTCATATTTATGCAGATTGTTATCAGCACTGGGCATTTCATAGTCTTCAATAGCAAATTGTGTTACATCAGCATAGGGATTGCACTGCAGAAAATAAAATGTCAGTGATGATGATTAAGGTTTTCCTGGGTTTCCATATGCACTGCTATTATCACTGCTGCCATCATTCAGCTGCTGAACTCTCCATGCTGTGCTCATTGATGCCTCTGTAACTGGAGTAGGTAGGATATTAAACTGAAGAAATTTCTTGACTGTGAATCTAAATTGCTCTTCCTTCATAAAATCATTTTGAAAGAAGTAGGCAGTCCCAAAATCCCAAAAGAAAATCTAAGATACCAGAAGAGGAAGACAGTTGCATCGTTCAATTAGAAACCCCTTGACAATGACAAGCAGAAAGGAGTGACCACAGGAATATTTCCTGTGCAGAGTTACCCCAGATTTCATGGGGGTGTTGTAAGGTGACTTGTGTAACTTGTGGGTAGTCTGGCTGGCACCACTTTGTGGAGATGCCATCTTATAATGACCTAACATGACTAGAGCCAAGATAATGGCAAGTTGCCTTTGACATCCTTTCCCAACTTGTACCACTCTTTGTGTTTGTAACACATCTCTTGTGCTGGCCCCAATGCTCTTTGTAGCCACAGCCAGTCAGATCAGAGGGCTCAGCCAGCAGAAAACTAAGCCTGCAAAAAAGCAGTGAGGTTTGTATCAGTTTTACTTTCTGCACTGAATAATTTATGATTTGATGTACATGTCTGGGAAAGACCTTGCAGAAAGCATGGCTGGCAGGCAGGCTGGGGAGTTCTCCTTTTAGCTTTAAGTTTGACTTAGAATCATAGAATCAAAGAATGTGAGGGGTTGGAAGGGACCTCTAGACATCATCAAGTCGAACCCTCTGTCAAAGGAGGATAACACAGGGCAGGCCACACAGGAACATATCCAGGTGTGTTTTGAAAGTCTCCAGAGAAGGAGATTCCACAACCTCTCTGTGCATCCTGTTCCAGTGCTCTGTCACCCTTAGAGTAAAGAAGTTCCTCCTATTGTTGAGGTGGAACTTCCTATGTTCTATGTTAAACCCATTATGCCTTCCTTGCCCTTTTACTGGGCACCACCAAAAAGAGATTGGCCTCTTCCTCTTGGCACCCATCCCTCATATATTTATAGACATTAATAAGATTCCCTCTTAACCTTCTTTTCTCAAGGCTAAACAGTCCCAATTCTCTCAGTCTTTCTTCAAAGGGAAGATGTTCAAGTCCTTTAATCATCCTCACAGATCTCCATTGGACTGTCTCCAGTAGATCCCTGTCTCTTGAACTGGGGAGCTCAAATCTGGATTCAGTATTTCAGGTGTGGTCTCACCAGGGCAGAGTAGAGAGGGAGGAGAACCTCCCTGGATTTTCTGGAACTTAAGAAATGTGTTGGTGAGTTTCCCCAAGACATTGACTTTGGCAGTGAAGTTCTTTCAAAAGAAGTGCATGCCCTGCTCTATGCCCAGCCAATTGCCCCTACTCTTGTGCTGAAGTTCACAGCCCACAGATCAGGTATGACTGTGTGATCATCCTCTATAGGGCTGGACTATATCTTGTCCTGTGGGTCCAGGTACATAAATTCTCATGCAACAACAGTGGTGATGAGCTGTGGTGTTAGACCAGGAGTGAGTAGCTGGAGGTCATAGATGAGGAACTTCTTTAACCAGCGTGGCTGCTGGAGTCAGTCTCTTATGAAACTTGGAGGGATGTCAGTGCATCATTCTCCTTGGATGTAGTGAATTCAATTCTCTCCACAGAAAATGTTCTGCTGTGGGAACACATTAACACATAGCTATTACAGCATAGTGTTGTGGGCTTGTATGAGACACCATGGTTGTACCTCATTTGGTCTTGCACCATAGACAGAAATTGCAGAGGGGGCCCTAAGACAATTGCCATAGAGTTACAAGGGCTTACTGCTGCCACAGACCTCCTTTGCAGAGTGGAACCATGCATATATGCTCAATATAGAATCATTTTTTATAGTCCACAGATATTCAAAATCCGTTGCTCTAATCATGATTTAGCAATAAACAAAAATCCAGTTTCTTCCATGCTGACAATAAACCAGTTTATGTTCAGGGAGAAAAAAAGCCCTTAAGAATGTCTATATTTAGACTTGGGCAGAAGCACCTGAAGGTGTGGTCTTCACAGACAATCTCAGTGTTGCCACTGGAGTTTGTGCTCAGACAAGTCTCCAAAAGAGGTGTGATTCTGATGCAACCACATGACTTGCCAAACCAGTGTCCAAGGCAAGGACCAGTCACTATGAAGAGCTGTCTCTTTTGAGGTTGGTGGAAGAGACAAGTGAGCTTTTGGGGCTTCTCCTGCTGAGAAAACATCACAAAATATTTTATTTATGAAAGAGCTTCTTCTTAGAGAGTGTGGCAAAGTTCAAACTAATTATTCACTATTTTGAGTGAACTCTTTCTCCCATCCTTAGATGTTTGAATTGCCCAGCTCACAATGAGCTCTTTCTCTTACTACAGCCCAGGCAAAATGTGTACCGGATTTTGGCAGATCCCCTCTCATCCCTGCCAAAATCTAAAGGAGACTAATACCACTGGTTAAAAAATCACACAGAACTTTATGCACATAGTTTCTCGTTCTTATAATCAGGCAATCATGAGTATGATGGAAAGTGTTTTCTTTCTGAACAAGTTTGGTGTTTATATATTGCTGTTTGGAGCAACAAAGAAGCCATTGTAAGGTAAAAATGTCAGTCCTCAAGTTGAATTTGTAGTTGAAGTTATCTGATTGTGTAAGAGGGGATGCAGAAGAACTGTAAAATTCCCAAATATTTGTGCAGCAAAAAGTCTGAACCCTTTATGCACTTTCCTGGCCATGCACACAGGCATGTTTCTTGTGCTGCCATTTAATGTGTGCTGTGTTTTAGAGCACAATTTGTGTAAAGTGTAACTGTGATTTACTGTATGATTTCCTGAGTATGTAACAATCCCAAAATATGTACCATTTTGTGGGTAGAAAAGTATTTGAGTGCAGCTCACCACCTCCAATGTGTCAGCTAGATCTATTACGCCACAGATTCAAAAGAATTTTCTACACTAATATTGGAATTTTTCTAAGACTGTATTTAGCTTTGGCAAATGTTTCCCACGTGTCTTTGAGTGACAGTCCATCTTCTGATGTTTATTTTTACCATCTGGAGATGTCAGCTTTGTTCTACAGAAGAACTATGAAATGGTTTAAGTAAATCTTAAGAAGTGGAAAAGAACATTTTTTAAAGGTTTACAAACAAACGTAGCCACAAATAGCATAGCAGTGTAAGTTTTATTCATGTGCAATGGTATGGACATATTTTTTTGGCAAGCCAGTCTACTGTCTGAATTTTTTTCCAAATCCTACTGTTACAGATAGCAGGAAGGGAAATGTAAGCAAATTCTGCAAGAGAAAGACTATGTACTATAGTTTTTAGCCTGGTCATGTTATGCATATGATTGTATGTTCAGTATGATCAGGCTCACAGTTCTTTCAGTGCTCTATATAATGAGGCAAATTTCCTGATTTTTTGTGGATTTTCCACACAACCTCTGTGGAAAAATATTTGAACAAAGGATGACCTGAATGTAAAATATAAAAAATTCCTGGGCTCCTTGCACACGTAGATGCAAGAATTATGCATTATTCTTATGGCTATTACTATTCATACTTGCAACAATTAGAATGCAAAATCTGTATTTCCTGGTACTCAGCTACAACTCAGATAAGCATCAGAAGAGTTTAAATTTAACTGTATAAAGGATGTAGCCTCCTGTTATGCTTCTGTCGGTTTCTTCTGCCACCAACTACTGCAGGATAATCACCAACATGAAATTCAGATCTTGGCAGATAGAACACTTCCAGTTAAACTTCATTATTTCCATAATGTGGAATATTTGAAGCTATGGCCATGTTAAATAGAATTAGATGCAACTGATGGTTGGAAACCACAGAACAATTAAAACTCAGTGCCTAGAATGTAAATGTTCTTTACAATTATTTATGCTGTTGAGGTAGGCAGGGCCACATACAGTACTCAGAAACAGTACACATTCATCTATGTTTATATCGCGAGGAAAGGCACTGCCATCTGCCCCTAGCATTTCTCTCTCTACTCGTTGCTCTTTGTAAGATGAGCCCAGCTTCAATGTCACATTAGGATTTATTGCTAGCGATCTGCTTCGAGTTGTTTTCTGGTCACCAGCAGTTTGTTTGGATTCCCTTTTCTCTTAGCTGTTGGCTAGTGTCACCGTGGGACTTGGGCTTGTCAGAGTTATTTTATACATCATTAGCTCAGCAGTGTCGGGGACGATTACTTTCCCATAGAAAAGTAATTCTTTCTTGGGAGGCACATGTAAATCTTGGCTGTTGAGACAGAGGCTTTTGCAAATTTCCTTGAAAGCTGAATACTCAGGTTTTTATTCTTTGCTGCCTCATACCTCTTGCTGCCATTTACACTCCTGCCAAAGAACGCTACTGAAGCAGTGGGACCGCACACTGCCTCTTCCAACCTTTCCGACCTCCTCCTTTGTAACTTTAATGCCCTTGTACACAAGTCTTATTTACTGATTTTTAAGGCAATTTCAAGTTCATTTCCTTTAATGATCAAAAGCCGGTGGCGTGGTTTAGCCCCAAAAAGGAATTGTGCTGGAGCTCTCACTGCCTTACGGAGAGAACTCGGGCCGGGTCCAGCTGGGCGGCTGCCAGCCCCTGGCTCCGACATTGGGAGATTGGGAAGCTCCAAGGTGAAACGTAATTGGACACACTCAAAAGCTAGAGGCTGTAAATAGAATAAAACAAATAAATGTGTTCAGAAAAAAGGAGGGCCGCAAGAGCTGGGCTCTTTCAAAACACTTCCTTTTTGTTGTTGTTGTTTTTTTTACAGAGTCATCATTTAGTTTGTTTTGTAACACAAGATCCAGCTCTCAGCACTGCCCTTTCCACAGCCTGAGATGTGCTCAATTTTCTGTCCTATTCCTCCTTGTGGATTTCTTTGCTGAAAGTCTCAGGTGCAGAGCTGTTAGCACCCATGAGCTTGGTGGGTGGGCTCAAGACACCGCAATTCTCCCAGTGTACTTGGGGCACCTCGGTGGACAGCTGCTGCCATTAGTGCCCCAAGGGGCTCATTTTCAGAGCCTGAGAGCTGCTCTGTCATTGAAACCTGTGAGAGCTCAGGGCATTCAGCACTGCCTCTATGTTTCTCCAACATTAAGGTTTAATTTCACAGAATCATGGAATAGTTTGAGTTGGAAGGGACCTTAAAGATCACCTAGTTCTAATCCCCCTGCATGGGCAGGGACACCTCCCACTAGACCAGGTTGCTCAAAGCCCCATCCAACCTGGCCCTGAACACTTCCAAGGAGGGGCAGCCACAACCTTCTTGGGGAACCTATTCCAGATTTGTAGAATAATTTCTCCAAAGTCTTGTCCTGTTCCTGCTGTGGAGGTGATGTGATACTGCAGCAGTGCCTGGTGTTTATCGGGAACTCAGGCTTGCATGGAGTCAAGTACTTTGTAATAGCAGCAAAGTTGTCAACCAACCCTCCACACGCCAAACACTTCAACATCTAGATGGGCCCACATACATGCTAATATTTGTAAACAAATAATTCTCTTAACCAAGCTGTCAGCCTGACTTCAAGTATTTTCCATTCAATTTTTATCTTTATGTCGTATGACTTGTCCACTCTTCATTTTGCCTCAGTGAGCTTTGCCCATCTTTTTAATAGCACTTTCTGGAGTAGTCTGAAAGGACCTTAACAATCCCTTTGCCTTCCATTATTTACATTTTATTTTAATTAAAACACATTTTTAAAAAATATCCCTATAATGTAGCATTATCAGTGAAGAAATGTGTCCCACCCAGATAATGGAGAATGGTTCCACCTGTTATTAATGCATGTTATTTGTGAAATTCCAGTAGTATTCGCCTTATTTAAGGGCTGCACAAATTACCTTCCAGAGGAGGCTGTAGATTTGTTATAGCTTAGCTCCCTGGGGCCTAATTCTCTTCTGCCTTAGTTTCTTGTTAGCCATTTATACTTGTGCAAGGTGTGCAGCAAATATTAGGATGAGTGTATATGTGGGATTTAGTAGCATTTTGCCTTCATCCACGAAAATCTACAGTGACCCAAAATTCATGCCAATAATACCATACTTGTAGCCAAAGATGTCCTTTGGTCTGTTCCTACTTGCAGGGGTCACTTGGGATGCCTGTAATGTAGTGCTGGCAGCCCTTCCAAATGTACACCAGCCCTGGAGGATTGGACAAGTCATTGATGGACAATCAATATTCTTATAGGTAGAGATCAAGCTTGTAAGACCTGCAGCAATACTTCCTCAAGAACTGTAAAGAAGTTTATCTGTGTACATCTCCATAGAGGACTTCTTAGGTTGAGATTTTTAAGGGGACAGAGAGTGCCTTGGTGGAATTGTCTAGGGAATGAGCATAATTCAGAGATAGTGGGTTCTTACCCATCATCTTTTTGTGATTAAAAAAGTCTCAGAGCATGGCTCCACTAAGGAAAGCATCAAGTCCAAGGCACTACTAATTTCAGCTATTCCTTTCTCTGACATTTGTCTCTGCCCCTACCAATGCTGCTGCCAGCTGCCCCTTCGGTATGTAAGCTTAAAAAAGTAACCCTGGGGGGGTGGGGGGTGGGGGAAATGTGCTGACATTTCAAAGCTGGACCAGTTTCTTAATCACTCCCACAAAGAGCTGGGTTGGCTTCCCAGATGTGATTTTGGGACCGGGGAGTTGAGGTCAGGGTGGATGGCAGAGGGTGGAGGGGGACTCTGTGGTTTTGCTGCCCCTTTTCTTGGTAGTTACATTCCAGATATGGAAATATACTCTAAGTGGTTCAGCTTTACCAGGGTACTCAGGAGAGAGCGACTGTTTTGCAGTTGGTGTGTAAGGGTGAATTACCATATAACACACACAGGAACTGTGGAATGAAATATCCAAACATATGAGCACCTCTGTTTATCCTTACAAACAGACTCTAGGACATTACTCCATGAGAGGCTGCGAGAAAGAAGCCAGAGCAAAAGCAAAACCCAGAATCATTCACAACTCTCAATTAAATAGTGATAAACTACCTCAAAAAAATAGAGACTTTCTGAAAGCCAGCTAGGCACTGCAGTCATTTATGCTTCATACTGGCCTGTAACTATTGCTATATGTAAAAGGATAGATAATAATTAACATAAAACTGGTTAGTTATTACTTGGACGTGGAGCCAAACCATGTTCTGGCTGATTTATCATAAAGGTTTATCTGCACACACACTGTTCCCACCCCTGCTCCTGTACCAGCACAGCTTCAGCTGAGCTAAGAACTGCAGAAGCTCTTGTTCGACCAAGCAGGGACATTTTTACTGCCATGTGGGCTAATCTGGTTGTGCAGCCATGTGTGCACAGCACAGCGTACGGATCTATGTTTTACAGCTTTTCCTTAGAAATGGCTTTAATATGCATGCCAACAGTCAGCATATAAAAATCATTTCTGTCAAGTGAGTTTGGGATATAGGAAAGACAGATTTCAAGGCTCGTTATTATGCTACTGTGGTGGGCTTTAAAAAAGGAAACGTTTTTGCTAGCATGTTATAAATAACCTGCCATTACAATCACAGGCTGGGAAACTATCACGGCTACCCAAAGAACAGCAGTAATGCCAAATCCCTCACTCTCTTTTGTTTCCCTGATTGAGAGCTGCAAGAAGGGAAAACGTGCTTATATCCAGACATTTTTTAATTTTTTTTTTAACTTGTTGTTTACCTTAGAAACAGAGGCTTTGTTTATGGTGTGTTCTGTGTTGGAAAGCATATGAAAATACAGGCAGTCCCTGCATGAGTTACTCCAAGGCTATGTATTCACAGGGGGACCAAGATTCAGCTTTGGGTGACTAATCCAAACAAGAACATGTCTCAGAGGACTCAGGCATTTGAAAGCACAAGCCTAAGTTTCAAAAAGTAAGCAAGGAGTTAAACAATAAACTATATCAGGTAGCCTGTTTATTACCATATGGCTATTTCCTCTGCTGTTCTCCATAAAGTCGTGCCAACACTTTCATTTTAAACACTGTTTTTCATTAGCTTATATAACACAGCTGTAAATATTTTTTCAGGCTGAAACTCAGTATTCAAAGTCACAAGGGAGAAACTAGAGAAAAAAACCCACCCCTGGCTATGCTGTTTCTGAATTATATAGAAGTGAAACTGCTGGGAGTGTTGTATGGGACGGTATGTTCAACCCAATAAAAGCCTTGGATTAAAAAGCGGAGGATGTACAGAGCCATCTCAGCAGAAGTCATCCATGAGGCAACAGCAGTCCTGGAAAAGGCCAGGGAACAGGCCTGTGTGTTGTATCTTGGAATGGAAAAGGCTCAATAAACAAAATACCAATGTAGTAATACTGAAGGGATATAATTAGTCACCACATTTTTGACTTCTGCCCTCTGGTATTTCCATTGTAAATGTGGATCATCTCCATCGAGCAGGGGTAAAGCTGTGGATATGACCACGTGTCCTAGTATAAGCAACAGAGATCCAGAGATCAAGGATCAGATCCCCGAGGTTGAGATCATGCAAGACAGCTAAGCCATCTAACAGCCCAGTAGAAAAACTAGCTTAATTCTTTTGTTTTTGTTTTTGTTTTTTTTCCTTTCCACCCTTGTTTTCTGCCTGGTTAGTGCACCCAGTTGCTCCAATGAAGCCCCCAAAGCAAAACTGCTGGAGCAAAGACTCTCTTCACAGCACCTGGTGATGTAGCTCAGCCCCTTTGCATGACCATCCTTTGGGAGCATCTTTCCAAGGGGGACATCTCCTCAGTAGTAGTGTTAAGCAGCTGTTTCTCCCTGCTCATCCTTGATCTTGTGCCTCCCCTTTGGTGGGCTGGCACAGCTGTTTGTGCTGCCAGGTGGTGAACTGCACCAGGGAACACAGATAGATTTGCTGGGTTATTTCCTGAGGCGGTTTTACTGCATGGTTACACAAACGGTTGGGCTGGTGCAACTCAGGAGGCTGCAGGGAAGCTTGAGTGATCAGCTGATGGGGACAGGGTAAACAGCAACTGCTTTTGCCAGTCCAAAGCAGTGTTGTCACCAGAAGGCAAACCACAGGCTCAAGTTATTACAGTTCTTTCCACTGGCTTCTGTGAACGATAATTAGTCCCCTTATTGCAAACCCAAATCTCGGTGAGAGTAAAATCGTTAATCTGTTTTGTTCCCCACTATTTAAATGGAATTGTGTTTAGAGTGAAAAACTCACTTGAGTTTTGATGTTGTTTATGATGCTTCCATTTGAGGACATTTGGAGCAGGTACTAAAAAGCCATTTGGGTAGCAACCCATACCGTTTTTCCCATTTCCTGTCTTATTTCCTGTCTTATTGTCCTCACTTGAATTTTATGTGACTATTGATATTCTACAAGAGCAGCTATTGGTCTCTGCCAATAACTAGGAATGATGTAAAATAATATGAAATTAAGCTCCTTCAATTTGAACTGAAGGAAAAAAAAAATCTGTGGCTAATAAAGGCTCCTATGTGTCTGGCTCAGCTGAGAACTGGCTGGGAAAAAAGCACTAGATGCCTGGGACCTGTCTGCTGAAACCAAGCATCCATCCTTTATGTTACCCATGCTTGGCCATGTATTCCATGCACATGTAGCTCTAGCAGTTGTGCCGAGGAAGTCCCATCATGAATTTGCCCATCTGAGTGGGTCAGTGCATCTATTTAAACCCCACTTGCATTAAGCCAGAATGGAGAACAAAATCGTGTCTCCAAAATAATCGAAGGAGGTCAAGTACCGGAGGATTAACACAATGGGCCCTTTAGGTTTGTAGCTTATGCTTATGGCAGGATTACTAAAACCTCACTCTTTTTTTTTTTTTTTTTTTGCTTGTTTTGGTTCTAGGAGCCCAGTATCCACAGTAAGTATCAAAGTTTTGGCCAGGAACTCCCTGGGTGTGGTGATACTGAGCCATAATTCCTGCTCAAACCTGTGAGGGTTTGGCTCTTTGAAACGAACTTTGGGCACTCCTAGAAAAAATCAGAAGAAATGCCTTGATGTCTCTGGGAGCAGGATTTGTTTCTTAGTCCCTAAATCTGGAAAATGCTTATACTTAAAGAAAACCTCACAGAAAAACCATGAGACTTAATTAGTGCATGCAAAGCCCTTCAGTGTGTACACAGTGAAGACTGTTGCCGGAGCCAAGGAAGGGACAAAATGGCCCAATAACTCTGTGGTGAGTCAGTGATGTTGCCTAATCCACAGTACAGCTGTGCAGTGTGGGATACTCACTATAAACACATTGCTTTATCACCTGTTTACTGGGGAGGGTGAACTGGTTCAGCTAAATTAAGAACAGGAAAAAAAACCTGCATCCAACAGTACCTCAACCTAACCTCGGCTTATGCTCCAGCACTCCCCATCCTGGGTGAAATAAACTCCCAGGGGATTTGATTTCTTTTTTCTTGAAGTGTTAATTACTTAATTGAACAAAATAAGGGAGATTGAAAATAACCCTGAGAAATGTGGGCTTGTGCAGTGTTTCAACCAAGGTTTCTAAGCTGAAGTACAGCAATAAATGTCAGGGACCAGCTGCATCCTTTTTTGGATGACTCCATATGGAGATGGTGATTCCCTCCAGATTCCCCCTTGGGAAGCCCTGGCTGAGAGTATTATTTACAAAAGAAATCAAGGATATCAGCAAGCAGAGGTGAACTTTATATTATTCCCTTCTTATTTCCCCCAATTCCAATCCGCCAACTGCTGTGGCTGCTTTCAGGGAATTCATAAAATCATTTGGCCCATGGAGCCTCTGGTTCCACTCCTCTCTGAAGTCAGGTCCCACTTCCCAGCACCTCATGGGCAGGAGAGTGAGGCCAGATGTTCAAAGCATAGCACAATGGTTCAGCAGATTCTGGTTGTCCCCTCACCCTGTCCACAGGGACATGTTACGTGTCCTGTGGCATGTCAGTGTTGCTCAGGTGTGGTATGAGGATAAAAGCACCTTGCCACCTCGGGAGGATGCTCCGAGCTCCTTTGTGATAGGTAAGTGAGTGATCATTAGAGAGAGATGTTATAAAGTGCACAACTCCAGACATCCTAAGATTGCATGCAATGAGGGCTTTATGTATTATTTTGATGATTATGTGGCATTTATATTGCAGGAGTGATCAGATGTGCTAGTAATTGTTCATGCTGATAGGGAAATACAGTCTCTGCCACTAGGGAACACTTTTAAAAGATAAAAGAGATGGAGCCTGGAAGAAAGTAATAGTCTGTCTTACAAACATATACCAAGGTAATGATGAGAGCTCTTGCACACACTTATAGATCACACCCAGGGAAATACACCTGTAGCAGATTCGTTAATCTTAGCTTTATTGCTTGGTTGTGTTTTGTTTAGAGATCCAGTTTTTGAGTCAGGAAAGGCTCATCAGAGTAGAAATTATGGGGTGGGGAGAAGGGCTAATCAGTAAGGTGATAAGAAACCTGAGATGGGGAGAAAGAAAGAGCAGAAAGAAAGAAGGGGAGTGCAATCAGTATGCAAAAACATATCAGTGGAGAACACCAGCATGGAGAGGTAAGAGGGTGCAAAATTAGGAGAAAAGCAGCATAAAGCAGGGACATCTGCCACTGGTAGTTTAGTAAGAGTGAAAAATAACCAGAGTTTTAAATGTGTACATGTTGGGGTCAGGAGCTCTAGAGCATCAGAAAGAATGCATGACCCTTGGGACTGAAGCAGGGACACTACCTGATCAGGGACAAAAGAGGATGCTGCCACCTCCTGTTATGCTGCTTCCCCGTCAGCATCCTTTTGTAAGGTTTGCTTTTAAGAGTAGTTTCTCCTAAGGCCACCAGTCTCAATCCAAACAGTCCTGAGCCCTGGTGCTAAGAAATGTGCAAAATAGAGAGTCAAATCCATTTGCAGTTGTCCTTCATTTGAATGAAATCCCAAACTAAATTTGGGGCTATATTTAGATTTTAAGAGGAACTGATGCCAGGCTCAGGTGTTTCTTAGGTGCAGTCTTCATTATTTGCAAATGAGCTCTTCAAATTCATGTCTCACTGAGCACTGCCAGGAAGCCAAGCCTGCCTTTCCAGCCAACATCACTCCTGACTCTTAGTTTCTTTCTTACTTCCACTAAACATGGCACATCACCCCTCTTCTGTTTTTTCCTCCTTTTTTTCAACTTCCCAGGCACATGCACTCTTCAGTCTGTAATAGTCCTAAGGAAGCTCTTTGATGCTTGGAGTGGTGCCTCCTACTCACAGCACTCTGCAACCACACTGCCTCTTCAGCTGTGTCATCACTGCTGCTGCACTGCCAGCTGCCCAGCAGGAGCAGGATACCAACCCCAATTTAAAGAAATGTTACAAAAATGAGAGGAGAAGGGGAGAGAGGGAGAGGTATGGTTATTTTTAACATGGATCAAATCCCTTGCCCACTCCACGCTGCAACCTCACAGGCACTTGCACCAACGGAGAAGACAACATCAATGAGCTGGTGGCTGGGGAGTGTGTGCTGCTGGACCTTCCTTGCCAACAAGACAAGGGTGATATGTGCCCATGCTCCGCTCAGCCCGGGATGTGCTGGCCAGTGGTTTCTGTTGCTAACACCTCAAAGATGTACCATTTGTCCTCCCTCCACATAGTGAGCTCAAGGCAGCAAGCAGCCAGAGGTGGAAGCTTTTGCTCCTGCAGAAAACTAAGGGTGTATGTGACATTGTGGCATTGTGATTATGTGGCATTGTTTCAGCTTGGTCATGTTGTCCTGTAACACAGAGGAAGATCTGCTTGACTGTGCTGATGGCTCTTACACCATTGCCTCAATTTTAGTGATATCAGGTGATGTTGGTAGGGGACAGCTGTTGGAGTCAGATGTTCATAGGTGAATCTCAGGTTTCTTTTTCTTTTCTTAAGGTAAGCTCATGGCAGGAAAATGAAGGAAGCCTGACAGCATGACACAAAGGCTGAAGCATTTGAAGCCCATAAAACACACTTCAAATGCACACATTTTGTAAAATCTCATTATTTTTTTTGAGGCTTGATTCATGACAGCTGAATCCTCGGGACTGGCAATATTCATATAACGTAAAAGAGCTATAAACATTAAAGAAGTAAAAATGCACAAAGCTCCTACATCACCCACCAGCTGCAGCCAAGCTATGCCTCATCAGGATTTATTGCAGCATCCTCAAGCAGAGCAAGTGGTGAAGTGGTACTATTACTTCTGATTACAAATGGACTGGGTAAGAGCATCAGTGCTATAAACACCCCATTACAGAATGGGCTGCACAGTACAACACCTACTATATTAAAAACACTCAGTTCTTCAGTTTTAAAAATAGTGCTCTCAGGAAGAAAAGCAATTGCATTCTAGTCTGACACCTGAAAGGAAATGTGGGAAGGAAATAACTGTAACTAGCACAGCTAATAATGGGCTATGATGTTACCCCTCCTGGGAAACAGGGAGAATTGTCCTGCACTTTAGACTGGAGTTAGCCTGATTTCTCAAAGGTAAATCTGTGTTAATCCTTCTAAAAGTTAAAAAAAAGACTAGGTGAGTTTTCAGTCCCCCATGGAGTTCTTCTGTGATATTTTGATGGAAGAAAAGGGTCAGAAAGCTGCCTCTGCAGTTTGCCTGAAGGTATCCCTCATACCAGAGAGCCAGAGACATCCCTGCCATTCCCACGCAGTCTCTCCCCACCTGCCAAGGGCAAGAAGTGGCTGGAGCAACCTGCCCTTCAGTAACCTTTAGCTAATGTAATGGCACCTCGAGGCCTTGGGCAACTCAAAGATTAGAGGGCTCATCCAAATACAGAAGCTGCACCAATTTATCTTATGTCATGGCTTTGATTTGCATTCCCAGAGCCAGTTCAAGGTCTGGTTCCATGGGCTCCTAGCTCTTTTCCCCCATCCTTCTGGACAGAGGTCTATCTCCCAGAGGAACCAATGCATTCACCTTGTCATGGGTGCTCATCTTGGTTGCTTTTGTGCAAAACCTTCTTTCCCATGCAGCTGCCTCCATCACCCACTTGTGGGAGGGAACTGGACTTTTGCCCCTGGGGCAGAGCAAGGTTTGGTTCTGCCAGCTCACTGCAGGATGATGATGACCAGCAAAGGTACTGAGTAAACACTTGGGATGGGGACTCCTGGAACATAGCAGCAAGGGTTGTCATCATTGGTCAGTCAGCACAGCTGCCTCCACAGCCCCAGGGAGTTCAAATCTTCCTTACTCACAACCCGGCAGTGTGCCCAAGCCACACAGCTGTGGGATGGCTGAAGGAGAAGGGGACACCCTCCATCTCATTTATTACCTGCTAATAAGACAGAAATCAAGATTCAGGCAGAAGGAACAAAGAGAAGCCTTTGATATGATGTTCTGCTGGTGGATCTCAAAGCGGTTTCGAAGGCAGACAGCTTTACAGTCATTGTATAAACACTGCACCAATAGAATGGAGTTAAATTAATTAAATTTAATCACAGATTCCCTAGTAAAATTCTTGCATCTTCCTCCCATCCCCTGGAAAGTTATCAGATTTGAACAGAATCTGTCCTATCCCTGCCTAGGACTTCCACTACCCAAATCATGTACAGGGAGCCTTAGAAGACTCTGTTTGCACCCATGCACCTACCCTGGAGGTGTGTGATGGGATGCCTGCAAGCTTCAAGATACACCAGATTATCCATGCCATTGCACCATCTGATGCAACATTACACATGGGCTAAAAAGGAATCCCCCCCAGAATTCTGAGGGGGATTGTATTAAATTGTATGAAATCTTTGTCCCCTCACATTTTCAGACTAAGTGGTGCATTAGCACAGCTGTAGATCCAACCTATTTTGTACTAAGCATTGACTGAACTAATCTGTCTCAACTCCACTTGTACAATGAGAGGCTTCTTTAATGGCAGGAAGTCTGCTGTCCCCATATTCTTCCCTGAGACAAAAGTTCTGGGCACTGCTAGATGAGAAAATAGCTATGGCTTTTTCTAAAGAGACACTGAAATAAAATCACTGGAGGAAGTATTCCAGAGCCTTTCAGTACAGCAAACTGTGTGGGCAAAGCAGTAGAAGCAGAGCTTACATCATTCCCAGAAACAACCAAACAGCTCTGTGAAGGTAATTACCAAGTATGATGTAAACAACAGGATAGGGGTGTGTGTAAACACTGCTAAACCAGAATACTGAGCATGTTATCCTGGAGAACAGAATGAGAGTATTTCTTGGCCTATGTTAATTCATCAGCTCTCACCATTATTCCTGATCACAAGTGCATGCGTTTCAATACTGTCTTGGGAAGCTGTGAACATCAAAGCCCAGAGTGGCACACACAGACCCAGGTCCACCAGCTCTGCTGGGGAGTTAGGAATCTCCAGCAAGCAGATGATAACAAATAGCAGGAAGCTGTGAAACCTACATCTTAAGCCAGTGCTGGGAATGTGAATCAAAGCCATGATTTAAGTTACTTTGATTCAGCCCCTGTGTAGAGACTCAAAACTGAAAATCAAAGTGGGACTTGGTACCTTTTTCAAGGAGGTAGCTCCATGTCCTAAATGAAAAGAGTTGGCAGCTCCCTCAGAAGTGTGGGTCCAACTCTCAGCTGAGATGTGGGGAGAAGCTCTTTTCTCTTTTCAGAGCTGTCTGCACAAAGGAGTTCACTTTGAAATGTGGTGTTGCAATGCAGCTTCTTCATATAAATGAGTATGCAGGAGCAGTCTCCAAATGAATGCATGGCTTTTACTTCCCAAGTCATTGTTTCTGCTTGGAGAAAGAGAGGGAGGGTTCTTTGGCATCTATGGTGAGCTGGCACCCAGTGGTGTCCAGTGGAGTTGCTGAGCTGTCAGATTGCTCCAGTGGCACCCATTGAGGCAGGTGACAGAGCATAGATAGAACTAATTGATTTCCATCCAGATGTTTACACCATCAAATCCATGTGCTTCACCTTTTTGTGTGGTATCATAATTCAAGTTCCCAACAAATCACTACAAACAAACCATCTGTTGCCAAGGTAACTGGGCTGGTAACAAGCTGTCGATGTCAACCAGTGTGGGGGGATCCTTGGTGTGGCAGTACCAGACAGCTGCAACTTTTCCAGGCAGGCACAACTTTCCCACACAATTTTGGCTGCCATTTTTCTGACTTCCTCTTCCTTGCTGGCAGCAATGTCAGAAGCATAAAGATGCAGAGGAGGAGCAGAAGGAGCTCAATATGGCTGAGCAAGGTGCTCTCCTGGAAGAACTGCCTTTCAAATGTCTTTACTCCTCATCATGTGCTTTCCATCCCTAGTGGGAGAGGAGTATGCTGAGGGCCACCACTGGCCCACAGGACCTGCTTCAAGGTGTGAAGAGGCAATTTTTTCACATGAGTGCCATAACATCATAGAATGGGCTGGAAGGGACCTTAAAGATCTTTAAATCCCTATTGCCCTGCCATGGATAGGAGCACCTCCCACTAGAGAGGTTTCTCCAAAGCCTCATCCAACCTGGCCTCCTTCCACGGAGGGACCATCCACAGCTTTCCTGGGACATCAGTGCCTGTGTCTCACAATCCTCACAGAAAATAATTTCTTCCCCATACCTAATCTAAATTTACCCTCTTTCAGTTTGAAACCTCTACTCCCTCATCCTTTCACTGCATACTCAAAAGTAGACAGACATCAACATCCAGAACGGTGTCACCAAGGGAGCATTTGAAAGTCTCCAGGTCCTGCGGTGTTGTTAGTGTCGCTTATGAAGGTCTAGCTTCACTGCTTGGCTGGCAGCAAAGCCCTTGTTGCTGTTATCCCAGAGACAAGGATGGAGTTAATAAATACACCAGGCACCCATAACTGGGTGCAGCCCTGGCCTCGGTGGGGTAGACAGCACAAGTGCAGCATCACTCCTGCTCACCTGCACCAACCCCATCTCAGGCTGTGTTACTGGTAGCAGCTCAAGCCCTACAGCTTTCCAGTAAAACTTCCTCTAGGGGTTGTCTGCTCTACTTCAGGCCTTGTGAAACTCTTACAGAGGTCTTGGCCTTTGCAGTGGATGCAGTTCACCAGGTTGTCACCTGCCTCCACTGATGAAAAACAGAGGACTGCCATCCCACTTAAGAGGTGTCATTAACAGTGCCAAGGTTTCTCATTTAGTTTATAGAAGGTCCTATCTGCACCCACCCTGCACAGCTGAGTAAGATGTCAGTGAAACATCTGGATTATAGGTAAGCCCATTGAATGACAGCAGGAACAGCAACAGGACAGCAGTGTGGCTCCCCTCATTTTGGTCACAAGCTGTACAGAGGCAACAGCCAGGCTGCATGAGCCAAGCATGATGTGTCCACACCTCCAGCTGCCCCAGACAGAAAATGGGACTCACCTCAGCTGGAGAGCAGAGGCTCAGAGGCTTCCAGGCTGTCTCAGCAGCCCATGCTGTGCACCCATTGGAGTGGCAAGTTCCAGGGCATGTGTCACGCAGGTCTTCAACACTGCTTCTGAGAGCAACACCTTGGATGCAGGCCTGACATAATACTGGGGATATTTGTTATGATTTGTGGTACAGGGCATCACTGATACAGTGACACGACCTGCTGAGCTGTGTGGGACATTTCCTTTGCTATGACGTGTGAGTTCTGCATGCTCAGCAAGCCTTTAATAGTTTTCAATAGAGTAGTGAATGTCAATTAACTGTGGGAAATATGTCAGTGTTTGTTAGTGCACCCTGCACTCCTTGATGAATTTTTCATACCATCGTGGATGCAAATCTGCTCGGGGGAAAAGTCAACAGCAGCACAGTGCACTTCCCTGCAGAGCCCCGTGCTGGGAGGCCAGGGGTGGAGAAGAGGGGGAGGATCTCTATTATTGCTTGATATTGTGAGACATTTTTTCTGAGTGCCCGAGTACATGAATAGATAAAATTGTGGAACTTGTGCAAAACCAGTTTGAGTGCCTAAGTGCTGGCCTGTGGTCCTTCTCTTCCTGCCTGCAGCATCATTCTGCAAGCTTTGTAAACCTTTTCTAGGTCATTATCAATTTTATATATTGGACTACATGTTGGATAACACTGATGCATTAAAAAAAATATATAAAATTCAGTTTTAAAATTATAAATATTAGACAAAAATTCCTCCTCTGCCCCTCCCCACCCCAGAAAAGTGCAATATTTGAATGTTAAGCAAACAGAGCAAAGGTAAGGGGGTAAAATTAAAAGACAAAGGAGATTTATGTATACACAGCTGGGAGCTCTTGGCACATTGTGGGCAGTCTTCCAGTGGGTATGACCAGATTTCCCTATCTAGGAATCTTGGGAACTGGTGTGGCATGGCCTTCTAATCTGCACAGAACATCAAAGGTGGATCCACCTCCATGAAGCATTTTTGTGCTGGTTCTTTGATCAGGAGGAGAGCTGTCTTGCATTCCTCACCTCTGCTCCTCCCAGAGCATCACACTCCTGTCCTGCACATTTCTGCATTTCTTAGAGCTCAAATGAGGCCACCAAACACTTCCTTCCTTGTTTTTCCCTTTCTTCACTCTCAAGTCCTTTCAGGGTGCTTCAGGCACAGACCTCGTAGACTCAGATAAGTCACAGGCAGACTTTGTCCTTTCCCCACAGCAGCTGAGTTAAGTGAAAGGATTGAGAGCGGCTGCCCCACTCTCTGGTGCCACCCTTAGAGTTTTGCCCCACTTAAGGCAGACTTATGAAATGGTGAACTCTTTTCTACCTCTGCTCCCATGTGATTTGGGACCTCAGACAGGGATCAGGAGCTCTCATGGGGAAGGGGCAGCCACCTGACTTTTTGTTAGATCATGAAGAGAGCTTGGCTGATGTTCTGCTTGACTGGTAGGAAATAGCCATGAGTTTGGGATCTCGGGGGTGGCAGCCAGAAGCTCTGCACTTTGGGCATCAGATATTCCATTTATGTCTCTTGCAGCCCTGCTCTGAGCTCGCATGGCATTTTGCACCACTTTGAGATTAATTTGAGGACTGGAAATGAATCATATTGCAGCCTTACTAATAGCTCTCCTTAGTGTATGTCCTGCTTGGACTTCCTATGGCTCTTCTGATAGACAAATGCCATTTCAAGACTGCTATCAATAGGAGATGCTCATCTGAGTTTTATATAGTTTTTCACTGGCAAAAGTAGCCTGGCTGACTGGCAAATGGGCTGTGTGAGGACTGAGCAGGATGATGGGGTGGTGGGAGAGGGAGTCAGGAGGACAGGGAGTTACCTCTGAGGCAGACACCTCTGAGGCTCCCTTTTGCATCCCATGTTTGCAGGGAGGGAGATTGTAATGTGGGGTTGTTCCACAACACCATAAACCAACCTCAAAAGGGGCTGCCATGGGGTTCATCCTCCTCTCCAGCTGTAGCTGGGCTTGCCTTGCACACCCAGGGCTGACAGGGTGCCACTACAGGGAGCTGAGCCTGCTGAAAGCTCTCACCACAGGGAAAATATCATTAGTCTTCAGCCAAGCCAGTGCCCTTACCCAGTCACTTGGTGGTTGCACTGGTGTCAGTGCTGGTGCCAGAGGTGAGAGACAGGGAGGATGGCTGCAGCCCCAGATTACATCAGACTGGGGTCCAGTGAGCTTGTGTCCCAGCTTGAAAGGCTCCTTGAAGAGCCTGGTTCCTGGCCAACTTCTTCCTTCCCTGCCCATCCAATGTGCAGAAGGGGTGCCCTGCTCTCAAAGGCAACAGGTATGTTAGTAAATCAAATGGGTATGGGCTTCTTCCTCAGCCCTAAGGCAAGTGGCATGGTTAAACATTCATCATGCATCCTGCCTCTGGGGAATGGTCCATGTATTGTTCATATCCCCCAGGCTGGGCTGGAGTGTAGTCAGGAGCCAAAATCATGCCAAGGAGTAGAAATCTGCTATCTAGGGTAAGGAGGCTCTGAGCCTTAGCAGGCACAAAATGAAGCAAAAACTTATTTTAGTGAGTGAATTCCCCAGATGTGCCTGGGAACAAGTCAAATGACTACAAAAGATCTATTTGTCTGTAATCACTATTTAGAGTAAAATTGCACTTTGAAGTTTTGAAGGCATTTTCGCAATAGAGGGGTTTGCCCTGGTGTTGTCCTTGGCCAAAAATAGTCACTTCTCTTATTTTTGTCCTGCTAACATATGCCAGCTGGCTGCCACCCGTCATTCCTGACACGGCTGCATTTCAGTTCTCTTGTTTATGTAAAGTTTGTGCAGTATGATTTAGGGCCCTTTGGGATGAAATGTACTATATACATAGAAACTTTTATTTCCAAAGCTTTTCCATAGCCATTAAGGGCCTAATTCATCCCACTAAGCAAGGGTTCACACCAAGAGTTGGGCAAACCAGAATCTTCTGGCTCCTTATGAGTTCATTCTCTGGAGTAACCTTCCTTGAGCAACTTTTGCAAATACTGCAGTACAGCAGAGCCCCAGCACTGAGCTTCAATTTGGACCAGGATGCTGAATGTTCAAGTGATAGGGGTGTTTGCATACATGGGCTTAGTTTGGTGTTTTAATGAAGAAACTTGTCTTTTGCAACTAGATTGGAATCTGGATTTGAAGTTTTGCATGTTTCCTCACACTAGAACAGATTGGATCCATCTAGTTGATTTACAAATACAGCCAAGTGGGTGATGAGGAAAAGGGTGGGCTACAGCTATTTAAATGCTTCTCTTTCAGCCTCATTATCAATGAAGACTGAGATTGAATTTTAGCAATCATCATCTCAACTCTTATCTTTTCTAAGCCAGAAATAGGGGATTTCCTAGGACCTGGATTCCTAGGATTTCCAGGACCTGGGGGTCCTGGGCAAATTTGCTGCTTTCACAAACAAATCCATCTCAGCTTAGGAACTGGAAGAAGTAAATCTGGTCCAGTGTGATTGTATCTTGTCACCCATGACAAGCAAGGGCCTGTCCCAAACTCTATGGAACACCTATCCACAACACAAGCTGCACAATACAAAATGCAACGTTTGCAACATAGCAAAGCAAATTATCTACAAGACACAGTTATCTATTTAAAAATAGTGTCCTGAATATTTATCCACTGGAATTACTGTCTTCCTTTAGCTGTAGGGGGAGTAGAAAAAATGCGGACTTTCTGATATGGCTGGAAAGGTAAAGAAAGTTTAAAAAAAAGGTAAAGTTTGCAAACCCACACCTACAATACCTGTTCAGCAGTTTTTAATCAGGGGTCTTCAACTTCCACTTACTGCATCAAGAATTACATTGAAAACCAAGATATTTCCCTTCAGTTTTAGAAGCAGCAAAACATAAAGCAGAGTTCATGTGCCATAACATCAGGTGAAGCTGAAATTTCAGCTGTTCCCAGCCAGTGGCAGCTTCTGCCAGCCCAGGCAGAACCTGTGATATGAAAGCCCATTCTTGTGTTCATGGGTTGGTGAGCATGGAAGTCCACAGCCTTCCAGCTACACCTCCTGCTCCTGTTTCAACTCAGATGAATGTTTCTACCTCCAAAAGCTGCAGTGGGGGGCAAAAATGAAAGAGGGTCTCATTTTCCATGAGACTGTGAGCTTTGCCATGAATTCAGTTTCCAAACCTGCACTAGCAACAGCACAAACACTCATGCTCAGCCTTTCATGTGCTCTTCAAATCAGCACCAAAACCACCAGAGCATCAGGAAACACAGAGATACTGCTGATGATGTCCTTGTCCAAATTCAGACATGATACTTGTGGTCATTTGTCACCAGGCAAGACAAATGAAGACTAGAGGGAACAGACTGACACCCACACTATGCCTGGTGTAAAATGCTGGGGGTTGCTAACTAGAGGAGGGAAGTCTGCTCTGGCCACCCTCCTAAGTGTGCCTAGGTGGCTTCTGAGAGCCAGTGATGATGAATTAACACCTTGCTCACCAGCAAATTTCCTTGTAAGTGCTGAGATGATATTTTGGACATCACCAGCTGCTTTTCTTAGACAGGGTACTGGGGCTTCACGAAGCAGGTGGGAGCACTGCACTGAAAATTATGACCTGGAGCCACTGAGTTTACAACAAGCTGTAGTGAAATGAGGCAACCAGGTGCCACTAATTGCCAGGGAGTGAGCATGAGCTTGTGTCAAGCCCACCTGTGCCTAATTAGGGTGGGCCCTCACTGCGCATGAGGGCTTGACACAAGCTCATGCTCACTCCCTGGCAATTAGTGGCACCTGGTTGCCTCATTTCACTACAACAAGCAGCAAGACTGACCTGGGCATTGAACAGGCAGAGGAGATTTAATCGACATCTCCAGGCCAGAGCCGCAATTCCCCTTGATGCATGGGACAATGCACCTCCACAGCTCACTCTAGCAGAGCCTGTCATCCCCCTGGAGAAGAGACTCACCCCCTCAAACCTGTCTGAAGGTAGAAGAGACCATCAGACAGAAAAAATCTGTTCATGACACTACATCAAGTGAGAGTTGCAGGCTGCACAAGGCTGAGACACTGGATTTAACTTAGAAAGTTGAGACTGCAAGGCATTACTTGGGATTAGGGTTATGTGGGATTAGATGTTATTAGCAGCAGGCATTTTGCTGACTGTGTGTGTGACACCAGCAGGTGAGTGTTGGTGAGGACCATCGAGCAGGACCAGTGACTATGGGGCAGGTGTCACATGGTACCCTCAGCCTGGAAATGGCCTGACTCTACCCACTAAAACAATGTCCTGGAGCACACCAGTTTTCTCCTGGCTTCATTACAGGTAGGCCATCATAGCATAGGTACTCTTTACAGGAGACCTAGAGTGTCCATGAGAGGTACCAACATTCCAGAGCTCCTCAGACCAAAGTGGGAATGAAAGTTCAGTGTCCCTTTGGAGCAAAAGCAGGGATTCTGTCTATCTCTGCAAGGCCGCATGCACATAAAAAGACACACACCCCATGCTGTCCTTTTCACCCTCCTTTACTGTGTCTTCTATCCTCTCACTAGTATTTCAGTCCCCTAAACCCACTTTCCCACCTCATCTATATTCCCAGGACAAGATCCAAAAAACTGTACCCATATTGTGCATTTGCTGCTACAGAGGTTGCTGCTTCACTCCTGGTGAGCACATCACCTCCACTGAAACATGGGACTGGTGCTAGTGTGACACAGTTTGGGCAGAATTGCAAGAAAGGGAGACATCTTTTTTCTAAAAAATGTTCTTTCTCTCCCAGAAAGTCTCATAACTCACTTTTTCCTCTCTGGATTCCCCTCTCTTCATTATACCCTCAATTTCAGCTCTGCTTTTCTTCTGACAAAAGCAAAGGGAAGCTCACTGCCACGTTGTCATTCCCAGTGCAAGAGTTATGGCTACAGAAGGTTCACTGCAGGCTGGTGAAGGGGCTGTGGTATGCAGTTTGCCTATCTCTGGTATCAGCTGGGCTTGGGATGAGCCAAGGAGATAAGTCAGGCAACAAACAAGTGGGAGAAGGAATAGGCCTGTCGGCAGCATGGCGAGGGTGCGTCTGCCACTGACTCAGAGACCTGCTCAATGTCTTATCATTTCTCACGCCTTCCAGCTCCAGCACAAAACCTCCAGGAGTTCTTATCTGGGGATGAATTCCTCCTCCTCCCAGAAGCATGTAGTTGAGCTCTCTGCATGGGAAACACCCGTGCCTTCTCCATGTGGTAGAAACACCCGGCCAATGATTACAAACACACCAGCCAATGGACAGACGTGTATCCCAGCTGCTTCTACCAAGATACGTAATGTCCCTACTTGCAAGTGGTATCAGCAGCCTAAGGAATCATGAGATATATTTTATAGCAGAATTAGGTGATTGTAAGGGAAACGGAACTTCTAAGGAAGAAGTTCAGACATCTAAAGAAAACAAGCAGAGGCACTTAGGAGGACACTTATCATGCAAACACATGAGTCCCTCAGAGGCAGCCGATTCCTGTGTCACAAAATGAAATGCTGTCCTGGTGTCATTCTGCTAGGGCTGTGAAATTTCATATGAAGATCCCTTGTGAAAGCTGGAGATCAGTTTATCAAAGGAGACTTATGTTGTCTTAAAAAGAAAGAGATACCTAAGAGACAAAGTGAGAGCTATGCCGATGCCTTGCACGAGAACCTCCTTAACTAGAAAGGAGCCATACTGCAAGACTCCTTAGCACCAAGCTCAAGTAGAACCCTTTTTAGCTCCTCGGTGGAGCATGGGCATCTCCTAAGTCTCTTTGCCTTGTCCTCTTCTTTTTCTTCATCTGCTCTGACCCTTCACTCTGACCATTTCAAACAGCCTTTTTAGCACTCTCAGGACTACTGGCCCCTCCCCATCCTGAACATGGCTGTAAATGATGCTCCTTCCTCCTGCCTCGCCCCAGCCTGTGTTCTCTCTTCTCTATCCTCCTCCTCTATTCTCCAAAGTGCTTGGCACATCTTTCATCTGCCTAGAGTGAGCTTCACAGGTATGTGATGAGCACAAAAGCTAATTAGTGACTGATGCTTCGTGGTTTTCATTTGAACCTCATTGTGCAGCCGTGCTTTGAATGTAAATAAGGCACATGGGTTTGGGTGGGCATGGGGGGTCCTTTGAGAGCTCTTTAGTGGAGACCAACCCAGTGCTCACACCTAGGCATGACCCCTGCAAACAGTCTCTGAAATACTCAGAAGTCTCAAGTGCTGCTTTCAAGCTGTTTTGGAAAATTGCCTCAGTGCTTGAACTTACAAAAAATTCCATTTGGAACATCGGTGAGATACCGGCAACTGCACACGTGTGTGAAAATTGTGGAATTCACTACAAATCTTTAGTGGCAGAAATATGGGCAAATTTGGAAAATGTATTCAAGCTTTCAGACAGCCAACTGGCATCCACTTCTAACCCCCCTCTGGCCCCTGTTTACTAAAAGAAACTGAGCTTAAACTAAAGGAGTAAAATTGAGGAAAAGATACTCCTAAGGCTAAATTATTAACATTATAAAGAAAAAAGAGCAGCAAATCAAAATCAAATAAATGCATCAAGATTATCTCAATAATCTCAACACAAAACAAATAAATCCTTATAACTGTTAAGAAAAGCTCCTTGGGAAGCAGCTGTCCCTTTGGTTATAAACATGTTAAAGTCCATTTAACATAGAAACTGGAGCTGCTGGAATAGTTTAGTTTTGAGGCATTACTATCTAATGTTCACATCACCAAGCCAGTTATAAAACTCCCTTCTTACATTTCCATTCTCACGGAGTAGGTAACCCTTTCCTCCCCTCTGCAGACAGGCTAGATGATAGATTTCAACAGGATATCTCAAATAAACAGAATTTTGACATCTCCTCTTAATGAGAAACTATCTGCAGCAGCACTTAGGACTCCAGATTTTTTCAGCATAAAATATTTTGTCTTTGAGCCAGCATTTAATCCTAAAACATTTTTTTCATAGTGCAGATTTTAGGGCTGGACACATGCATGCATGTACACAGTAACATTTTCATGACATAACATGAAGCCTTTAAAAGTCCAGACATTTCCTAGATACTAAACACAGCCAGCAAATGTTGATAAAGAAGTCACTTCCCAGAGGACTGGGCTTGGAGTTGCAGTCATGGGGGGAGCAGACAACCTCTTGGCTCAATGCTTCTCATGAGCACATCTTGTTTGGGTGTTGGCAGGGAAGCAGGGACAACACGACCAGCAGAGTTTTGACTTCTTCTCTTTAAAATTACAGTGAGTGTTTGGAGGCTGGAGATCCAGTCTTCCCTCAGCAGGCTCATTGATTTTTGAAGGTAAGATATCCCTGGCCCTTAGGGTTTGTGAACTAAATTTAAGTGCCCTGGTGAGCTGTCCCTTCCTCAACCTGCAAGCAAATCCTTAGCAAAGCCTGGCTTGGAGCTACCCCAGACTGGAACTTAGCAAGTGGCACATTTGGAAAAGTCCCATTTACATCCACAGAGTAAAAAGTATTTGGCACTTTAGAGAGCAGACACTTTACGTCTGCAAATGTTCCCCTGAGCCTTCATTTCCCTCCCTCCCTGTTTTTGTAAATAAAAAATTAAATGTGCAAGATGTTTCCTGAAGATTTTGGCATGGTCTTATCTGGATAAAAGGTCTCATGATGACGCTCTTGCCAACTTATAGAAATTTCAACACAAAACTATCCTATAAAAATAGCTGCTTGCCAGGGTTTGTTTGTTTTCTTCCCAACCATCGCTCAACATTCACCCATCTGCAAACTCAAAAATAAATGTCTACAATTTATTACTACTGTCATCATTCTTCTCCTAAAGAAGGCAACTTATAGTCAGCATTCTATTTTGGAAATAAGCTAAAAGTTAAGCAGTTTCTCTCTTGCACTCCTTTAAAGTAGCAAAACCTGCCAGTTATTTCTTTGCTGACTTGGCCACAGAGCAGTGCTGGGCCATACTGCCTGATGCTTCCACAGCTGATGCCAAAAACATCCTGTACCCCACCAAGAAAAGCTTTTGTGATATCCCTTTGGAGACAGGATAGCCATGGGGTTTCTGAGGGACTGGGATCTTACTACCATCTCCTGAGGAGACTGGTCTGGCTGCAGGGCAAGGGGACAGGGAGCAGGGGCTGAATCCCAGGAGCTTTGCCCCAGAGCAACACTGCCTCGGGCAGGGTATCAGAGCCACCACTTCCCTGCCCATCCACATCCACGCTGCTGGGCATGGAATGGCAGCAGGCCAGCATCACCCATTTCTCCATTTGTCAGGAAAAGGGAAAGTGTCAGTGCAGGGGAGAAAGAGAAAGAAGCCATCATATTGCTCCCTCCCCCAGCTGCCCTTCCTTCCCACTTTTTGGTGGATCAGTGATGACAGCACTGCTCTGATGCCATCATTAGTTTATAGTAAATATCAATAAAAATACATATTCTGTGTTCTAGACTTTTATGTCCTTGGACTTGCCTGTTAGGAACAAAGTCTTGTGCCTCATTCAGAGTGTTTTTAACATGAAGGTGAACAGCTTGCTGGGACTGGGAAGACCCACCTTTTCTCCATTATTGGAGACTTGCTTTGTGACAAGGATAAGATGTCCAGAGCTACAAAGAAAGGCCCAGCTGGCTCATCCATTGAAAGCCTGGCCTGTGCCTGAGCTCTCCATCTCTGGTTGGTAATAAAACCACTTCCCCACATCACACATGTATTCAAAACTGAGAAACACTCAGTGACAGGGCAACCAAATCCTCATGCTAATAACAGGGAACAAGATGCTGTGGGGAGAGCAGTCTTAACATGTCCAGTTGCTCTTGGTGGGACAGGACCACAATGCTGGTGGAAACTGAGGCCCTGCTGCCACATCAGCTTTGCAGAGACACAAGGAGTCAAAGGTTTTGGCTGGGCACAGAGCATGGTGGGAGGTAAGCATCATGCAGGGCTCATGGCATCAGCAGCCTGAGTGGAAAGGAGGCATGCCCATCACTTCCTTGCTCCAACAAGGAGGGGAAAGGGAAGATTTGAACTCAGTCACCTGATATAAATATTAAAGGGATTTTGCATGCTTATGTTTTTCTCCTCAGAGACAAATTATGCTGCTTTGGGTTGCCATGGTTTTGGTTTCCCTGGTTACCCCTTGGTATGGGGTGGGGGATGAGGGAAGGTGAGGGGAAGGAAGGAGGAGCCCAAAAAAAGGTGAGACAGTTGCAAAGATCCTAACCAATACAGATGATGTCTGCAGTTTGGTTGTTTGGTTGTTTTTTCCCCAGAAAAGAACAAAAAGGGTGAATGGATGTCTCTTGGTGAAGACAGTGGATGTGTTTTGTGCCCTTTGATGTTTTGTAATTCTAAAGGGAGAGAAGACTGCAACAAAATTAATTGTGACTCCAGCCCCAGAGACAGCAGGCTGGTGCAGCTCTCCTTGCCAGCCCCATCCTGCAAAGCCTTGTGCAGGCAATTCCCTTCCAAAAATCAACATAACGAAGTACACAAAGAGGGCTTCTTTACACTGCCAAGACCCCAGTCCTTAGTGAAACTTCCACGTTGTTTCCAGGCATTCAAGATTTGAGTAAGTTTTAAACGAAGTCCATGTGAACCCTCTTTATACAACTGTGTGTTTCAGTGGCCAGAGAAGAAATCCAATCTGATCCCAGTGGCAGTGTGCCAATAATCCTCTCACCTTTCTCTTAATATCCTGTGACTCAGTGATATATGTCAGGCCATTTAAACCCCAGCAGTGGAGTTCAGGTACTGTACCAATTATACTGAGTAGATGGGGAGACATACCAGTTGAACAGGAAATAGGTCAAAGGAATGATCTAACTAATAAATTATATTAATGAAAAGTTCTTTGGGGAGCTGTTTGGTTTATAAATCTGCAGAGGAGAAGAGGGTCAGCAGGAGGCAGGAGAAAAAATGAGAGTGAGTAGTGAGACGACCTGGCAATAGACCTGGGTGCAGCAGTGAATGGGTGACTGAGAAGATGGGAAACAAGATGAGTTGAGCACATTTGCTCTCTGCGGGACAGGCCTGGCTGCACTGGTATTGAAATCATCTTCATGTGGCATAGAGGTGCTTGGGCTAGCTCATGCCAGGAGGAAAACCTCTGCCTTAACCGAGGTCCCTGTTGAGGTCAAAATAGGCTGTTCCTTGTCAAGGTTAAAGAGTCAGGATCATGGTGTCTCACCAGGACAGCAGTACCAACCTCCAGCCCTGGCAGTAGCTCACTTAAACCTAGCATGGGCATCTTTACACAAGGTTGCATTTGCTACATAGAAATATCTGCAGGCCTGTCCAAAATCCACTGACGTCAAGTCTTCCTGGAGCTGGGCTTTGAATCAAGCCCAAGACTGGCGTCTAGAAACAGAGTTAGCAAAACTGAGAGCATTGTCAGGAACACATAGTATCCTTGGGTTGTCTTCATTAGCGATTCAGTTTGAAATGATTCCTAAAGACTAACTTGCTGTGCCTTGATTGCTGGGGTTTGGAAGTGCTGAAGAGGGTGTCAGAAAGGTGGGAGCAGAGATCCTGCTCCTTTCTGCAGGGTCCCTTGGCTGCACGTGTTGTACCTTCAGACAAATCAAGCCAAGGCATGCTTTCAAATCATACTAATGGTAATTAATCTAATGTCCTACAGGTAGTGCAAGGACATCACTAGGTGTTGGGAAAAATTACAAGGATGAGCAAACAAGGTACCTTTGGTGTCTAGTCCTTGCCTGTGATAACTTGCCTGAGATAACTTCAAAGTTATGATGTCATCACTGCAAACTAAGACCTAGAGGTCTCTGACATCTAATTTTAGCTGTTTTGAAGTTAGATGACTTGTCAGCCAGGGGCATAGCTCCACCTGTGTGAGAGGTGTCCCTCTTGGGAACCTTGCATGGGATGTGATGAAGCCTCTCCTGGTGGTGCCTGTTTCTCTGCAAGTGATTGCAGTTTCCTGACTTCTGAGTAGACCATGTCAGGTGTACAAGTCCAACCTCTACCATCTGTGATGGCTCTTGACAAGGAAAGCTGTGTCCTCTGTCCACAGAGCTCCTTCTGAAAGTGGCCAAGGCTGAAACTTCTCCTGGTAGTTGAAGACAAAATGACCCCTGACAAAAGGCAGGAGATGGGCATGGGCTGGGACACTTCCCTGCATGGAAGGCATTTTGGCCTTCTGGTTTCTCTCTGCCATACAGTATCCAGTCCACAGAGCTTATTTCAGGTTGTGGCTGAATTGCTTTTAGAGCTAATGTCAAGCAAACCACAAAGCAAGGCCTTTATCAGAGTATTTATTTTTGCAGTGAGATTTGAAGAAGTTTTACAGTACTAGCAGTTTGGAAAATAATAATCTTCAGCATTCATGAGATGTTATAAATTTGGGCTTTCATGTATTAAGAGACAGGGCAATAAATGCCAAAGGGGATTTATTGGTTATTGCTGCTCTGATAAAAGGGTCATTAAGAGTTGTAAAAGTCTAAAAGATAATGGGGAGATGTTGTAAACGCTGTAAGTGAATAGAAAGAAAGAACATGATACAGTTGTCAGCTGAGGTCACTTCCTAATAGTTTATAACCCTCTTCTAACCACTGAGGTGAAGCGTGGGTTTGCCCAGTCAGACAACTGAAAATGGCCATCAGTAACTCCAGCTGGGGTTCTGGGGTATCCAAACCTCCCTGACTGGCATCCTGAGATAACCCAAGCCTATGGAGAAAGCCTGAAGACCACGGGGGGACTGCTCTCTGAAAAGGCAGCAGTGGAGCACAGATTTGCATCACACGTGGGACACCACCGAGGCCCATTCTGAACGAGGCACTAAAATGGTCATGTGGGAAAACAGACCTGAGTGCCCCAAATCTGCAGCTGTGATGAAGACAAACCTCATCCTCCTCTGGAATCCCCCTTCCCCCCCCCCCCCTTCAAAGGGGGTTTTGGAAGAAATACTTCTGCAAGACTGGTGGTGACTTAGCAACACTATTTGCTTTATCTGCCCTGCACATGGGACCAATGAGTCCCATCAAAATTCAAATACAAAAATTATTTTAAAATTAACATCATCAATTCCCACTGCTTATTATAAGCAGAGCTGCTGACAGTTTCTCTAATTAAGGTCTCCAGCATGTCCCATTAGGAGCCTTGTTTTCTGTGGCTCATGATTTTGTCAAACTTGACCTGAAATTTTTCATTCCAAATCTCTGTCTCCTGTTGAATTATTGTGGAAGATTTCAGGCAGATCAGCACACCTGTGTCCAGCCGTAAGGCTTGAGAAAAGGCATCATTCTGACTTTGTTAAAATAGACACCAGAAAATTTTTATTTCAAGAAGTCTTAATTTCTCTGTACACAGAAGTCTGTCATGGCAGAGTTATTTCTTCTCAGTGATCTGCAATTTCATAGGAAAAATAGGGAAATCTGGTAAATTATGTCATCTGGGAGAGAAAAAAAACCCACCAAATACCCAGTCAAGATGCTAATACATCACACCTGACTTCCCAGGGTGCTCCAGCCCAGGGCTGGTTTCTGATCTTACCTGCAATTAGCCAGGAAGTGCTTTCATTCCAGAGAGGGATAGATGCCAGAACTAAGGGGAAAAGGTGATTTTAGGTCCTTAATGTGACCGGCTGCTGCAGTGAAGAAGAATCTACCTGATCCGGATGTGGGAAGTTTAGAGCCTGATTTATAGGGCATGGGCAGAATAAATTGCAGGAAGGAGTTAGAGAGAAAGGAAGATTACACCAGGGAAAGGAATTGCAAATGCAGATGGAGTGCCTAGACAGGAGGCACTCCTGGTGAATTTCACTGGTGAGTCAGGTGGGCTTCTCTGCAACAGTGCCTGGGGGCATTGCCCTTGCTTTGCTTTCCCCACTCCCCTGCGTGGGTGAATTCCTCACCCACTTTCCCCTCTGCTTGCCAGCACAGCATGTTACTGCAGTTGCCAGGTCAAACATCTGCAGATGGGAAATGTCAGGGATTCCATGCACATCTTATATTTTTCTGAGCTACTCCAGACATATGATAACACAGGAAAAAAAAAATTCAAAGCAGGGTTTGAAGACAAAATAGTAAACAGGGGCTGGTCACACTTAAGACAGTAAACAAACTGCTCATCTTGGACACTAGTGGGTAATCATGGGGCTAAAGATTGCATCATAAATCATTTGCCACCAGGAAACAAATGTGAGTTGAGTAAGTATTCTTAATTTCAGCATTTCTTAACTTTCCAGTGTGTTCCTTTGCAACCTCATGGTGCCTCCAGTTTCTGTGATACATCAGATAGGGTGGCACTCTGGGTATCAGGGCACTGCAGGCTCCCTCTGACCCAGTAAGAGAGGCACGTCGGATTTATTCCCATAACAAGACTTGAGCAGGCACACTGCAGACCTGCCCTCTGCAGCAGATGAGCTAAGGAGCTTGGCATTCACCTGCCCTTAATTCCCCCAGTCAGAGCAGAGCAGTCGAGGCTCCTTGTGGAACCTGGTGGAATGCAGCTCTATTGAGTCCAGCTTGCTTAGTAACTTATTTGCTCTGGCAGGTACCACAACATCTTGAAATATCAGTTTCACATGAGTAAACTAATCTGAAGAGGATTAAAAGATTGGCTGGCATTTGGGCAAACAAGATGTTTTGGGGTCTTTTTCCTAGTGGGATCTGAGTCACCTTTTATTTGACTAGACGGGCAACTTTTCCTATTTTAATCAAAAGGTTGTTGATTATATTTACTTTTAAAAGCTTTTAATTTTCCGGTCAGGATCAAGTACAATGATGCATTTTAGAGCTCAGCTATAAAACATAGGGAATAAAGAATTTATAAACATCACATGAAAAGAGAAGGTATTATCTGAATTATTTACAGAACGCTTACAAATAAGGTGTTGATGAAGACAAAACATAGACTCCTATGCATACTCAAAGGGAAGAAGTTCATCAGTGAAATAATATGAGCAACTGTAACTGTAAACAGCATTTTAAAAACCAATAACAGTATCAGAGAAGGCTTCTCAGACAAATATCTTCAAGCAACTGACCAATTATGACATTACTCAGAAAACATTGCAGAGGTCCCAGCCCTGCAAATGCCTCAGCAAATTCTCAGCATCTTCAGAGAGGATAACCTCATTTCCAGGGCACTGTTTAGAACAGACAGACAAGCTGGTTTTGTTTTCCATTTCATTTTTGTCTTCTTGTTATTTAAATGGTACGCTGTTGTTTTGGTTTCCAGCACTTATGGTTAAGCTACTTATAAACAGCATGACTGTAACTTCACCCATGGAAATGATGGTGGATTTATTTACAAGATATTCATTTGCACTTGTGTAACCCGAGTGGAGAATTCTCCTCCAACCTGCATGTTCTCACCTGGCATTCTTCCTGTTTGCTTGTTTTTAATTACTTCTAATATGCATACTAATGCTCTTAATAGCTTCGCTCATGAAATCCACATCTGCAGTGGGCTTTTAATTTACAGCTTGAATGTTACTGCTTTCAATTTCTTCTTTCCAATAACAAAGCAGCTACTGATGCTGCAGATGTGATCAAAGGACTTAAATATCCCTCCCGTGTGCAGTGTGCTGCTCACCACTTTACCAGCACCTTTCTTGCAGTGGGCCAGGAACACACACATGGGATAACCCCATGCTTATACTGGTCAGTACATCACTCACTGAAAAGCCCTATGTATCCTTCTCCACAAAGCCTAAGTGGGGCCTGAGTTAAGGTTACTAACTGGTGGAGCACACTGCAAAAGGAGAATAAGAGGCCTTGTTCTAACCCATATTCTCTTCATCAGGTCTCTTTCTTGACTTCTTCTTTCCTTGACTTCTTGACATCCTCTTGACCTTTCCCCCAGTTAAAACAACCTCCATAGAAAGCAACCTACCACCTTTACACCAAATCCTGACTGTAATTGTTGTTTCTTTTCTTACTCATGGGGCAGCCTGGGGTTCATTAATTACATGGACTAATAAACTTCACATCAGGAATTAACTTAAAAGTCATGAGACTAATATCCTACAACCATAGAATAATTTTGATTGGAAGGGACCTGTTATCTAGTCCAACCACTCTGCAGTAAGCAGGGACATCTTTAACTAGATCAGGCTGCTCAGAGCCCTGGCCAACATGAACTTCAATGTTTCCAGGGATCATCCATCTATCACCTCTCTGGGCAAGCTGTTCCAGTGTTTCACCACCTTCTTCCTTATATCCAATCTCCCTTATTTTAGTTTAAAACCATTACCCCTTGTCCTATTGCAACCGGCCGTACTAAAAAGTCTGTACTGATCTTTTTTATAAGCCCCCTTTAAGGATTGAAAGGCTGCTGTAAGGTCTCCCCAGAGTCTTCTCCAAGCTGAACAACCCCCAAATCTCTCAGCCTGTCTTCATGGGAGAGGTGCTTTAAATCCCTGATGATTTTCGTGACCATCCTCCAGACCACCTACAACAGCTCCATATCTTTCCTGTGTTGAGGACTCCAGAGCTGTGTAGAGGGGGAGAATCACTTCTCTAAACCTGCTGGCCACAAAGATACATTTGGGGTATATTTGCCTTAACTTTGCTGAGTCTTTCCAAGTTTCTATCTAATCCCGAAAGTTGGGAATTTGATTAAAACAAAACAAAACACAAACAAACAAACAAGCAACCAAAACATACAAAAACCCCAACCAAACAAAAAACAAAACAAAACAAACCACAACCCAAACCAGAAATATAACTGTGATTCCTCCCCATGCACATGACTGTGAGTTAAAAGCAAAACACAAAAAAACATAGAGCTTTAGAAGTAATGAGAAACAGAACGACTACAAAGACTAATTTGTGGATGGTAAATAAACTTTGAAGATATATAGCAAATAATGGTTGTGATAGACTGTAAAAAGCTCTGGGTTTGGTTCAGATTTTTAAACATAAACCATATAGTTTCCTGAGGAACTATGTTTAATATACATGCACTTTAAAAGCTCTAGCTCTGCATCATTATGTGGAGCAAATGAGACACAAGCTCTATATTTACATACATTAAATGTGCAGAGTGATGTGTTTTGAAAAGACCAAGAGTTAATAATGCATGGAGGGTGCTACATGTGGAGGTAGAAATATTTGGCTTGTGGTTGCTGAAAGCTTTTGAGGTGCAAAGGGAATAATACAGACTTAACAGATACCTTTCCTAGGAGGTTTTTCTGGGGTTTGTTGTTAAAGTTTTGATTCACCTTATTTTTAGTTGAAAATACAAAACAAACAAAAAAACACCCTCAAAAAACCAAAAAAACAAAACCAAACCAACCAAACAAAAAAGAGGTTTCTGGGAAAAAAATGGAAAGAAGTGTTTTAGTTTTTAGTAATGATATACTAGACAATTCCCATTGTAAAATCTTCTTTTTCTCCTGCGTTCACCCTGTGTACCCACAATTTCAATCCATGCTTCTGGATGTTAAGGCTTTTTCTCTCTTTCTGAGCCCTGCAGTTGTGCTGCTCAGGCACAATTTATCTCACCCATCTCCAGCCCCCAGGACTGCTAAGGCAATAGCCCAGACCCCAGAGATGGGCACTTGCTGGGTGTGATTCCTCACACCTCTCCCAGCCAGCTCTCTCAGGATGGGATGAATGGCATCCAGGAGATGTCTCTCTGTATCCTTTAGCTCAGCTGGAGCTGGGACAATGAGCTGGAGAGGTATGCCAGGCATTCAAAATAGGGGAGAGCAATCCCATCCCTTTTTCCAGTAACTCTCATTTCCTGGTTTTCCCGGGGTTACACATCACTGAATTGTGAAAAGGAGGAAACAGAACAACCAAAGAAGTAATTTGACTCCACCGGGAGCTGCTGATGAAAAGCATTCAGTCGGAGCTTCTAAAAGAGAGGCAGAAATATTATTTTGTGTCTCACTTAAAGTGACCCACATTTATAAAGCAACGTAAAAAGCCAAGGGGTCTGCTGCCCTTCATGGAATAATATAATAGATTTGGTTGGAAAAGACCTTTAAGATCATCAAGCACAACGGTTAAAAGAGTTTCAAAGAGCAGAGTTCAGAGAGCAGATTTTTCACAGAAAAAACATTTAGTGATCACTGCCAGGTGGCATAGGATCAGATGTGACAAGAGCCATAAAATCCATAAATTGTTATGAAACTGAAGGCTAAAGCTGTTGGGAATAAAACACAAAAATAGCACAAGACTGGCTGAACTCTGCACTGATCAACTTAATACAAGTTAGGTGGCAAATTGAGTGCTAAAAAGGATTCAGAGGTCAAAGGTCTCCCACAATGGTTGGCATCAGATGGGGCATGGTGTTTGGTAGGTGAGAAAAGCTGCCCTGCCCTTCTCCACCCTGAGCTTGTTTGTGGGTAAATACGTGGATTCAACATTCCAGATGTCTTCAGTATTTCAGGCTACTACCCTGACCCTCAACTCCATCTTTCTTGAAGCCTTGTTTATCAGTGCTAATGACCTATTTCATGGGGCAAGTCTTTATCTTTGCTGATATACTGTGTTCCCGAAGGATGATGTAACAAGGGTCAAAAATATCTTGTGACAAATCTCTTCCATCCTCTCTAATTCCCATATGAAATCAACTTGCATGTATCCTAGATTGTGTACTGCCAAGCAAGGAGACAGCAGCTTGCCACAAGCACGTTTAAATCCCCTAGGTGCAGGGAAGGAGAAAGACAGATTCATTACAGTAATAAAGTTTCAGCCTTCTAGGGATGAGGTCAAATGAGAGCAGCAGAGTGCTGGCAAACAGGAGAACAGCATCTTGTGTACATAAGAGCTATAAATAAACCTCCTGATGTGTATCTGTTCAGCAGGGTCCATTGAGGGAAACTATCTGTCCCATAACTGAACATGTCACAGGGCAAAAAATGTCCAGTGGGCAGAAGCAGGATTACTTTTTACCCTATCTGAATTTGCTTTCTTAGCTCATTCACCTTTGAACCTGGCCAGCAGTGACAAGTTCTGACAATTTCTGTTGCTCTAATCCAATAGAAAAATGACATGTGTCACTTGTGCACTTAACATTTTTGTATTTCCTGACAATCCTTTCTTTGTAATGATGGAAATGCAGTGTTTAGGGTAGGAACTGCTTACTGCAATCAAGTCTGGAAACAGCAAGAGTGCACACCTGAATGCTGCCCACTCTTTTTGAGTCTTTGAAAACACTTGTTCATATTAATATCATTATACTACCACATATTAATATGTTTTTATTACAGAGTAAAAGCTACTGATCAATATAACCAAGCAATCTGAAAAGTACAACTAATATCCAGGTTGCAACATGTTGCCATAACATTTCCCAGAAACAGCAGCCTCCTGGGAGTGGTGTAGGTGGCATTTGTTCACCCCAGAGCCCCAGTGGCTCTATCAAGTTGCATTTCCCTGACACTGAGCATGCCAGAGCCTGCCTTAATATGGACTCTGCTCTCATAAGACTCTGAACTCCCTCCACTGCTCCCTCCTGCAGGCACAAATGGCAGCCAGAATCTCCCAGAACTGGTCTCATCAGCCTCTTGCCCTTCCATTCAGCAGAACTATGGGACATAGGCATTAGCTTGGATTTAGTTCAGTATTTCTCCAAATGCCAACTGCAAAAACAGGGTTGAGGAGGAGGAGGGAAGAAAACTCCCCAAGCAAATATAATGCTCTCAGGCTGATACTTCCATTAACCTTTCAAAGGAAAGGCAGGCATACTTGTTTTTGTTTTCTAGCAGTCTATGCATTTTCTCTCCATTTACATATGTATCCTTTACCCTGCTGATAAAGTGTCTAAACCAAAAAATTATTGCAGGAGACTGGCTACTGATTTGCAACCCTGCACATTTGGAAGACATGAACCAAAAAAGCATTGATTCTTTGAACTAATGAAAATTTAAAGTCTATCTTAAGAAATTGTCTCAGGATAAAATTAGCTCATATTTTGAATACTCATCATCCACACTTGGTTTTAATTTAAAGACAAATCTCTGTTACAAAACTCACCAGAGAAGTTTCAGTGGCATTTGTGAGACTTTGAATTCAATGAAGCTACATTGGGCCAATTATCATTGGGCCCACTGATAATTAATACAGTGATTAATTATCTCCTCCTGAAGTATATTGCAGGGAAGGGTTATGTGATTTCTGCTTCATGATGTAGCTGGGATGGATCCTGTAGTCTTTCCTGAGGCTATCTATGGTGTTTCTGTGAATGAAACAAGATATTCCATGACTAAGCAATTTGAGTAAATCTTCCCTCTGCTCCATCTCTTTGTGTTTCATTTCTTCACACCTCTGCCAAAAATTGAGGAGTTCAAGGACTAAGACTAAATTTCCTGTTAATTCCTGTCCAAGTCATTGCTGTTGACATCCTGACTCACTGAAAAGGAAGGTATTATCTGCCTCTGTCAACAAACATAATTCCCTTTACAATTTCTAGGGCAGGACCAAACTCTTTACCTGTAAGGTCAGAGTTATGTAAAGCTGGGAAAGATATTTAACAAATTACTATTGCAAGATGTACACAGGAAAACGTAGAACAGCCAACTAAGCTCAACCACAAAACCTCATTTCCCAGATTCTCCCATCACAGAAACCATTTAAACATTTGGCACTTTCACTATCAATATGCACCAACATGTTAAATGTTTGCTCATCTGAACCCTCCATAAATTAATCTCTTCATGAATTGCTCATTAATGATAGATCTCTCATCCACCTACCATCCAGGCTGTTCTACCTGTGCATCATCAACTCAAAAATGCCCAGAAAGATTTATGAGAAAACAAAGAATCTGCTTTTGTTTTGAGATGACTCTATCAGATGAAATGCCAAGTTCAGCCACTTTTTTACTTAAAGCAAATCCATAGCTTTCCTTCCCTCCACTTACCAATGTAGATTTGCAATGACTCCAATGCAAGAAACATAAGGAGAAGGATGGGGAGTCTTCAGATGGAGGTGGAACAAAAGAGCCAAATCATGGCTCTAAGCTAATATGTGCTTAGGTTTGTTACCCCATCTGATGGAAATGCATCTGGCAGGAAGAGGTCTGCAGACAAGCTAGTAATATTCTAGGAATGTTGTGATCTTGGGATTTCTCTTTTTCAGATGGCCCAGTTTTACTACTGGATCAATTCCTCATCTTCATTAATTACTATTGAAATTTTAGGCAGTAATCCATTTACTGTAGAACAAACCCAAAACAAAGTATTCAAAGTATGATGAATCAGAGCTTTAACGAGCCCAAACACGACAGGCAAATCCTGCTGCCGTCACTGGTGATTCCCCAGGAAAAGCATTTATGTAACTGTATAGTTATGTGTAATTATACAGCAACGTGTGTCCTGCTCATGTATTTGGTTGACTTGTTCCATGCATTTTTCATAAGGCCCCATAAAAGCAGTTACACAGACTGATGTAGGTGCTAGTAAAAGTACTAATTTGCAATGTGACTGTTTAATTCAGACAATTCCAGGCTTGGGGAACATCAGTTCTGGGAATGAAGTAAAAGCCTGGCAATGCTGACTGGGAGTCAGGATAAAGCTGAGGGAGAAGAACTGCCCTTCCCAGAAGAATCACACCTCTCTGCAATAAACTGCCTGGCTTACATTTGCTCCTCAAAAAAATTGCAGAGCTGACTGGGAGATGAGAAGCCACATCACAGGTGGAAGTTGTGCCCTATATTAACAGGGGCATAGAGTCCCATCCCCTTCTTTTCCTGCTGCCTAGGAAATCCTAGCAGACAACAAACAGTTTGATAGCTTGGTAACAGCTATTTTGCCTGGCTGAGTGTGTCTTGCCCATGCTGAAATCTGTTTCTACTCACTCCACTGAAAAGCAGCACCAGCTGCAGAGAGCTGCTTGAGCCCAAGACATTTTAATAACACTGGATGCAAATCTTGAGCAAGGATCTAGTGTCTGCCTAGTGTTAGGGCTAGAAGTTGTGTTCCTGGTGTATACTCGTCAAGCATCAGGCCAAACTCCTTTCTGCTTAAAGTTGGAAACCCATCAAAAGCAGTGATACTGCCTTTCCTTCTGCCAGCTGTAACCTGGCTGGACAAGAACATGGGGCTATGCGTTGGATTCACTGTGTTTGGAATGGGGTGATGTCCCCAGCTACTATTCTCAATAGGACAGTAAGGCAGTTTTTAATAGGACAGTAAGTAAAATACATAAATGATTGCACTGCATCACTTCTCTGAAAGGTACTTACATAAAAAACCAAGCATGATATTCCAAGAGCAATTTCCTGGATGTGATCAGTCATTGCTGCTGATGTCAGTGCCAGGGACGGGGCTCCAGTGATTTCCAGTCATGCCACCCCTGCCCCTCAGGGACAACACACTGCCTGGGAAGTGACCTGGATTCTAGCACTTGTTTTGCACCAGCTGAAGTGTTTGCTAAGCCCTCGTCATCAACACCTGTGTGATGCCACCAACTGAACTGTCACTGCACAAGTGTCACCAGGGACACCACTGGAAGCCGGGGAGGCTGCGCTGCTCACTGCCAAACAGCTGATGAACAGTGATGGGGGTGCAGGGGGGGACAAGCTGCCTTTCTGCAGGGGCAGGGAAAAAAAAAAAAAAAAAGAAAAAAGGCACCTGACAGAAGTGATGGTGAAAAGAGAGATGCGTGCTGCAAGGAATGGCGTCATAAGCAATTAAAAAAAATGAACTGCAGTTTAGTAAGAGCTGACCAATGTCCTAGGTGGCAACGTGTGAGTCAAAGAAGTGTTGAGCTGTGAGTCATCCACCTCAAAAGGCTTTATCCTTGGATAAAAGTCAAAGAGACAGCTCAGGAAGGAAAAAGGAGTGCAGGAAAGAACAGAGGTAATGGCAGTGCTGGGTGAGTCTGCTATCAGCCAGTTATGCTCCCGTACAGCTATTTCTGGCCAGGCACATAATACTCTGCCTGTCTGACAAACACAAGGGTCAGGCTCCTGCCCTGGGGAACTTCATTTACAGCACAAACAAGAACTAAAGAGAGAGCAGAAAGAGGGAAATGGTACAGAAAGGAAATCACATCACTAAGGGCAGGTGTGTGTCTTTAAACAAACATACAAACAAATATCCAGGTTTTTTTCTTCTGTAATCTTTTTACCATGACTTTGTTACTGATATAGGGCTCTGCAGGGACTTGGGCTAAAGGAGCAGTACAGCAATTAGCCAGCTGACATGGCTTGGTCTTATGAAGAAAGATGATAAGTAGGAAGCTAGAACAGAAAATTACAGGTCAGATAAAGGCAACTGTGATAAGGATCAATGCATTTTTGGAAGGCAAAATCACAAAGAAGGGTAAGGAATTATTCAAGGTGGTACAAAAAAGGGATGGAGAAGATGATGGGACCATAAGAGAGAAGTAGAAGACAAAGTGGACAGGATGAGAGGCTGTACAGCATCACACAAATCTGAACACAGGCTGACTTATGAATTAGTTCTGGATTACAGGGAAGCATCAGGATGGGAAGAAGTAAAGGAAATGAACATGTAGGATCTCATGCTGCTTCAAGGACAGGATAGGAAAATGAATAATTGAAAGCACAGTGAATACAAAAGGCAAAATAGAAGACAAAAGAGAAAAGTGGTTGTGGTAATCACAGCAGTAGTGTTTTCCATATTGAGGGAAGCTGCTAAAAGGGATTAAAAAAATAATTAGAAAGGCCTCAACAGAAATCAAAACATAGATTTACCACCAGAGGATAGAAGCAAAGAGAGAGCAGAGCCAAAGCACATTTCCATGTCCCCAGCTCAGCTTCAGTGCAAATCTGAATCAGCTCCATTGATTTGATGGATATTAACTCAGTTTTACAGTGAAGCAGATGATGATGATGATGATGATGATAAACCTGACTCTCTTACATCCTGGACAAGGCAGGCAAGAGATAAAGTGATCAAAAGCACTCAGACCTGTGCTGAGATAAAGTACGAAGAGAATTAAACAGATTTAAAAAGAAACAAAGTTTCTGTATGGTTTGTATAGTTTGATTTTCTGATTCTTATGTCCAGTTTTAAGTAATGCTTCTGTATTATCTTTATGCCACATTTCCCCACTTATTTCCTTGTATTACCATATAATCTGGGACAACACAGCACAAAACCTTCGTTCCACAGACCTGGTAGAACACAAAGCTTTGGGGACAGAAGGATCTGAAATAAATAAAATAAGCAAAATCTTGGAATATTGATAATTAAGACCTGTAAAGTAGAAGCCAGAAAATTCACTCCACTAAAGGCTGAAATTCTAAGAGCTGGTGAAATATCTGCATTATTGAAATTAAACTTCACAAAAAAAGTAGGTAAAATATATATATAACAGAAAAAAATGGAACTTGGCTTGTTTACAAACTGAGCAAGTAGACATGCTTCACTTCTGAGTAATGACAAATATGCCCACCGTTGGTACTTTACACTGAGGTAAATCTGTGTCTGTTTGCTTCCTGGCATCTCTAAAAGAGAGAAAGAAAAATCCTTAAACCAGAGGGCATCAGTATCACAGACTTGAAAAAAAAAAAAAAAGTAAAGTTATGTCTGTAGAGATTAAAATTAATCTGTAAATAGAGAACAAATGCTATCATGCAGATACATAATGTGCATTTGTACAGAGAAAGCTTGGAAAAGGAACACAACATCCCCATATTTATTCATTATAATGTATTACAGCAAAATGGTTGGGGCACATAACGAGCTGCCAAACAAAATCACTTCCATATAATGTTAGTTACAGAACAGCATTTTGGAAGATTAAGGTGCAGCTACAATAACATTTGCAACATTACTCTGAAATTTATTTCAGCATATTCCTTCTGGGAGACAGAACCTTGCATGAAATATAATATTTGGGTTTCCCACCTTCAAATGTGCCATTTTTCAATAGAAGACCATTTTGGATAAAAAAATTAAAAGCAAGTGAGCAGATTAGATTTTTTTACATCTCTGCTATCCGTACTCTTGTGCATATATGTAACTTGATGTACATTTATACTTCTACTGAATTCAATGTGTGGAATGATTCACATGCTGGAGCATTGGTAAAAAACTGGAGTTGCACAGAAATTTAACAGAGGGGACTAAGAAACAGCAGTTCCAAAGAAGGTTTAAGAAAAACAAAATTTAGAGCATAACTGTACAGCCACTTGTTTTAGTCCTGTCCATGTATTGATGGTTTGAGTACAAATTTTTAAAATTACTGTTGTTTTGATTGCAAAGATTATTTCTGCATATTCCAGTAACTTAAAACAGAATCAAGTTATGAAAAAAATAAACCAGATCAAAACCAATTACATTAAAAATGCAATGGATAACTTATGGATCATTAGAAACATAGGCAACTATTTTAACTATCCAGTAAATCAACAGCTGCAGAAGTATTTTAGATGTTATTAAAAAACCCAGGAAACATATAAATCTTATTTTACGCTCCAATAGGACACACAAATTGGTTTGGTTTTTCCTTGCAGCTGCTAGACAAGTATCCAAATCAGCTTCCAGCAGCTGATCAGCCATTGGCCTGGCTGTCCTGTGAAGACAAGTCAGAAGACAAGCAGTCCCCATGGGGTGATTCCCACAAACCTCCTCGATAGCTCCTCCATCCGAGAGGTTTAACTGAGCCCACCTGCTCTGCTCAGCAGTGCACTCCTGCAGTGGACAGGGGCAGCTCTCAAGAGCTGCTGGGGTTACAGCCTCCTGACCCAAAATCAAGCCCAGGCAGCACAACCCTTGGCAGACCATGCCTAGGGAACTCCCTCCACACACCTACACATAATCAGATGGTGACAGCACAGATCCTGTCCACCCCTCAGTTGTTTCTCCTCTGGGTCTTTCTAAACCATTAGTCAGCAAAAGTCTGGGTGTCTTCAGCAATCTTTCAATATTAGGTCAATACTATCCTGCTCCCAGAAATGACAATCCTAAATTCATAGAATCATAGAATTGGCTGGGTTGGAAGGGACCTCAGAGATCATCAAGTCCAAACCTTGATCCACTGCTGCTGCAGTTACCAGACCATGGCACTGAGTGCCACATCCAGTCTCTTTTTAAATATCTCCAGGGATGGAGAATCCACTACTTACCTGGGCAGCCCATTCCAATGCCTGATCACCCTCTCGGTAAAGAAATTCTTTCTAATGTCCAACCTAAACCTCCCCTGGCACAACTTGAGACCGTGTCCTCTTGTCTTGCTGAGAGTTGCCTGGGAAAAGAGACCAGAGTTTCATGTGGTCATGTTCAGGGAAAAGGGTGGCAGAACACAGTCCAGAGCATTTATGTGGGGAACAGTGTCTGTGCCCTGATAGTGAGCCACATGCATGTCCCTCAGAGAGAGGTCCCCAACCTTTGACATTACAGCTCTGATTTAAGATAGAGAAAAACACAGGAGGACTTAGGTAAGCATCAGATCCTGCTGTCTGGATTTTGGTGGACTCTACCTGCTGAGACAACCATCCTAGAAACTTTGGAGCTTCTCAGAATACTTTCAAGGCCTTGTACACCACCTTCTAAACAACTCACCCTGACCAAGATGATGATTGGTGGCAAACCCCATACTAAAAGGCTGGCCTGGACTGCAGCTGTGGTCTGTGGGATGGCTGCCACCCACAGATGGCTGCCTATGCTCAGTCCTTCTCCTAGATCACAAGGGGAGGAGACAACACGGTTTGTCTTGGAAGATGTGCTCTTTGGAAGCACCTTTCCCCCTGAGCTGGGTCCTGTACCAGCTGTCTTCATCTTCTTCTCTGCACAGGAGGTTTGGGCAAGGCTTGGAGGTCCTCCCCAGCCTTCTCCAGGACTGTGGCCAACTACCAGAATGCAGATTCCCTCTGTGGTCCAAACAGCCCTCTCAGTCCTGAGGCCTCAGGCCACTGCAGAGACCTGCAAGTCGATTTGGGGCATGGCAGGGTGAGAACTTCTGTCCCTGACAATCCCAACTGAAGAATTCAGTGTGCCTGCAGTGGCAAATGTTATCAGTATCAAGACTCCTTCTTAGCAGGACCTCCTGAGGTGTGCCCCAGTGGTCACAGACAGTGGCAGCCTTAGCCCTGGCCTCACATCCCAAATCATAGAATCACAGAATCATATTTCAGGTTGGAAAATACCCTTGGGATCATCGAGCCCAACCATCATCCCTGCTCTACAAAGTTCTCCCGTATCCCCCAACACCACATCTAAACGACCCTTAAACACACCCAGGGATGGTGACTCAACCACCTCCCTGGGCAGCCTATTCCAGTGTCTGACAACTCTGTGAAATTTTTTTTCCTAATGTCCAGCCTACACCTACCCTGTTGCAGCTTGAAGCCATAGAAGTAGCCTATGTTGCCATAGCTGCACAATCAGGGGATTGTCATACTGCAACAAACTCAGCTCCATGTATATAATCAGCTCAGCTTATTGTCATGGTCACAAATCAGAACTTTGATTACCAAAAACCCAAGCTGTTACTTCTTTGGGGTGAAAGATGTTATTTCTTCCAGTCTCACTACTTGTAGATTGGTGCACACACTCCCCAAAAAGCCAAGGCAAGACCACAAGAGCTCCTGCAATAAACAGTGCAGGAGATGAGTGTTGCAGGCACATCATCTCACTCTTTGCATCTCTTCCTTCAACATAACTTCACTTTTAAGATCATTCCTCACCAGTCCTGTCCTCTTAATTTAGCTACAACCTCTAATTGTACCCATCAGAGAACACACCAGCTTGCTCAGCTCTCTTATTAAACACTTCCCCATGCTAACCTCTACACTCCAAAGGCATGCCCAGCTCATATTCTCAAAATTATCACATTCCTCCAAATACTCCTTTTCCCAGGGTGCTGCCAATAACCACAATAATAGTTAGGTGGCTGGTATGCTGAGGTGCCCACCCATTCCACTGCTCAAGGATGTTTTATCTTTTCCTTATGCTCTTTCACAGGCCTCTCTTTACCCAAATAAAGCCCATTTCCCTAAAAGCACACTGTAACTTCAGGGGGGTGGGGGCATCCTTTTGTCCCACATTTCTACAGCCTCTGCTCTGATAGTTCATTGCCATGCAAGAAGAAACCCAAAGCAAACAGGCATCAAGGTTCATAGAATCACAGAATGGTTTGGGTTGGAAAGGACCTTAAAGATCATCTAGTTCCAACCCTCCTGCATAGGCAGAGACACCAGGCTGCTCAAGGCTCCATCCCTCCTGGCCTCCAACACTGCCAGGGAGCAGACATCTACAGCTCCCCTGGGCAACCTGTTCCAGTGTCTCACCACCCTCACACTAAAGGCTTTCTTTCTAATGTCTAACCTAAATCTACCCTCTTGCAGTTTAAAACCATTACTCCTTGTCCTTGTAATACGCTCCTCCCCAGTTTTCCTGTAGTTGCAGCATCGTTGAACCAACCACTTCTCTCACCAGGCCCCTGCAGGTGGCCAAGAGTTTCGTGCATGAGCATCAAACCTGGGCTCTCTGCATGACGCTGCCCTGCTGAACTTGGCTGCTAGATGTCCGCAGGGTTCCGCTAGGCCCAGACAGCGATGCTGCAGCCTCAGGCGGGTGCCAGGGGACAGATCTGCCCTGCCGGAGGGGGAGACTCTTTGCACAGGGGAGGTGGGGTGATGGAGATGCTCCGACTAAGGCCCCGCGACCTGGGCAGGCCCCTCTGAAGAGGCACCGTTCCTCCGGCGCCGGGCTGGCATGGGGGGAGCCCCACTCGGTGTCCCGGCGATGTTAATTGGGAGGGCCCGGGGAGGGGCCCGGCATGAGGGGAACCCGGGTCCTGCCGTCCGCCTGCGCCTCGGTACGCCGCCGCTGCGCTCCGACCTGCCCCCTCACTCTGCCACCACAGTTCCGCCGGAGAAGGCACCCGACGACGGAACGGCAGGAAGCGAGGGGCCGCTCTGCTCCGCTCCGCTCCGCTCGCCGTGTGATGCGAGAGCGCTCCCGCCCCCGGGGCCGACGAGAGGCGGGTGACGGCGGCAGGAGCGCGGGCGGGGCGGTGTCGCCCCGGAGGGAGCGGCGAGAGTCCCCGGCGGCGGGCGGCGGCCGCGGGCTGGAGATGGAGGAAGGTGAGGGGGGCGGCGGCGCGTGTGTCACCCTCATCCCCCTCCGCCGGCGGGGCCGCCTCAGCCCGACCCGCGGTACCGCCCGGGGGGGCCGCTGCCGCCTCAGCCCACGGAGCTGGGGACAGGGTGGTCGGGCGGGGTGGTCCCGGTCGGCGCCTGCCGTGCTGGGCCGGGGCCGCTTCCCCCCGGCGGAGGTCGGCGGTGTGGCCGCGGCTGTGTGAGGTACGCGCCGGGGAGGCAGCGCAGGTACCGGGGCAGAACCCTGCCCGAGGGAGAGGGGTTCGGTCCGGCCTCGGCACTGCTCTGCAGCGGCCGGTGGCAGGGGCAGGCTCGGTCCGGACCGACCCCTCCTGGGCGGCCTCCACCCCCCACCCCGGGGCAGGGAGGAAGCCGGGGGATGGGGGCCCAGAAAGTTGGGGTCTGTTTCCTTCCTTCGCCCCGCATTGCCTCTGTGCAGAGCACCCCGGGGCTGCATCCCTCCGATCCCTGGGTGCCTCCGGGGCTGTGCTTTCTCCTTGGCACCTCTTCTGTTTCCTTGTTTGTGTATTTCAGTCTGCATCCTTTTCTCGTTTCACCTTTAGCCTCCCCACATACACAATCTTTTTTTCTTCTTGTGATAAACCCCTTTTGTGGGAACTAGGAGATGGCATTTAGTTTTCTTAGGGAAATCTGCAGAAATACGACTTTAAGTAGGCACCCAGAGGAATGCAAGAGCAAAACAAGCATATGGGATGCTGTCCCATGGCATATTCCAACCTCTCAGCTCTTGGGATACTCTATTACTCTATGATCTGGTCCTGGCTTCAGTATTTTTTGTAGTCTTGGGCTATTTGTCCTCCACAAATGTGTCCATCTTCTCTTGAATCTATGTAAACTGTTTACAGAACATTCCTTGGGTAGGAGTTGTCTACATGAAGGTGATGTGAGGTGAACTGGTTCCTTTTAGCCTGACTCACTGGCTCTGTTTGATAACTTCTTGTTCCAGCATTTGAAAAGAAGGTGAATCATTGTTCTCTATTGAGTCTGTTGATACACTTCATCAGCTTGTAGAAATGCAGGCATTTTTCTGTTGGTCATTCTCATTTCCTTAACTTTTCCTTATGTGGGAGCCATTGTACACCTTTGGTCATCCTTGTAGCTCTTCTCTGAACGTTTCCCAGTTCCAGGTTATCCTTCTCCAGATGAGAGGACAAAAATCACAGAGTGTGCTCAATGGGCAGGTGAAAAATGGATTAAAATAGTGGCACACAGGAGTAAGGACTTCTGTTTTTTTGCAATAGATAAGCAGAAATAAGTGTAATTCAGGTTGTCTGAACAAGATTTGAAAAAAAGAAATCTACTAGGAACTTCAAAGCGACCTTGGATAAAAAAATTGCCTGGTGGATAGAGTGGTACTAGAGGCTGTGTTATCAGTTCAGTACCCTAAATAATTTTTAGTTTTCATTTTGATTTTCGTTTCACCACATTTAAAGAATCCATAAAGGTGGAAACAGCATATCTTTTTTATGTGAAGCAGCTACAAATTCAACAGAAGTAGCATACATGGATCTCTCTTTGAAGAGAGAATCACAGAATCATTCTAGTTGGAAGAGACCTTTAAGATCAAGTCCAGCCATTAGCCTAACTCTACCAAGTCCACTGCTAAGCCATGTTACTCAGCATCACATTAAACACCTCCAGAGATGGTGATTCAACCACCTCCCTGGGCAGCCTGTTCCAGTGTTTAATAACCCTTTCAGTGAAAAAGTTTCTTCTAATATCTAAACCTCCCCTGGCACAACTTGAGACCATTTTTGTCGATCAGTCTTCTAAACCAAGGAGATCATTTGCTGACTAAGATACAGTCATTTCAGAATTAGAATTTTAAATTCTTTCCTTGGGAGTTTCCTGTTACTCCTACTAACTAGGGCTTTATAAATAGTGTGTTTCACTTCTGATATGGCTCACTTTTCTGCTAGAAAACTTAAAGAAATGTGTTTTCTTCCAGTGTTCCCACTGATGTTGCTTTGGTCAGGACTCCCATAACAAGGGCAGATAGTTGTCTTTCCAACCACATATCTGCCCATTCTGGTGATTTAGGTTTTTTTTCCTCTTATTTTATTTTGTGTTATAGAAGTGCTTTTCAACAGCAGTGCATTTGGTGTTTGCTTTGCTAATTAACTTCATGTACATGACATGAAGAGATAACTGATGTATATTTCATTCTGGATTGACATGATAAATGTGATACTGAGCACCCTAAACCTTGTTTTGTTTATTGTCTTTCAAATTCTTGTTGAAGAAGGTAGACATTTTTGTTCATTCTGTGAAAAAATGTTATAATTGAGATCTTGCTTGACATTTTATAAGTTGCCTTGAAAATCCCCTTGAAACATGATTACACACGTCCTGATACAGGCAGACACCACTTTAACAGTTTCCTTACATTACTATCTCTAGTTTTTAACTTTGAAATCTAATGGTTGGGATTTAAAATTAGATTGATTTAGGCTTGAATTGTAATGTACAACCAGAGTCATTAAAAGCTCTGTTGCAGGGTGTGGAGATTGACAGCTCCAGTTTGAATGGCTTTATGAAAGAGCTGTTTTAAGTCCTGGGCAAATAGGCGACTGCAGAATTTCAAGCAATGTTGGACAGTAGGTGAAATGGGAAAGCTGAAAATTCTGGAGTGGGAGTTACAGCTAAACCTTTTTGTGACACTTCTAAATGACATAAATATTGTGGGGTGTCATCTTTAATATAGTAATTATAACAGACTTTTTTTTTGTTAGTCTTTTTGTACTGAGACTTGCACTCCGTGAATTTGTCTGGTTGCTTTTCTGACTGTAAAGTAAGTGGACCAGGCCTTAGAATTGCCATTATTTGCTACAAAAAAACTAACAGAAACAGAAGAAGCCCTGAAGTTGTTTATGTGGCCTAGTGGGATGGTTTGGTTTTTTTTTTTCATAATTTAGACTAAGAATTCCTAAATCTTAGGATTAGTTTCAGGTAAATCTGTCTGGAAAAAAGAAAAGTGATATTACAGTTACTATATAATTTTTTTTACCACATGAATAACAGGCAGCTTAATTAAAAATAATGGACTGGCCCCATTTGTATACTACAGTAATGTGCCCAATACACTGCTGTACTATAGCAGTGTAACACCAGGATGGGAGCAGAATGAAATTGGCATCACTGTCTCTCAGTGGCTGCATCAACTTTCCTGAACTACCTCTTTCCATCGTTTGTATAGTGTCTTCCAGTTTAAGTTCCAGGTAATCCCACAGTATAGCCTCAGGAGAAAACTGTTGGATTTTCTAAGGAACAGGCTAGGAATTGATTTCTTTATTTCTGTGTTGTTATTTTAGTTGCACATATGGCTTACTTCAGTTGAACCCTTTCTCAGATGCATCTTCTGTGAGGTTGAATGGGTAGCAGTAACTTGCTGTTACCTGCTGCTCTGTGGATTTCTCAGAGTGGTATTTTAGGTATTGTGTTGCTGTAACTTAAAAAAAAAATGTCTTCAGGGGCAGCAGACCTGCGACAGAGAAAGAAGCAACACTGCACAGAATCTGACAAAATGGCTCCAGAGGAAAGAAACAAAGAAATCTCAAAGCTGGGAAGATCGCCAAAATGTAAGCTACAGAATTTTTAGCCAACTTCTGATTTTTTTTCCATCAGTTTCTTACATTTAATGGGAAGATATTTGTAGTGTAGGAATTTATAACAGACTTGTCTTGAATTAGTTTTTTTAATGTTTCAAGAAAAAAGGGGCTAGCATGCTAGAATTCTTAGCTAATGACATTAGCTAAGATGTTCTCTGCAATGTATTGCAGAGAAAAATGGTAGTCCTGGATTGTTTCAGGTTGGGGGGTGGGGCAGGCAGAGGGGTTAAGAATCTTGCTGTTGTTAGTATTTGAATACAAATAAATATTTTATTGTGCATGGAATGATCTTTCAGCCAGCAGGCTGGAAGGCATGAATTAATGTTGCTGAAACAATAGCAGCCGAAATGTCCTTACAGCTTTTCAAGAAGCAGAACTAAAATCGGGTGTAATTTTAGGCAAGTGTTCATCAAGCTACCAGAAACTTTTATGTTAAAACTTGAGGGAACTACAGATGAAGTAGGCACTCATTGGATGAGTTTGTTAAAATTCAGATTACTTCCTTCCTCTTGTACTAGAAAACAGAACAGAACAGAAAATAAATACAGTGTCTCAGTATGGGTGTCAGATGTCATATTGCCACCTCGGTTCTGTTAATTTGTTAGAGAAGTTTTTGGTGTTTTGTGTAAAATCTAGGATCCACTCTGTTTATTTGAAAGATACGTTTTCTTCTTGGAATTAGTTTGAAAATTAAGCTTAGCAGAATGGTGAGAAATTTTCAATGCAGTGTGTGAGTATTTTAGCTGAGAGTCCTATGAAGCAGTGGTAACAACTGGAGAAGAAAACTCTGCAGGAGAGGAGTAACAGACTGGTTCTTGGTGTATCTGTGCTGATAATGGTGTGGGAATGCTGATGCCACTAAGTTTATCTGCTGTTCAGAAATGTGTCATATTTAGGGTATACTCTTTGTTTCTGAGTCCTCTGGACTACTCCATAATTTCACTGTCCCTTTTCAGATTTGTTAATTCAGCGTTTTGCGAAGCTTTTCTTCGGCTGTCTCGCAGCAGTCACGAGTGGAATGATGTATGCTGTGTACCTCTCAACATATCATGAAAGGAAATTCTGGTTTTCCAGCAGGCAGGTAAAGAAAAATGTCAACTACTGAAACAAAAGCCAAATTGTGTCCTTGAAATCAAAGCTGATCCATGTCAGGCTGGAACTGGAATTGTTTGCAGAATCCTGTGTCCTTCTATTCAGGCCTCTTACACAGTCTCCTCTTTCTTTCTTTTTATCTCTCTGCATTTCTTTCTCTCTGTGTTTCTTTCTTTCTGTATTTTTGCTAACCACAGCTTTTGTATGTTTTTTCGTGCCATCATTTATAATTGAAATAAGTTTGGAGAGATTTGGAGAGAAAATTTGGAGAGAAAAAGTGAAGCATGCTGGGACTGCATAAGCTAAACAACTGGAATGTATGGGTTGCAGAGTTTTTTTAAGAACTGAATTATTTAGTGACGTATGGAAATTGGAAATTTGTATTTGTGAAGGTGGAAGGATCCTGTGGATTTTGTGCTAACTTACAATGGGGATTTGAGTTGCTTTGATTTCAAGCATGTTTGTTAAGTTATAGAGAACATTATATATACCTGATGGAGGTACTGTGAAGATTAATTTCTGAAATACTTTGAAGTTGTACAGTGGAGTCATAACCATGAGCTGTATCACAAAACCAGTCAATCTGAAATATGTAGTCTTCTATGGCAAGGGATTCCAGGGGGTGAGTAAATTTTTTTTTCTTTTCCTAGGAACTTGAACGAGAAATTACATTTCAGGGTGACAGCGCCATTTATTACTCATTCTATAAAGAACTGCTAAAGGCTCCTTCCTTTGAAAGAGGTACAAACCCTGTTTGTTTTATTAACCTTGAAAAGTCCTCTTCCTTCTGGAGACAGTAAAAACTTCATACCAGAGAGACTGATTTTATACATTTATATATCAATCAGATTAATTAAAAGCTATGTGCTGCCCTAACTTTTCAGCGCCTTGTAAAAGACAAGAATATTTAAGTATCCTCTTAAGTATCCAGTCCAGCAGATTGCCCTTTAATCAGTACTCTGGAACAGGATTTATATTGTTCTCATATTGCCCCATATAGAAGTTGTTGTTGGATTTGCCTGTGCTAGATAGTGAATTTCCTGCAATGTAACCATACTTGATGTTTAATTTGGGAATTAGGAATGGAATTTACTGTGTTCTGTCTTCTGTCACAAGATGGTACAGATTCTATTAAGAGCTGATACGCTCAATCCTGTCCTTGCCAGAATTTTCTACTCCTGTGAGCTATGATGAATAGATGTTGATGAGCACTGTGTGATGGGGGCAGAAACCAACAGGAAGGAGAGCAAACTGTGTGGCAATGATCCCTCTTCCCTTCCCACTCCTGTTCTGGCGCTTACTGACCGTAGGACCCTTAAGCAGCAGAAAACTAAAGGAATGAAAAGAAGATGGAACACTTCCACGCTAGTTTAGTGAGTTCAGAAGGGCACCTGGGCCAGCGTGGGGAAAATGTGAGAATTCTGGGAGAGAAGAGGGAGTAAACAACCATGTCTCATAGCAATCAGCCATTGCGTTAGTTCAGTCCCCTCATGAAACCTCATCCAAAGACACTTAAACTTTGTAGCTATAGTTTCATTGGTTGAACAGTTTGTCAGCTGGTACGTAGTGCATCAGCAATATATAACAGATCTTGAGGAACTGAGTGTATCAGTTATCTGTGGGGAGAATACCCATGCTGTGGATAGACAGACTGCCTCAATCAGGCATGCTGCCTCTGCTCACAGGCAGACAGACTCATCTGTCCACTAGGTATTACAGGGGCACTTGTTTTTCAAAGGTGTGATGTAGCTGTGCTGAACCCAGTTATAAGTCCTGCAAGAGCTGGTCTGGTCTGCAGAGAACCAGCTGCAGACCACACACCAAGATATACTCAGAGCTGGAAACAGTTAGGTGGTTGGCTTTTGCATTGTTTTGGGTTTTTTGTTCTTTTTTTTTTCCCCCCTGCTGTAACTCGGGTTTATTTTTCCTCTTCTCTCTATTGTCTAAAATAATGACAAGTCTTTAATTATATTATCTCTGAATTATGTATCCTTCAAGTATGCCAGTTTCAATTTAATCTCAATCCCATACAAAGGCATAAGAATCACATTTTGTGATTTTTAGAAGTCTCAGAAACCCAGGTCTGAGGTAGGGTGATAAGGCCATCAAATCAGACCTGTTTGTGGGGACAGGTTTAACACACCCTGCTGATCCCTGTTAGACCTTTGTATCACTTCCAAAGAACCTCCTGTGAAGGTGATCTGTAGATAGCTGGTTCCAGGGCTGAAGCAGTATGTTACTGAAAAGACTGCACTTCAGCTGCTTAGTTTGGGACCTTCTGTTTAAAGACTACATCAAAAAATGGTAATACTTTGTTGTTAAATCAGTAGGGTGCAGTGGGATCTGGCAGAGAAGTTTCTCCTTCCTTTAAAATTAGGAGTGGTGAATCCATCGGTAGTTTTAGTGATCAAATATTCCTACCTTTGAGTACCCTGTCACCTCTTTTAAGGACAACAGTAATAAGTGATTCCAAGACATATTTGTTTATTTATTTATTTATTTATTTTGTCTATAGGTGTTTATGAGTTGACACACAATAATAAGACAGTATCACTGAAGACAATAAATGCAGTCCAGCAAATGACTTTGTACCCAGAGCTGATTGCCAGTGTCCTATATCAAGCATCTGGTAGTGAAGTATGTGCATTTCTCCTACTTTCTCAGCTTTTGTTATGGTTGGGTATGTGTCTGTGTATGAGACTTGGTATGTTGTATAGAATAAATACTTGCCATTCTTGTTGGAAGAATTGAGCTAAATCTCTTGCAAGGTTCATGTCCTCAATTCTGATCAGGTTTTGGGTGTTTATTAGCACTAAACCTTTTTGTCCATTATTCTTTACTTCCACAAATGACTTGGAAATGTGGAGAGTATCTGTGCTGCCCATTAAAAACAGGAAAGTTAGCTCATTCAGAGTACAGAAGTCAGTTGTAGTGGTACCTGTCTCTACTCATTCCTGAATAAATAAATGGGAAAAACCACTTTTGTAGATAAACCTTTTGTGTCTTTCTGCTCTAGTGGGGTTTGTTCAGCTTTACATGGCATTCTTGTGTCTTCACTTATTTATCTTTCTTTTTATTATTATTTATTTTATATGTGCTTCTCTGTATTTGGAACATTTTTTTGCCATATTCTGTGAACTTTATATCTCACTGCTGCACAGATTTATTAAATCTGACACATACAATATTCATTCTAAAGCAAATACAAAAATCACAGCACTAGAAAACTGAATTCTGAAATGTGCTCTTAATTCACACTGCTTTGTTCTCCCTAAGCCCAAAATAAAAGCATGTTCAATACTTTTCTAGAACAGGGGCCTCCTCTTACCTGTTTGTAAAGCACCTAGCACACTGTTAGCAGTATGCAAATAATAAATAGTAATCATTTCCAGCTTCAGCTCAGTTGCCACTATGTCTCTTCGTTTTTATTTGTAATTTCAGGAAGTTATTGAGCCAGTGTATTTCTACATTGGTATAGTTTTTGGACTGCAGGGAATTTATGTGACTGCATTGTTTGTAACCAGTTGGGTTATGAGTGGGACTTGGCTGGCAGGAATGCTGACTGTAGCATGGTTCATTATTAACAGGTAAGAAAAACATCTTTATACAATCTAGTTTGTCAATAAGGCACTTTAAAATATTAGAGCAGATTGAAATGCTTTCTATTAAACTTTGTGTTCTCAGTGTGAGAGCAAGCTCTTATGCTAAGTAAAATACATCTCCTAGATGCACTGATTCTCATGATGCTTTTATTAATGGAAAGGCCTCCTGTTGTCCAAACCATCCACTCTGCCAGTTGGATGGCAGACACACACACACATTGGTTTGGTATGTGTGTGTTCATACAGGAGTATTCTCATACAGTTCCATTTTGCAGGAACATTCCTCAGAAGGTTTTGGTTTTGTGCTGGTGAAGGATGAAAACAAATTTCTGAAGTTTCTGTAAAACACAATTGCTGCCTGTGGGTTCTAAATACTGTGGTGGTTGTTCCATTGCCTAAAATGAAACAACAAAAGGCATTTTTCTTATAAAGAGTCTCTGATTATTTTTTGTAAATTTGCTTTTTGTAGTGGGTTTTTGTGCAAAGAAGAATCTTCTTAGATGATCCTGTTAATAAGATTTTTAAATTTAAAATCCTATCACTTGCAAGGAAATGTCCCTTCCCTTTATGAAGCACTGCAGTAAGAGGGAGCCTTATTTGGGCTTTGAGAACTTGTGTTCAGGTTCCTGGTTTGTTACCAAATAGCTCTGGGGCTTTCTGTGAACTTGAGAGCACTTGAAAGAAAAAGAATATTGAAGGAGCAAAATGTTAGAAATACACATTTAAAGGTGAACTGTTGGGAAGCAACTTTTCGGAGTGTAAAGTCATCATGATCAAATCTGTGATTAATAATGAGTAACACTGTTCATCAAGCTGGTGTGAACAGTGGAAAGTAGGAAAAATGGTGAATAAATCTGTATTTTTTCCAACAGCAAAAAAGATTAAACAGTGTTAACAAATTGAAAGGTCCAGTATTTTAAAAGCTCCAGATATGCCTCTGCAAGAGGCTTCAGAGGTAAAAATGAAAGGTGACGCTTTCAAATACCTAAATGATAAAGGAGCTTGAGACTCCTTTTTAAAAGCATAGTAGACACAAAGAAGACTGTGTCCCTCTGAAACTGTTGCCTTTGATCACATTTGAGAGTGTGACTCGTGCTTCTAAGTCACTTCAGAACTTTTTAAAACTTTCTCCTACAGCTCTAATTGTGCAGATATTGTCAAGTCATTCCATGAGAAGATGCTACTGTTTTGGCTTGTGCTTCCCATCCATCTTTAATCTCGTGTTTTGCTGGGCAAAGTTTTCCCTGTAGACAGAGTATCTGCTGGTGCTGCTGCTATGAGGGAGCACTATGGATTCTGAGCATGTTGTACTCAGCCTAAAACACTCATTTAAAACATACTGTCTGAAAAGTGAAAGGAGTCTTCTCTCTTAGCACAGCTTGTGGCCAAAGAGGGCTCTGTTCTCCCAGTGCAGGTGGGCAGAATCACCATGTGATGCATCTGGCTCACAAAGTTCTGTGGGGAGCTGGAGGCTGCTGCATTTTGGCTTCAGTCCTATAAATGCCAGCTAGGGAGGAGATCTTCTGAGTAAACAAGTAAAGATTGGACCTTCTGTGCTTATATTAAATTTGTGACCTGTATCAGCAGCGAAATTGTCAGTGTTACTTCATACCCCAAACAGGATTAGTTTGATTGGAAGGCCTCACAGATATCTAGAAGTGACAGTTAGGTTTTCCTTGGTGTTTCCTTCCATAAATCTAATAATTTTGTTTGTACTTTATTCTAGGACAGATACAACAAGAATTGATTACTCCATACCATCAAGAGAAAACTGGGCTTTGCCATATTTTGCATGTCAAGTAGCAGCCCTCACAGGCTATTTAAAAAAAAACCTAAATTGTTCTGCTGAGGTAAAGCAAAAATAACTTGTTAATAAAGCATTGCTGGTAGAACTGTGCTCTAGAGTTGTTGCCTTTGTCCCTGTTGCCCCACTAGGCAGAAAACAGTAGATGTTTTGTTTGTTCTTTTTTGAATCAGCCACTAGGATTTCACCTGGGCATGTGCAGTTTTTGCTAAGCCACTTGTGCCCTGCCCTGTTATGCCCCCATGAGGCTTCAGAGAGAACAGTGTCTTAATGAGCTGTATGCTGTCTCTCTAAAATTACCCGATGCTGACTTTTCCCACTGTGTTAACTATTTTGTTGTTCTTCCTGTTGCTTGAAGATGGTTGTAATCTCCTTTCCCTGCTCTCTGTTGGAAATGGCTTTAAATGTTTTCGAACGTTTCAGTAATCACTTTCTTCCATCTGAGAACATGTTAAATATTTCTAAAGTAAAAATTTTAATTATTTCCTAAAATAACTAATTTACCTAGTTTCTGTTTTAATGATCTCTGAGTTCCGTAGTGACAGAGATGCTTAAGTATGAAATTAATGCTGTTTTCTGTTTTTCTTTTTTTCCCTAGAAGTTTTGTTACCTTTTGGTGAGTGCTTCAACGTATACCTTCATGATGATGTGGGAATACAGTCATTATCTCCTGTTTGTCCAGGCTGTTTCTCTTTTTCTGCTGGACAGCTTTGCCCTGGCACAGACAGAGAAGGTATTAGAACTCTTCAACTGCCTGAAAGCTGGGGACATAAATGCAGCCTCAGAGGTGGCTGCCATATGCACAGCTTGGGTCCAAGTCGTGTCTATTGGAGGGATGGAGAGGCCTTCTAACATAATACTTCTTTTGGCACTTGTACAGAATTCTTGTAAAGTTATTGTGCACTAGTTACTGAGGCTGAGCAGGGCCATTTTGATGGGAATTACTTAGAGTAGCAGTAGATTCATGGGATCCAATAATGCCCTGATAAGCAGAGGGATGGAATAGACTATCTGCTGCTCTAAAAAGCAACACATGTATCCACAGTAATTTTATTTTATTGTGTTTTGTTTTATTTATTCAACAGGTGCATGAAGTATACAAAATATACTTGTTTTCTCTCTTCGTGGGGTACCTTTTGCAGTTTGAAAATTCAGCCTTACTAGTGTCACCATTACTGAGCCTTGTAGCAGCTTTAATGCTTTCCAGATGCCTTCAGGTAACTAAACTCTCTTTTAACTCCAAGTATAGTTTTAATTATTTGAACTGAGCTCCAAGTTACATGGCATTCTGAAATTATATTTGCAGATTAATATGAAAAAAGACACATTTATGTCAAGATTGCTGAAAATAATGTACATTTATTTGGTACTTACAATAACGGTGACACTAAACTTCTTACTGAAGGTAAGGTTCCTCTATAAAGTAATTTTCATTTTCAAAATCCAAATGGAATGTTGAAGGTATAACTGAAAAATCTTTTGTAGTGTTGCTTTTCTTACTGATCTGAGAGTTAATAGCTTAATTCATAGCAAATTGAAGTACTTTTTAGTACTTTTTAGTGGAATAATTTTGTATTTATGTTAAAACTCTAACAACTCGTTTTTGTTGGGTTTTGGTCTTCTGAGTTGAGTCTGGAGCATAAAGAAATAATCTTTAAATCATATGTTAGCTGCTCCATAAGTTTGGTTTTTTGTTGTTACTTGGATGGCTTCTGCAAACTGCTGTGAATATTAAAATGATATTCTTATGCATGGAAAAGACCTAGTGGCCAGAAACAGGTGTGAGTAGTCTCAGGGTAGATATTAATTTTCAAGTAAATTTCTACTAGAACATGGGAAAAGAAACCTTCACTTAAAGTAGGAGATTGCACAGTGGGATTTAACATGGTTGTCTATTTTGATTAGAAACTCCCTCTTGCTTGCTCTAGCCTTTTACATATCTTATTCTGCTTTTTCTCTGTGTCTCAAACGCAGTCTGGTTGTTTTAATTAACAGTATCAACTTAGAAAAACCTACTGAACCCTAAAATTTTTGAGAGAATGCTCAGAATTTGTTTTCTAGTGCCATTCAGCTTGGCTAACCTTGCTGTGTCTCTGGGAAAATAAAACCTAACCTTGAATAATAGGAGTTAAATTACATAAACAGTACTCAGAATTTTTGGCTGCTCAAGCAATTTATTTGAAGATTACAAATGCCCATAACTTTTGCTAGGCTGCAGTCCTATTGTTTAGTGGAGCCAAACACAATGTTCTTTGGCTTGCTTGGAGGGTAAGTTAGTCCTTTTTTCATGCTCCTTTTTACACAGCTCAGTAGTCTTTTGACAGCTTTTCACTTGCCTTCCTGTTGGAGTACATGAATGAAATTAAGGGAATGATATTCTCAAAGAAACTCAAAAGATAGAGTTGATTAAGTGAAGGTTTAGAATCCTGTACCACTACCTTAATTGGCACACTTAATCAAATTTCTTAGTCTTAACTAAATCTTGAATAGTTGATTGTTGCCTGCCATTTTGTAATTTGAATGAAGTGACTACTTGAAAGCTGCTTCCAGCACTTGGTAAGATTTTTCTCTGCTAAATTAATTTTCAGATGTTTGTTCCTCATAAAGAAAATGAACATTTGTTGAAGTTCATTGAAGTAAAACTTGGCTTAAACACAACTAAGTAAGTTTTTAACTCTTTACACCTTCTAAAATACCCAAACTTCTGAACTGCTCCAAAATGTATAAAATTTCTGTAGCCTGTGAGAATTTTATAGAGGAGTTAGGGAAACAGTTTCTATTTGTCACCCAGTTTAAGATTGAATTGAAAAAAGGTGCATATACAGAATTTACTTAGGATTTTGAGGCTTCTGAAGCACTTCAATATTTTTCATGTCTTGGGATGAAAGCATTTCATAGATTTTTGTTTTCTTTTGATGTTGAAGAGCAAAAACTTTCTGTACCCTGTCTCTGGTGTTTCTAATAAGTCTTGAAAGCAAAGATAATAAGGTAAAGGTGGTCGTACTAACTTTTTATAGCCTGAAGAAAAAGAGCTTGGAAGAGTCATGAACTATGAATACTATCTCAGAATAGAGTTGGGTTGTGGGGTTTTATTTTTAGTTTTGTAAGAGTAAAAACCCCCACCCCCCAAAAAACAAACCAAACCAAAACAACAACAAACCAAAACAAAACCCTGGCAAAACAAACCTGTATGTTTTGGAGGAAATTAGAACAATGGACAACTTGAAAGTCAGAGGGAATAGTTATGATTCTGAGAAACACTGTTTGCATCTATTAAAGAGTTGAATGTTGATCTAGAAGAAGACATCATGGCTACAGATTTTCTTAAAAACTTCAGATGGATTATTGATAAGGACTGAGACATCCCCTGGACTCACACCAACACTTGCAGTTCTGTGCAGGGATTATGACTCTTTCCTGGGAACTGCATCTCTTACAAAACTACTTCACAGCCTTTCAGAGAAAGAAGTGGAAAATGACATCACACATAATTCAAATGGTTTGAGAATTTTTGGAAGACAAGATGCAGTGACGCTGACACAGATGCATTGTTTTAACACACATACCTGCACTTTTTAAAGTGTTTTGCAAGAAAAGCCTCTGTCCAGCCTCTGTCAGGATTTCAGTTTATTCACCTACCAGGTATTCTGGATTTTATTTTTTTCTCCTGGGACTTGCTACATGTTACTTTCCAGTCTGTCAAATTCTGAAGTGAAGCCAGTGAGAGAGACAAACTGGATGCAACTACACCTAGGAAACTGTAGCTGTAGGTTGGAATTACAGTTTGCAGCACAAGAGCTTCAAGATGTGTCTTTTAAAGCCAATTTGGACATGCCCAGCTGTCAGTCTTTAAACTGATATTGTCTCTTTGAAAGTGGTTCAAGTGGTTCAGTCTTCCCTCCACAGAAAAGAGGGAGGAAAATGAAACAAAATAAGACAAGAATGCATTCCTGGCATCGCATACTGCACCAATTCCAGCTGAGAATGCACACTGATAGTGCTTCTTGGTAGAGTACATAATCTTTCTGCTCATTAATTGAGAAAGAAGAATGATCAAGTGGGTTTGGCTACAGAACTAGAATTTCAGCATTAAGAATTCCATTCTTGGCAGTGCCTTGTGCTTGTTTGTGATCTCAGATGACCACTTTCCCTTCTTCATCCCCCCTTTTGGAATGAGGACAAGCATACCTTCTCAAATCAGTATCTCCAAAATCTTAATCCCTTATAACAATGAAGTGCTTTGTGGTCCCCCGTAATGGAGTTATATGGGAGGCTGGGTTTTTGTGGTATAAAAGAGTTGTAGTCTGGTCTCTTCAGACTGCAGATTCTTTTTTAGAGGACAAGCTTTGATAACGGAAAGAGTACCTGCAAAGCTCTTTCAAATGATAAAAAGATAACTTTTCAAAGAATAATTTCAAATAGTTTCCTATTACATGAATAGGTTAAACTGTGACTGGTTGTGTGCTGGGTTTTTGTTTTTTTTTTCTAATCTTTGTGGTATTTGATTGTTTTTAATGGGATGTTTTTGCCTTACTAGGAATTTTACAATGAATTGGCTCCTTTGTCAAGAATCTCTTCAGGCACCCTCCCAAGACTTTTTTTTGCGCCTAACACAGTCATCACTGTTGCCTTTCTATATTTTAGTATTAATTATCTGCCTTTTTTCTGTAACTCAGGTCGTTTTTAGGAGGATTTGGTAAGTAGCATATTTATACTGAAAAATAGAAAGTTAAAAATAAGAGGTTCATGGATGTCTGAGTGAATGATCATGTTTGTTGCTCCAAAGTGTGTTGCCCCATTGACCTGCCAAGATGGGAGCACTAGAGGAGAGGCCCACCAGCAGCTCTTGAAGGAAGTCGTTTAGTGACTGGCTTCTTGAGCAGTCCTCCAGTTCAGGCAGGGAGTTGTCATTGTTTTTTTTCCCTGTGGGTGTAATTCCTGCAGAGGTCTGGCTATTGTTTTATGATATTTTTACATCTTTTCTCAGTGGTAGGGAAAAAGATATTCTGTCTGTTTTCCCCTTCCAACAGCAGTTATCAGATTGTTGTTAGAGGATTTTTTTCTCTGTTTTGGGTTTGGTTTTGTGTTCTTTGTTTGTTTTTTTTTTCCTTCTCAAACGTACATGAAGGATGAGATGGGTGGAGCTGAGAGGATTTGAGATTTCTAATGCTTCACTGAGGTTTGTTTGTTTGTTTTGTTTTTTAAACTCTTGTTTACTGTGATAAGGTCTGTCAGCCTTTCCTGCTCAGAACAGAGCTGAAGTAAAACTGACTCAATTATTTTTAGTTTCACACTGATTCACAGTTCCCTTGAGACAAGGGGTAGTGGAGCTGAGTGTTTACAGAGTAAGAGTAGCAACACTGTAGATCCTGGCAGAACTTGTCTTGGAAACTCAATGGCTAGGAAATTATCTCTCCCTGGTAGAAGATGAATGGTGTAATTGCTCAGGTATTAGGGCAGATTTCTCACTTGTCTGTAGCAGAAATCAATAGATTTTGCCAAGGACCAAAACTAATAGATGAAGATTGTACTGCTGTAAATGAAAATGCTTGACAGGTTGGATGTGTGATAGTATTTTCAAAACAATGAAACAAACTTCTAATCTTTTGCTCATGGTAGAAATAGCTATTTACTACTTTGTAATCAGCAGTGACACCATTACATCCAACAGCTTTTTCTAGAAAAGCTTAAAATAAACCTTCACTTATTTAATTTTGAAACATTTGGTAGTTTCATGTATTTTTCCATCTTACATGGGGAAGCTTATTATAGAACTGTAATCTGAAATCACATCGTGGTAGAGTAAATTGTTATCTGTTGTGTGCCTTGCTATCTTGTTTGTTTAAAAAAATGTGTTGTAAGATACTGGTTATGATTTTTTTACATATATAGTACTAGAACTTATAATAATGTTACAAAAACCTGGTTTTGTTATCCTGCTCTGTCATAAAATGGTACACACATTCCAAACATAATTATCATTCTACAGATTGCTTAATACTTCACCAAGCTAATGATATGAAGAAACTGTTAGAATGCATGTGCAGCATGCTTCATCTAAATGTTTACAGAGTGTGCATGCTCTTAAATTAGACTGTCTCTTGCTGCTGAATTACCTTAAAATAGGATTTACAGTTACAGGCAGTGTATTAATGCAGAGCCAATGCTCCAGGCAGGTTACAGTCTAAAACAAGGGACAGAGAGTGCTGACAGATCATTGATGATGTACTAAAAACAAATAAGCAGTGCAACAATATTGTATGATATGACACAGAATGATCTCAGTGTACTGCTGACTTAACATTCATAAAAGTATTTTTATTGGCACATTTGCCTGAGATAATGTCTGAATTAAGTGATGTCTCATTTTCTCCAACTGCAGTGGTGAACCACTGAAAGAGACAGTTAAACTTGAGGATGGTCGAATTGGAGAGAGGCCAGAAATAGTTTATCATGTAATTCACACAATTTTACTTGGTTGTCTAGCCATGTGTTTGGAAGGGTAAGTCTGATTTTGATGTATCTCCTTTGAAAGCAACAGAGTTCCTAACTAGATGTGATAACACCATTCACCCCTTTGAAATTCACCCCTTTCCAGAAATGTCTTTGGCATATAGTGGTACTAATTAGTAGGGGAGAGAGCAAAGATCATTTTGACTGTAAAATGGATACAGGCAGATGATCAGTTGTACTTGGTCTCTTAACATGTTTTCAAAGCTGTAATGCAACCAAAATCTGAGACATTAATTGAAGCAAACCTTAATCACTTTCTTTATGGTATTTAAGTGTAAAACTGTGCTGTAATGCTGTAATATTGTAATGTTGTAGTCTAGCAAGATCTCTTGTAGTGTTTTGATAAACAGTGTCCTGGAATATAGGGACATAGAAGGTATTTTTTTAATCCATCTTCTTGTGTCTAGGCTAGCAAGAGGTATACTGTTGCTTGACATTTTAAAGTAGTAGCAAAACTATTTTCAAAGATACTGTGTTAGTACTCAGAGCAACAGAACTTAAAGTTTGAAAGACATTGTTCTAATACTGTCTCTCAGCTAAATTAGCTTGAAGGTGGTAAGCTTGTGTTTATATTACATTCATCATCCTAAAATTTGAATATCCACAACTTAAAGTGAGCAGACTGTTGTGTTTCCATGTAGGTGGCTTAACTTGACTAGTCTATCCTTAAGAGGGAGACAATACCTGCAAACTGTAAATTGTTTATTAAATATTTTCCTTTCCTTTCTTCAGGAGCTCCCTTATAGCACAGTGTCTGTACAGCTATGCTGAATAGCTGCTTTTTGTCCTTGGTTGGCTGGAAAGCTGCAACAGCCAAGTGACTTTACTAGTCTCTTTGTTTTTCTTTCATCCTCCC